>NW_022589746.1:4763221-4876868 GCF_004348235.1 Phoca vitulina
TTTTTTTTTTTTTTTTTTTTTTTTTTTTTTGAAGATTTTATTTATTTATTAGAGAGAGAGAGAGAGTGAGCATGGGCGGGGGAGGAGCAGAGGGAGAGGGAGAAGCAGACTCCCCGCTGAGCAAGGAGCCTGGCGCAGGGCTTGATCCCAGGACTCCACTCCAAGACCATAACCTGAGCCAAAGGCAGACGTCTAACTGACTGAGCCTCCCAGGTGCCCCTGTACAGGGCTTCCTAAGGAGAGTGCTGCTGAACCTGCCGTGTGAACTCCTGTTCTGCACAGCACCATAGACTAAGGACCACGTGGCCTCTTTATATTCCTATAACAACACTATATAATCCCAAAGTGGTCACTTCTTGTAAGCTGTTTAAAAGTTGGTGGTCATAGACTAAAATCCACCACTGTATTACTATGTGTAGTTCCAGAGTTTTCATAACTGGAGATGTTAGGACAATTTTTTGAGAAATGTATAATGTAACCTCTGATATCTCTTCCAGTTCAGCATCCAGTTCATGGTCTTCTGTAAGATGTAGAAGACTCAGGGCGCCTGGGTGGCTCAGTTGGTTAAGTGTCTTATCTTCGGCTCAGATCATGATCTCAGGGTCCTGGGATCAAGCCCTGCGTCAGGCTTCCTGCTCAGCGTGGAGTCTGCTTCTCCCTCTGCTCCTGCTCTCTCTCTGTCAAATAAATAAAATCTTTAAAAAAAAAAAAAAAAGATGTAGAAGACTCAAGTGGGCAGTAAAAACTATAGCTATTCTTCCTGAAACAATGCTGTATATTCCAAAAAGAGGTATTTTACACTTGAAAGAAAACAAAAAACAAAAAACCTCCAAATGAAGGCACTACAGTATTCTATGGAAATGTCATATAGGACACGCTTGTAATAAGGACATGCATATAGTTCTTGTATCAGCTTTTTATGTCAATTTGTCCTCTATTCAATGAGTAAAGAAGGATAGTGAGATACTGCTTTCAGAAATACAAGTTATAATGAAATGTCTCTCTACTCCCACTGATCTGCTTCTCCCCATCCTTTCTAGATTTTAGGCTTTAGCAAGTCATACAGAGGTTCAGAAATGATAGATGAGCACTCAGTAAGGTATTCATGATAAAAAATCAGCCAGGGAAGCAGTTTGATGTATTGGCTTAATCATCCCTCCTTTGTAAATCAGGTCTAGGGAAAGTTACTGAGCCACCTTGCTTTATTTAAAAAATAAGAATAATAAGTTTGACCCTGTCTATCTCACAGGCCTTCCCTGGCAATTTTTTTTAAAGATTTTATTTATTTATTTGACAGAGAGAGACAAAGCGAGAGAGGGAACACAAGCAGGGGGAGTGGGAGAGGGAGAAGTAGGCTTCCCGCCGAGCAGGGAGCCCGATGGGGGGCAATCCCAGGACCCTGGGATCATGACCTGAGGCGAAGGCAGATGCTTGACGACTGAGCCACCCAGACGCCCCCTTCCCTGACAATTTTTGCCTGAAGGCAATTGGATTGAGGCCTCAAGTTGCCAAGGAGTCACCGTTCCCTTGGTGTGACAAAACAATTTACTGCACAGAAACCTCTTTGGAATCCCTGATGGGTGGACTTGGAATTTCAAAGAGAGAAGAATGACAAGGGTTGTTGGCAGCTATTAATTGGACTAAATTAAATGTATCACTGGGCATTTTGCACAGGCCGGCAATTTCATTACAGAGCGACCGTGCGGTGTAACGAAGACTGGTTTTTAGAGCAGTCACTGAGGCTGGGCCTGGCAGAATGACAGGTCGGCACTTTCTTGTCTGCTATGCGGATGGCGTCCTCCTTGGCACTGTTGCCAGATAATATATTATCAGAAGAAGGCCAGTAATAAATGAAAGAGTAAAGCTTGAGGTGCTGACGAAGTTTTATAAGCTGATGGGTGATGTCCTATCTGAAGCCTTTGGGGTGTTTCATATGGCTCTCGCTGCGTGTGGTGGAGGGTGGAGGTGGAGACCCAGGCCCCCCACCACCCCTCACTGGCCCCGCGTCATGAGCAACTCACCTCTCCTTTGTCTGCGCCTCAGTGGCTCCATGTTGCCTTTCAGATAAATCCCAAAGTAGGTCACAAGGATCTTCATCCCATGATGTGGCTCACCACTCCAGCTCATCTTTGGAGAAACCCCCCTTTGCATCCAGGGTCCACCCACGGAACCATTTGCTAAGTCCTCTATGATTCCCAGGCAGTAAGCCTTTTGCCTGGAATACTCCTCTCTGCCTCTCCCTTTATGCCCTCAGCCCCTCTTGCTTGGATAGCACCTGCTCACCCTTTGGACGTAGGCTGAGTATCCTTCCCACCCCACCCCCCGGGAGCTCCCAGAGTCCCCAGTTCCTCTCTGTCATATCACTCATTTCACTGTCATGTAGTAAAGCTGAGCCACACCAAAGGCCGCTTCTGTCTCATTCACCAATCTGTCCCTTACCACCTGCCACTGAACCTGGTGAATGGCCCTTCAGTAAAATATTCATTGAATGGAAGAGTGTAGGTTATCAGAAGAAGCAGCTCATGCCACAAGAAGGCAAAGTAGAGAAACAATTTTAGTCTGACATGGTTCTGAGTGCCTCATAGGGGCTCGGGGGAGACAGCAAACTTGACATAGAACTTACCAGCTCTCTGTTTCCAGGCTGCATTTAGGGCCTGGCGTGTTGGCTGGGAGAGAATGACAAATAGAGCTTTAAAAAAGGAGGATGTGGGGCACCTGGGCGTCTCAGTCATTAAGCGTCTGCCTTCAGCTCAGATCATGATCTCAGGGTCCTGGGATCGAGTCCTGCATTGGGCTCCCTGCTCAGGGGGGAGCCTGCTTCTCCCTCTGCCTGGCACTCTGCCTACTTGTGATCTCTCTCTCTCTGTGTCAAAATAAACAAATAATATCTTAAAAAAAAAAAAAAAAGGAGGATGTGTTTTGTGGAGGGAACTCATCAGTGAAATCTTTCCTCTGCCCAGAAGGTTGCCTCTCGGTCCCAGAGACGCTGGTGTGAAGCCGGTCAGGACTCAGGAACAAGGAAGGCGTTCCCCCTGCAGGACTGAGCAGCCTAAGGTGCTAGGAAGAGCAGAGACACGGTTGTCTGTGTCAGCGCTGGTAGGCAGGGCCACCAAGGTGAAGGATGCGTCTGAAGGAAGGGTACGAGGTCCAGAGGCAGCCAGCTGGAACCAGGCTTGGTGCTTGCTCCAGGAAAAGAATCCCTTTTCAGTGGAGTGGCAGTATTTACTGCCCGAGGGCATATGGTGAAGCACAGTTCTCTGTTGAGAAGTGAGCCGAGGCTCCTGAGCCTTGGATAACATTTTTTATGCCAGCCTGGAAAAGAGAGTGTGAGGCCTCACTTGGTGTGTGGGACCCTCATGATGTGGTTGGAAGCCTTTCAAATACAGTGTGGTCCCACATCCTAAATGTGGCCCTTCTCCCACCGAGTTGGGCACCATAGTACTTACCATGTCTTGGATCCCGGGTATCTGACCTCATCATGGTTGCTCATGGCCAAATATGTTACTCTCCTTGAGAGATTAGTGTTATGTATCAGATACGGAGGAACCTCTTGTTCACAGGCGTCACGGGATGACACATGAGCAGTGCCCCTGGGGCGGTGGGGATGGTTCAGCAGTTCAGGCTAAGCAGCCAAGAGAAAAGGTGCTCCCACCCCCCTCCGCTGGGCCTGAAGGATGGACCTCCGGGCCCCAGGGATGGAGATTCTGAAGGGGTGAAGCTGAGCCTGGCAGGGTGTCCCCACTCTTGAGTGAAGTTGTAAGCTTCCTGAGCACAAGGTACCACTTATAATACTCTCAGCGCCCTGCACCCAAAACACCGAGCTGCCCCATGGTTTCAAGTTGAGTGGATGTACAGAGCTGACTTCAGGGTTCCTTCAGTTTCCAAAAGTGGGAGCAGGGTGTAGTTGTGGATGCAGGGGGTTAGTGGACATCAGCGCCCCTCTGAAACACAGAGCTCCTTGGAGGAAAATGTCCTTTCTGCCTTCCCATGACAGATTGGTGGTTCTAGTCTGTGATTCCTTCTTTGCAGCATGTTATCTGTACCTCTGACCAGTGGCCTTTGTCACTGGATCCTCCACGTTTCTGTGTGTTTTTTCGCTCGTTGTCTTTGTTTAAGTGAGTGTTTATGGTCTCTGGATTGTTCAGAGCATCAACTGAGTATTTCCGATCTTGCCATTCTTGTAGCAGTTAAATACAGAATTTTTCTTTCTTTGATTAGTTCTGATTCACTTAATAAATATTTACTAAGAGCCGCTGCTAGAGTCCAGGGACAGAGAGATGAATAGACAAGGGCCCCCTTTCTCATGGAGCTCAGACTCTGGTGGAGGAGACACACATGGAAACAGATAAATATAATACAGCACGACAAGTACAGGAATAGGGAGGTGTCCAGTAAACTGTCTAGGAAGTGGCAGAGAGAACAGAGGGACAGTCAGCCAAGAGGATGAGGGATACATGGTGTTGGGATGAGAAAGGGCATGCCAGAAGCAGGAAATAGCATTTGGAAAGGAGAATCACTCTTAACTTAGTAATAATCACCATCCTAGCCGTACTGATCTTTCTGTGTGATTTTCACTGCGTCCTTTTTGAATAAGACATTGGTCTGATCATCGCATCGTCCAGATTAACAAAAGAAATGTTAAATAGCACCAGACTGGGGACCAGCTTCCAGCGCAGGAGCTGTGGGGATTTCCACTGTATCCTGACAAATTGCCTGGGAACCTCACGGTGACACCAGTTTTGGTACCCTTGCCCCACCATAATGCCCTAAGTGGTGCAGCGTTATAATTAGGCTCTTCCAAAACTTTCAGGAACAAGATCCACTTGGGATGACATCCTAGATCGTCCCCTATTGAAGGAGTTTTGGACCTAAATGGATCAGATTTGGGGGAGCTCTGGAGCATTTTGAATTTAACGAGGCATCCACATAGTCTTCAGATCTTCAGTACGTCTGTTTCTTTTTGTCTGTTTGCTCAGCTTCTGAGAGCACTGTTGTAATGTCCATCAGCAGTTAGGAACCTTTACCCCCTGTGGTTTGGTCTGTTGCTGCTTTTTCTGTTTCCAGGCTGAATTATTAGAGATAATGTGTTTCTGATGGTTATATGATCTTCCTCTCTGTTCCTTTACCAGGTGTGTTGTCCTCTTTTGTATCTTATGATAATTGTGGTCTTTAGTTGTATTTAGTAGTAAGATTATACCCCAGATTTCTTTCTAATTAAATTTTAGGGTCTCTTTTTCCAAATTTTAAATGTCAGTTTTTTAATGTCATTTTAAAGTGAGCCTCTGACAAACATGTAGTTGTGGGTTTTTTTTTTTTTTCTTCTGGTGGTTTCTGTTTATTTTTTGGCTTAACCATTTAAATTGATAACAATAACTGTAATTTAAGGGCGCCTGGGTGGCTCAGTTGGTTAAGCGACTGCCTTCGGCTCAGGTCATGATCCTGGAGTCCCGGGATCGAGTCCCGCATTGGGCTCCCTGCTCGGCAGGGAGTCTGCTTCTCCCTCTGATCCTCCCCCATCTCACGCTCTCTCTCTCTGTCTCATTCTCTCTCTCAAATAAATAAATAAAATCTTTAAAAAAAAAAAAAAAACAATAACTGTAATTTTAGAACAGGTTTCTGCAGTTTTATGTCATATTTTTCTTTTAATGCATTTTTCTCTGTTCCTGAATTCCACTGCATAAATGGAGTTTTCTTTGGTTTCTCCTGGTGAAATATGTCCCTCTGGTAACTGTCTCTACACTTAGAACCTCCATTGATTCTTTAAATATGTCAATATCTATGTCTTCCCCGATATAAGTATTTGGTCATGTCTAACATCCCTTCTGTCTTTCCCATTGCTCTTCAACCCAAGAGTTTGCTATTGCCTAGATTTTTAGTTCTTAATTTTTATGGATATACTTTGTCTTTTGCCTTTTCTCTGACCCTACTTTTTTTTTCCCTTAAAGCTAAAATAAAGGTTACCAAGTTTTTTGTTGTTGTTTTTTGTTTTTTTGTTTTTTACCTTCCTTCCCGTATTTTTTGTAGCATCAGTTTGGTTCTCTTCTTATTTAAGGGTGTTTTTGGTGTGGGTCATAGTTCAAGAAAACTGATACATTTTATGACTGAAAGAGTTTTGCTACATATTCAAATGACAGTTTAGCTGGACATAAAATTCTAGGTTCCAAGATCCATAAAGCTGTTACTCCATTGTCTTCTTCCATCCAGTGCTGCTGATGTGGCTTCTGACATCATTTTCTCCCAGTGCCTTTGTAGGTAATCTGCTCTTTTTCTAAAGAGGCTAGAGGTTTCCCCTGTCTTTAGTGTTGTTAAATTTTACTACATTTAATGATGGATTTATCCTTATCTCTTCTCTTTGGTACTCTTTAATTCTGAGAAATTAGTGACTTATGCCCTTTCTGGTTTTTTTCTGGCCTCCTGGAATTCATAGTATCCAGTGTTGATACTTCTACCTCCATCCTCCATATCTGTTAGCTTTTATATATTCTACGTCCAACTTGCTTTTTATCGCATCAGTTGTGTTATTTCAAGTGTCCAAATAGTTTTGATATCCAAAACTAATATTTTTACTTAGTTCTTTGTTACAGTTTCATATTCTTGCCTCACATTGATGTTCCTAAGTAGGGTTTTCATATGTACTTTAAAGTTTTTATACTTCTTTTTTAATACCTCTGCTTTGCATAGTGTTTATTGTTTAGTTTTTTGTCTTTCTGTTTACAGCTTACACTCCTCAGTTGTAGAGTTATTTTGATCCGTGAGCTCATGTTTCCTTTGGAGAATCGGTTTACTCTGGTAATGATTTTGATAAAGGGCCCAAAGTCAGGTTAGGCCAGGAGAATTTAAGGATGAGATTGGGGAATAAACCTTGAGCCCAGCCAGGTGCCGAGGCATCACAGAGCTACCTTGGTCATTCCCAGCCCTGCCGCTCTCCTGCTCAGGGTTTCACTTATAAACCCTGAGGGAGGCGGTTTCAGACTTCCACTTGCTTCAGAACCATGTGGAGAGCTTGTTACAGATTTCTGGGTCCCACCCTCGGGGTCTCTTGTTGATATGGCTGGGGTGGACCTGGTAATATTTCTAACAAGTTCCCTGATGATACAGATGCTGCTGCCCCAGGGACCACACTTTGAGAGTGCTGTCTCAAGGAGATTCAGCAGCGGGAGCAGGCAGGCTCTCTAAATTATTACTCACTGGTCCTAAGGGCAGGAAGGAGAAATGAAGAGGGCGTGATTGCCCAGGGCTGGCTGATCAGCGCTCACCCGCCTTCACTGAAGGTTTGTCCCAGCAGGGTTTTGCACCGCCAAGTTATTACATACGCGCATGCCTCTGGCCTGGGCTCTTGTTGCAGGCATCTGCAGTAGGGGACCAGCAGTGATGATCCCCCTGAGGCAGTGAGGGAGAAGGGCAAGAGCAGGGAAGGTTTTCCCCTGACTGCCCTCACTGCGGTCTCCAGCTACCCTCTCATCACCTCACTCATGGGTTCAGGACTCCTCAGACCCTTCAGGGACTTCCCACAGGTTTGTTTCCACTTTTGTTTTTGGTTGTGAATCCTTTGCACTCCTCCTTCAAGAGCTGGTTTGTAAAAGAGGGAGCAGCAGTCTGTGGAACTCATCAGCTTGAACTCTGACACAGTCTTCACTAAGAAAGCCTCTTCAACGTTTGCTTCTTCTACAAAACTCTGGCTGTTTTATAAAGAATAGAGGGTGGTTTGGCAAAAATTAAAGCATGGAGACCAGTCAAGAGGCTAACATGGTAACCTAAGAGAATAGTGTTTTGGACTATGGTGGTCAGAACGAAGGTAGAGACGAAAGAATGAATTGAAAATATATTTTGGTGAGTGGATAAATAAATGTCGGTGCATGTAGACAATGGAATAATATTCGATGCTAAAAAGAAATGCACTATCTAGCCATCAAAAGACATTGAGAAACCTTAAATGCATATTTCTGAGTGAAAGGAGCCAGTCTGAAAAGCCTACATATTTTATGACTCCAACTGTATGATATTCTGGAAACAGCAAAACTATGGAGACAGTAAACAGATCAGTGGTTGCTAGAGGTTAGGGGAGAGGGAAGGATGCATAGGTGGAGCACAGAGCATTTTTAGGGCAGTGAAACTATACTGCATGGTACTATAGGGGTGGATTCATGTCATCGTACGTTTGTCAAAACCCACAGAATCTACAGCGCTAAGAGTGAACCCTAGTGTGAGCCTTGAACTCTGAGTGATGATGATGATGTGTCAGTGTAGCTTCATCAGTTGTAACAAATGTACCACTGTGGTCGGGGATGCTGAGAGTAGAAAAGCCATACATGAAGGGAAGGTGATGGGAAATCTCTGTACCTTATGTACAATTTTGCTGTGGACCTAACGGCTCTAAAAAAATAAAGTCAAGGGGCGCCTGGGTGGCTCAGTCATTAAGCGTCTGCCTTCGGCTCAGGTCATGGTCCCAGGGTCCTGGGATCGAGCCCCTCATCTAGCTCCCTGCTCAGCAGGAAGCCTGCTTCTCCCTCTCCCACTCCCTCTGCTTGTGTTCCTGCTCTTGCTTTGTCTCTCTCTGTCAAATAAATAAATAAAATCTTGAAAAAAAAATTAAGTCGATTTAAAACACATATATATTTTGGAGGTAGGTATGATAGGATGTACTGATGAAGTGAATATGGAAGTGAGAGGGGAAAAAAAAAAGAAACCGAATGAATTCTAGGTTTTTAGCTTGAGCAATGGGGTGGAGATGGTGCCACTTCCTGGGATGGGAAATCTGGGGAAATGTGTAGGGACGTAAGGTGGGGGTAGGAGGTAGGGTGGGAGCAGAGAATCGGGGGTTCTGTTTAGGACGCATTACATTTAAGTTGCTTCATCATCCACAGGGAGATGTCAGGTGGGCAGCTGGCTATACTGGAGCCCGAGAGAGAATCCAGTTTGGGATAGCCAGATAGGCGTCATTAGCACACAAATGGTCGACATCATCTAAGGAATATGTGTAGATCAAAAGAGGGTGGGGGGGACTAGATCTGAGTCCCAAGGCCGTTTGTATCTCTGCTATTGTTCAAGCAAAGCTGAGTAAACACCTGTTGAGGGCACTGCGGACGAGATTCCACCAAGAAGGGGGAACCTGGACAAAGTGACTTTCTGGTCTCAAGCTTCTAAGGGTTTTTCTTTTCCCCAGAGTCCAATCTGAATTCTTAATCTTTCTTTATGGCATCGACATTTTTAGTCGTTAGGCGTCATTGTAGACCTAGTAACGGTTTTAGAGCCTGGTGATATGCCTACCGACTGTTATGAGATATTCCAAGAGGCTCTGGTATGGCTAACCTATGACATTTAGATCGGAGAATGGCTCCAACACTGTAATTCAATCCCAGGAATTCACTAACAGCTGTACTCCCAGCCATCAGCTAGTCTCCGATGACTTCCTCCAAGAACCAAAGAGAGAACATCCCTGATCCTATGAATTCTAAGACATCCATCTCTTGTGCTCTTTTCTTCCTCCCCTTGAAACACACCCCTGAGCACTACATTCTCACAACTGATATTTCCAAAGGAATGTGAGCTGCTTCACATCCCTGGCCAAATCCAGTAGAATCAGGAGCAGGATGTGTTGTTTTGAACTTTCCTCTAGGAAGTCTAATAGAGACATACTTAAAATGTATAAATAACTAAATACTTTGTATTTTGCCATTCAAAATGTATTATATGAAAAAAATTAAAAATATCTTAAAAATATTTTTAAAATATTTAAAAATATAAAAAAAATAAACAACAACAACAAAATGTGTTATAACAGCCCAGAAGAGTCTAATCTCAAGCAGAATGGGTGGTACCTAGAAACCAGATCCTTTTGGCAGAATGAGTGCCTCAGATGGCATGTTATGCCCTCCTCCAGAGAGATTCCTAGGGCTGCTTCTCTGCCATAGGAAGGTTTCAGAGCTATCTGGGATTCTCATACATCCTGATCCAATGGGCTTTGGCTTTCACACACACCACGTAACCAGCAGTAAAACCACGTTCTGATAGTACTTTGCTTGCCTGAACCTCATACTCAAAACAACAAGCTCTAGGGAACTAGATTTATTCTCTAACGGTTCAGCTAATTGTCCACTCCAATGTCAGGGGTAATTACCTATATTTCCTGAGGCAGAATATGTGTGTGAATGTAAACGCACTGTAAGTGAACCAACCAATTTCCTCTGAGTTTCTTAAATGGCCAACCTAATATGGTGACCCGAATTGTAAGGAAGGGGGGTGGTATTGGTTTTAAGGCTGTGGAGTACAAAGGCCTGGTGGACTGTGTCTCTTTCTGAGCATTTCTTTATCTCCAGCCAATGCTACACCATTATCTCATACATTTTTGTCAGGTCCGTGTGTCTGTACCTTCTCTGACTCTGTGCTGTCCAAAGTATAATCAAATGATCTCTGTGATCCCAAGATTTTTTTTTTAACGCTTACTCATTTTCTTTTTCATTTCTTTGCGCGCTTTCGTATCTTACCTCATTGGACAGTCTCATTGGAAGATATCCCATATCTGACAAACTGAAATCCACCACTGGCTGTTTAAGGGTTGGCCAGGTAAGGAGAGGGTCCCAGGAAAATGGTAGCTGTGGCATTATAGCTTTCACTGTGTCTGCATCCCTGCATTAAAGTAAGAAACTAGATAGCAAAGACAAAAGCCCATGGACATTGATAGTGAAACTAAATGAAAAGATGTCCCCAGGATCCCAGAATGCACAGGTGGGGTGGACCACCAACAAGCCATAGGTCATGCTGGTATTGTCTGTGGGGGAAAGAAAGAAACAATGGAGCAGCTGCTGATAGACATGAGAACAAAAAGATCCCAAATAGCCAACAGGTGTTCCTTGGAAAGAACAGTCCCTTTTAAGAACCTCACTAAAACTGGATAGGGTTTTGCTCACTCCAATACCAGGTCAGCTCAAGGGGTCCATGGCAAGAAGGACTGAAGGGGCAGAGCCATTGAGCCTGTGGGAATGCTGGGAATTGACCCACGGGGTTCCCTCTTAGGACCCACACAAGAGGGACTGCTGGGGAGGGGTCAGAATTGAACATGATGTGGTGAACAGGGAGGGGAAGAGTAATTCCAGACCACAGCTGGGGAGGAAGACAGAGCCAGGGATTCCCAGGGAGCAAGTGACCGTATATGTAAACTATGCAAAACAACAGAAAGAAGCCCTGTGAAGCTAGAGAAACATTCCTGAATCCCATCTTATTTTAAAAGTTCAGAAAAACAAATTTCACACAAAAATGAACACCAGAAAAATATTAAAGTCAAATCCCAGGCAAAGTTATTATAAAAAAAAAGAGACCAGGGAGCAGAATAAAAACCCTATGCAAGAGAAGTGTGATGGCAAGACATGCCTACAAACAGAACAAAACTGTAACCTGGCATTTCAAAATAGTAGAGAATTATATCAGATACAAAAGAACAATATAAATCAGAATTAGCAACACTCAGAAATGAGGGGACATAACTCAGAAAGGAATTAGAAATAAAACTTATTTCCAAAAATTAAGACTAATCTAGGGGTGCCTGGGTGGTTCAGTTGGTTGAGCTTACAATCTTAATTTTGGCTCAGGTCATGATCTCAGTGTCATGGGATCAAGCCCCCCTCCTCCTGCCCCCCACCACTGGGCTCTGTGATCAGCCGGGAATCTGCTGGAGATTCTCTCCCTCTCCCTCTGCCCCTCCCCCCATTCACACATGCATGCTCTTTCTCTCTCTAAAATAAGTAAATTCATCTTTAAAAAGGGGAAATTAAGACTAACCTAGAAGGAACACAGGAACAAACATAACATAATGCCTTAAGAGAAATAGAATGTAAAAAAGAGGAAAATGATGTTGAGTTGTATAAGTTCTTTATATACTTTGAATATTAACCTCTTATTGGATATATCATATGCAAATATCTTCTCCCATTCAGTAGGTTGCCTTTTTGTTTTGTTGATTCTTTCCTTTGCTCTGCAGAAGTTTTTTTTTATTTTGGTGTAGTCCCAACAGTTGAATTTTGCTTTTATTTCCCTTGCCTGAGGAGAAATATCTAGAAAAATGTTTCTACCCCTGATGTCAGAGAAATTACTGCCTATGTTCTCTTCTAGGAGTTTTATGGTTTCAGGTCTCACATTTAGGTCTTAATCCATTTTGAGTTTACTTTTGTGGATGGTGTAAGAAAGTTGGTGGAATGCAAATTGGTATGGCCACTGTTGAAAATAGTATGGGGTTCCTCAAAAAAATTAAAAATAGAATTATCATATGATCCCGTAATTCCACTACTGGGTATTTATCCAAAGAAAACAAAAACACTATTTTGAAAAGATCTGTGCACCCCAAGTTTATTGCAGTGTTATTTGCAATAGCCAAGATATAGAAGCAACCTAAGTGTCCATCCATAGGTGAATGGATAAAGAAGATGTGGTATGTATATGTATATACATATATATACACATGCATGGGATATTACTCAGCCATAAAAAGAATGAGATCTTGCCATTTGCAGCAACATGGATGGACCTAGAGGGTATAATGCCAAGTAATATAAGTTAGTCAGAGAAAGACAAATACCATATGATTTCACTCGTATGTGGAATTTAAGAAACAAAACAAATGAACAAACACAGAAAAAAGATACAAACAAAAAACCCCAGACTCTTAAATACAGAGAACAAATTGGTGGTTACCAGAGGGGAGGTGGGGGTGGGGGATGGGTAAAACCGATAAAGGGAATTAGGAGTATACTTACTGTGATGAGCATTGAGTAATGTATAGAATTGTTGAATCACTATTTGTACACCTGAAATTAATATAACACTGTATGTTAATTATACTTCACTTGAAAAAAAGAGAATATGATAAAGTCAGAAAGAGATGAAGAAATAAAAAGAATTTGAGAGAAAGTTACAAATATTGAAGATGGGCAAAGAAAGATAGATCTTATGGTTTACAGGAGCTCCTTAAGAAAAAAAAAGCAGTGGAACATAAAGTACTGAAAACTATAATTAAAGAAAACGTTCTTGAAATAAAGAAGAGTTGAAGCAACATACGAAAAGTGTATACTGTGTATTTGAGAAGAATGACCCCAGAATAGCTAACACCAAGACATTTTCTTGTAGAACATCTGAATTTTAGAGAAAAAGAAAATAAATCTTTTTAGCAATAGAAGAAAAAAAGAGTAGGTGATTTAAAAGGGAAAGAAAAACAGGTTATCATCAACTTTTCCACAACAATATCAGAGGACAATGGAGTAACATATTTATCTACTCAAGTAAAGAAAGTGTGCCAAGGATTTTATATCAAATATAAAGGACATAAACTCTTATCAACATGCAAGACCTCAGGGAACGTTGTTCCCATGAACACTTCCTGAAGAATCTTCCAAAAAAGTAGCTTTGGACAACCAATTCACTGAAGAGACACTGACATAGGATTTGCGTTGAGCATTAAACTAAGTGAGGGTAACTCAGAGGATATGGTGTGTGCTTTGACAGTGTTAGAGCCCAGCTGTAACAATGGGGGGGATGAATGGGGACTGCTTACCCCCCAAAAAATGTGTTAGTGTTGGGCGCCTGGGTGGCTCAGTTGGTTAAGCGACTGCCTTCGGCTCAGGTCATGATCCTGGAGTCCCTGGATCGAGTCCCGCATCGGGCTCCCTGCTCGGCAGGGAGTCTGCTTCTCCCTCTGACCCTACCCCCTCTCATGTGCTTGCTCTCTCTCATTCTCTCTCTCTCAAATAAATAAATAAAAAATCTTTAAAAAAAAAATGTGTTAGTGTTTTCAGTAATCATGTGGGTGATAATGCTAGGATTGTTATTCAGGGACTGTTAAGTGTGCAGTATAAGATAAATGAGCATGATACACAGCATTTTAATTCCATCATCCCCTGTAGTCTTTGAAAACCCACATTCTTAGTGTGCAAGAAAGAAGATCAGATTCAACAGGGGAAGTTAAATAAAAGCCCTGAAGTCTTAGATTTGAATTGGGAGTCTCAGTATGAACTGGTGAGGTATTTTATGTATGGGTCCATTTATCTGTCTATATACAAGTATTTCCTCAGTCAGTGGCCAGCCCAATAGCAGTGAGTGAGCCTTCCTTGCTCATTTTTAGAAACCAGGGCCCCTTGAAAAAGAGTATCTGATTTCCAGGTCTGGGCAGGAAATATGAAAAATGAACCTGGGATCTCTTGTAATACCAGATAGTGAGGAAACTATCAGAAACCACAGGGGCTGTGCAGGGGCACCAAAAGCAAATATACGGAGAACAATTTTGATGCTTGACATTCTTCTTGTTCCCCCAAAATCTAGCCATCATAATTAAAATTTTAAAAATCAGGTCATTGTCAGATTTCCTTACACTTATTTTAATCTCAACAAATTTTGTTTTAATACATATTTTAATATGGGATGCCCCCATAATCTTTTTAGGACTTAGTATTTCTAAAGGTTTCAATCCAGCCTCCTCCAGCCTATCCATGAGCCCTGCCCCAGCATTTAGAGGGGCCCCTACCTGCTGTAATGACAAAAGAAACCCCCAGGGGGCAAAATAAACAAGTACAGGTAGAATTGGTTTCCCTGTTCTCCTTTCTTTGTCTTATTTTGTTTTAGGACAACTTTATTTCAGGGAGAATTAGTACTTTGGGATAGATAGTCTAATAAAGGTTTCTCTTGGGACTAGTTCCTTGTCTCATGGTTTTAAAGAATCTTGATAAACTTCCCTTTCCTTCTAAGTGAAAACTGCTAATCCATTGATTATGATTTTATATGTTGAATGAAATAGTTGGTTGAGCCCTATGCTTTATCAATGATGAGCACATACACACCCAAGAAATCCAAGGTAAGTGATTGGAATTTAAATTGGAAGTCTTTTAATTGGAAGCAATTTCTGTCTCTGGTAATAACAGATTTTGAAAATTGTTAGTCTGTCTTTCTTAAACTGATCCAATTCTGGGTTGTAAGGGTTTAGAGGATTTCCTTTCTTTGTATTAATAGTTCCGCCAATGCCTAGCGGCTGTTCTCCTGCCTGCCTTCAGAGGTCAGATCTCCATATTTACATAGTTGATTAACCATGTCTTAGGTGCTGGCATATTGTTCTAGCAAAGTTTCTTAGGTTTCATAGTCCCTAATAGATAAATTTATGCACATCTCTGAATTGGGTTGTCCCATGAGTTTTATACTCCATTCCTTTAGCATCTACAACAGGGGGTCCTAACCCGGGGATCAGTGACCCGTGGGGCATTTGTCCTGCATGCTACTCTGTCCTAAGCCCCAGGGGATTTGAGAAACACCTTCACACCCCCTGAGATTCTTTTCCACTGTCTCTAGAGTGAGGCCTAAGGTCAAGTGTTTTCAGAAGTTCTCCAGGTGATCAGTGTGAGGCACAGCCTGATTCGCAACCCCATTGCCAGGTCCCATGACTATGTTGGAGGGGTCCCTGAACCTCTTAAACCAGATTTCTGTTAATCTGGTTACGTGTGCATATGCGTGTGCACAGCTTTTTGGGCAGCAGGGGCTATAGTTTTTATCAGATTCCCAAAAAAACCTATAGCTCGCAAAGGGTCATGAACCACTACTATAATAGGAATGCTTCCTACCTCCACTATGTATCCATCCTGGGTGCACCAGAGGACTCATCACCACAGTGATGACAAAGCATGTCTCCCTTCCATGGAATTCTACCAGTTAAAGTTCCAGTGCGTCACTCAGGATCCTTGAGTGGACACAGGCTTCTGGGTAATAAAGTCTGCGGCCAAACAGGCACTTGATGGCAAAGAACGAGGAGACATGAAGAGGTTTGCGAGCCTCTTAATTACCTGGTTTGTAGTGCTCTTTGCAAGGTTTGCCTGAAGATGCTCAGAGAAAATATTAAAAATTCTCGTGTCTGCATTTTGTACTTTGTCATTTGAGTTACTCATATACTTTGAGGAGTTGGCAGATTCTTGTTTGGCAATTAATCCGTAAATATAAATGTGGGACCTAGCTTGTGCAGTTGCTAATGATTATGATTGTGTTAACTGCCAGAAAGGTGATGGTAATATGAATAAGATGGCTCCAATTTCAGAGTGCTCAAGGCAGTCTAGAATCCCAGCTGCATCCACGTCCATTTTTTTCTGGGGCACACAGGATCTTGTAAGTCTTGGTTCCAAACTTCGGCAAACACAGTGAAACACTACCGAAATGGAGTTAAGTATCATTTCTCTTGTCCTCCAAATGGTGGGGCTGTAGACCAAGGCCTCTCCTCCTGGGAACGGCAGGGTTGGAGTGGAGTGGGAAAGTGGAAAGGGCACAGTTACCAAGGGCACGCCAGGGCCACCACCACAGGGTCCAAAGCACCCTCTGGGGTTTATGATAAAGCAGACGGCACTGTAGCATGCAGGGAGGACCCAGGCCACCACCAAATCCTGGCAGGCTAGCCAAAGAGAGAAAACTCAAAACAAACCTGTTAGAGAGATAGATGTAGAAATTCCAAATCAAAGATTAGCAAGCCAAACCCAGCAGTATATGAAAAAGGATAATGTAGCTTGCATGACTAGGGCTAATCCCCAAATGCAAGAACCATCTGCTGTTCGGAAATCTCTTCATCATCGTTATATGAATATACCAACAGTGGAAATCCATATGATTCCCCTGTTAGATGCTTAAAAAGCATTCAATATGTTAGTAACAGATTCCCGACTTTAACAAAAACAGTTCTCAGGAAACTGGAAATTAGCAGATACTTCTCTACACAGTGACCATGGATATATCTCAGACCCACGACCAGCATTAGACCTTGTGGAAAACAGTAGAGGCTTTCCTAAAAAAGCCAGAAGCAGCCAAGGGTGCCATTGTGATTGTCCTTATTAATGTCTGAAAATCCTGGCCAATGCAGAAAGACAGAAGAAAGAAGAGGCATATATTGGGAAAGAAGTTGAAAGATTACTATTTGCAGGCAATATGATTCTGTACCTGGAAAACCCAAGAGAATCAACTAAAATCTATTAGCATAACGGGCAGCAATAGGTTTTCTACTACCAAAAATAACCAATAGGAAATACATTACTTTTAAAATTCTATTCAGACCAGCCACAAAATCTAAAAGGTTTAAAATGAACTGAAGAGTGTAAGATCTATGACAATAAAATGGCAAAACAGCCAAGAACCATTTAAAAAAGCCCATGAGTAAATAGAAAGTTCTCTTGCCCTGCATTGCAAGATTCCATATTATAAAGATGGCTGTGCTTACCCCAGTTAGTCTGATTTCAACTGTGTTACATTTATAGATTATCAATGGATTTTTTTAGGGCGGAACCTGAAAAAAATAAAAAATTCTGTCGATAGAAAATCAGGAGAAAATAATCAGGAAGCTTCAAAGAGGGGAAAATCCTTAAGGGGGTTTTTGACTTAACAGATTTTAAAATATCTTTATAAAATACAATCATTAAAATATTGTAGTACTGTGTGAATACCTATAGTTCAATGGAAAAGAATAGAAAGTAAAGAAAGGGATTCAAAAACATACAGATTAAATAAATGCTAACAATTGCCTGACAAATTGGTCAGGAAAGGATGGATTATCAAAAGATGAAAACGTTAGAGAGCTACTTCATACCATATTTTCAAAAAAAAAAAAACACACACGCAAAAGAATTAGGGTGGAGTAATTTTTAAATGTGAAAATCAGAACATAAAATGACTATGAGAAAATTTTTTTTATACTTATATGTTCTTGAGGGCAGTAAGACTTTTCTAAGCATGATGTCAATGTAGAAATGATAAAATTTATGTATGATAAATATATCCATCTAAAATTTTTCACTTCTATTTGATGAAGAACACCATAAGGAAAATCAAAATGTAAATAACAAATTGGAAAAAGTATCTCCAACTGATATAATAAATAGTTCCTGTCCTTAATGCATGAAAAGTTCTTAAATATAAAATAATGAACAGCTCCAATGAACACATTTAAAATATCTTTTAAATTAACAGTAAGAGAAATACAGCAAAAACAGAGGTAGCATTTTTCCCATGTTTTAAAAAATTAAAAAGAATAGTAATGCTCACTGCTGGTGAGAATGTGGTGAAATCATAAATTGTACGCTATGTGCAGTTACAAACTGGCACAACCTCTCTGGAAGATAATTTTGCAATATATATCTGAAGCCTTTAAAAAGGACACAGTCTCTACCCCGGCAGGACCACTTCTAGACATGTATCCTGAAGAGATTGTCACCAGGGTACACCACTTCTAGACATGTATCCCAAAGAGATCATCACCAGGGTACACCAGGGGAATACAAAAATGTCCAAGATTAATAGATAAGTTGGCAAGAATGTGGAGAAATCATACCGTCAGGCAAAGCTGATGGAAATGTAAGTGGAAAACAGTCTGGGATTTTGACAAAAGGGTAAACATGGAGTCCTCCTATGACCCAGCAATTGGACTCCTACGTGCATATCCAAGACAAATTAAAATGTATATCCACAAAACAATCTGGTACATGAATGTTCATAGCAGCATTACTCACGATAAGCCAGAAAGAGGAAACCACCCAAACACCTGTCAGCTGATGAATGGATAAACAAAATGTGGTCTATCCATACAATGGGCTATTATTTGGTAATAAAAAGAAGTGAAGTCCATCGTACAATATGGGTGAACCCTGAAAACATTATGGAAAGTGAAAGATGTCTTTCACAAAACACCCACATATGGTAGGATGCCATTTATATGATGTGTCTAGAATTGGCAAATCCATAGGGACAGGAAGTAAGTTGGTGGTTGCCTAGGGCTGGGGTTTTGGCAGGAAAAGGAGAGATACTGCTAACTGGTGCAAAAATTTGGGGGAGGATTATGAAAATGTTCTAAAATTGATTGCAGAGATGGTTGCCTAACTATAAATATGCTAAAAACCATCAAAGTATGCTTTTTAAGTTCGTGAATTGTATGGGATGCGACTTATATCTCAATGCAGCTGTTAGGGGAAAAAAAGGGTTCGAGATGATTCTGCTTACAATAGGGGAAAACCTACTTGTGTTATCTCCTCCTCTGCCACCACCTCGTCCAAGGCGCAGTCCTCTCGTGCCTAGATTCTTGCAGTGGCCTTCAAACTGGTTTCCCGTTCCATATTCTTGTGTCCTGCAGAGTCCGTTTTCCATACAGAAGTCAGAGTGACCCTTTTAAAAACACCAGTCAGGTCCTGCAACTTCTCTGCTCAGAACTCCCCTGAGACTCCCATCACGTGCAGAATAAAAGCCCAAGTGCTCGTGATAGCCCATTGGGCACCAGTGGTGTGGCTCTTACCTTTCTGACATCATCTATTTTTGCTATATGTTTGACACTTTTTCACAATTTAAAAAAAAGGAGGGGTGCCTGGGTGGCTCAGACTATTAAGCATCTGCCTTCAGCTCAGGTCATGATCTTGGCGTCCTGGGATTGAGCCCCACATCGGGCTCTCTGCTCAGCGGGGAATCTGCTTCTCGCTCCCCTTTGCCACTCCCCCTCCTTGTGCTCTCTCTCTCACTCTCAAATAAATAAATAAATAAAATCTTTAAAAAATATATAAAAAATTTAAAAAAGGAAAAGACAGAAGGAAAACACCTACTTCCGTGGTATACGTTTATGTAAGAAGACCCTGATTCTGAAGACCCAGTGCAAAAGCATGATTGCTTTCTCCTGGGGAAGATTCACTGTTCATTTGTCACATCGATGTCCTTACACAGCATCCGAGCTAGGGAGCCTCTTTCCTCTGTACATCATCTTTTCCATGGAGTTTGGGTTTCTGAGTTTGCATTCTTGGCTTCTTCGGCCTCTTTGTTTCTTGCATTGAGAAGTCATGATCCAGATTTCAAGCAAGATTCGTGCATTTGGACCAATATAAAGGAATGTGGGTGAGGAAATAACTTTATTTTCTCCACTCTTTTGGATCGTATTAGTCTTTCAGACCATCTTATTTTTTCTAACTAGGCTGAGTACTTATTTTCACTGACAGGATTACTTAAGAATAGCTTTATGGGGTTTTTTTTTTCTTTTTGTTATAAAACTAATACGCATTCATTATAAAAGCTTGAGATACCACGGATAAACAAATTTACCCATAACTCTACCCCAGCAATGTAGTATTTGTCTATCCTTTCAATATTTTCTTATGAACTTACTTACATTAAACAGATGATACTCTTATAATTTTTGTAACTGCTTTTTTCACTGAACAATGTATCTTGAGTAGTTTAACTTAGATGTGTAAATCACTGTAGAGCATTGGTCTGTGGGATGTACCATAATCTGTTTAACCATAAACCCTTATCATTGGCGAATTAGATCGCTTTTTTTCATGACCAGAAGTAAGCTTTGTGATGAATATTCCTAGTGGTTTAATATTTGCATATATTTATGATTTCCCCAGCATCATCTTCTGGACATGAAATTGGTTGCCAAAAAGCATGCACACATTTAAGACTTTCAGGACATTTGCCAAATAATTAATTATCTTTATCTTTTTTTCATCAAGTACATTACCTGTGGTGGATGAAAGTTCTGGGAACAGTGAACCAAGGAATATGTGTAATCACTGCTTTATAAGATATTACAATGAATCCCCTCCTCCCGCTTTTTTTTTAACAGATGAGGAAACTAATGAACAGGGTTTTTCCCCCCGTAATATCCCATATTTCTATGCAAAAGAGAAAAAATAAAGTTAGAGTTTCCAGTTAGCCAGTTGAACCTTTGGACCAGTGTATCACTATTTTTGAATGGAATGGGACCACATTTCCAGCTGCATCATCCCAGTTCTGCTGTATGCCCGGGCTGCATGCTGACCTCTCAGACCTAGAACATCATAGAAGTTAGAGTAATTTCTTGGCCAAGGACTCTTCATGCACCATGGGTGTGAAGCTTGTGGGAAAACGTGTGACATACTTGAGACAAACATTTACCGACTGATACTCGAACCCAGCCCTGCAGGTCTCAGTATCCCTGAAAAACCTTCATCCTTGCCGAGGAAACAAGCAGTAGTAAGAACTGCTGGTACTGGGGTGCCTGGGTGGCTCAGTCGGTTAAGCATCCGACTCTTGATTTCGGCTCAGGTCATGATCTCAGGGTTGTGAGATCGAGCCCTGTGTTGGGCTCTGTGCTAAGTGAGGAGTCTGCTTGAGATGCTCTCTCCCTTTGCCCCTCCCTCTTCTCATGCATGCACTCTCTGTCTCTAAAATAAATAAATGAAGGGCGCCTGGGTGGCTCAGTCGTTAAGCGTCTGCCTGTGGCTCGGGTCATGATCCCAGGGTCCTGGGATTGAGCCCCATATCGGGCTCCCTGCTTGGCAGGAAGCCTGCTTCTCCCTCTCCCACTCCCCCTGCTTGTGTTCCCTCTCTCGCTGTGTCTCTCTCTCTCTCTGTTGAAAAATAAATAAAATCTTTTTTAAAAAATAAAAATAAAAATAAAATAAATAAATGAAATTTTAAAAAAACAAAAACAAAAACTGGTACCTCAGACACTTCCAAACTGCCAGATCTCCCTGGAGGTTTCGCCTTGGGAACTGTCCAGCACACTGTAAAGTAGAGCTGTCAGAGTCCCTTGTATGTTCATCTCGCCTCCTCGGTTACACTCTTTTCACCATCTTAATCAGAATTGTGATTCAGTTCTAGAATTTTTCTCCTAGAACTTGGAGACCTGTGATTCCTTCATTTCTTCACTCAGCCACAGACCTGCCCTCACAGTCTAGGTAGGGAGGTTGACTGGTCACAACATGGGATCACGGCAGAGAGGCACGTGAGGCCCTAGGGGGCGCCTGGTTGTCAGTCCCCTTGAGTCTGGACTGATTCGTCTTAGAATTTTAGACCCAGATGGGTCTCAGGAATTCTAAGCTCATTATAGTCAACAAGGAGCTAGATTTGAAGATAAAGCCTGCTATTTCCCCTTTCAGGGCTCAGTCTCTCACCGCCTGGGGTTAGGAGAATTGCCATGAAAACTCAGGATCCTCATTAGGCAAACTTGATTTTCTTTTTTTTTTTTAGGATAGAAATATGTAATAGGCCCATACAGAACAGCGTTTAAAGTACGATCCCTGCCCCCCCCCCCACCCCCCCCCCCCCCCACTGCCTTCAGCACCGGAGCAGAAGCCATGAAGGACCCAGGGCTGTACTTGCAAGAGGAATCAGGGATACCTGACAGTGGTCACTGCTGATTGGCATTGCTGGGGACGAGGCTGTTCCAAGCTTATGTGGTAGAAGCAAGACTAGCTCTGGAACCCAGTACCCCACGTCCAAAGGTGAAGCTCACGGCTCTGTTCCTGCCAGAGCAACCATGGGAGCTCCTTGTGTAGACTTTCCTTTAAGAGTTAAACATGGGTCACCCAAACCAGGGGACAAGTGAGAACAGAAAAGACCCCGTCAATATTACAGGGGGACAACCGGCAGAAACCAGGACTGTCCCAGGCAAACCAGGACATGCGGTCACCTTACTTAGAGTGATTCCCAGCCTTTGCCCCCGTGTCCCAGCCAACTGACAACACCCAGAAGCTCTCAGCTCCTTGCTAACCCAAGTGTTTCACTAGCTTTCTCTACGGCTTCTCCCCGCTCTGTGACATACCTTCAGCCCCGTGCTGTGTTACATATAGTTACTACATGTCCAGGCTGAAATGCGTGGATTCCACATAAACATGGGTGTTCTTCCAATGCGTGTGGATCAGCAGTTACCCTTGTCCGTCCGGAGGATGCCTCCAAATCTCCTGGCCCCAGCCTTCCTTGCTTCTCTACATTGAGCCACAGGGACAGTGGCCCAGGCCCCGGACACTGCAGCGGCCACCTCGCTGTCCCCCCTGCACTCGGCATTCACCTTGCACTTCTGCTGCCTGCTCACCAGTCACCCGGAGGAATTCCCGGCTTTCGTTCGGTCTCCTTCCACTGCTCACCCTGTGACAGGCACCGGCTGAGTATTTTTTGGTCAGTGTCTCGCTACCTCGGAGGTGGGTGGTAGTATGATCCCAGGTTTGCAAATGGAGAAACAGCATAGAGGTGCTCATTGCCGGCCCAGGGTCAAACCGGTAGTCAGCATGGGGGCTGGGATTCAAATCCAGATGTGTCTTTCTCCAGAGGTGGAGATCTTAGCGCTGCGCCACCTTGCTTCCCATCGTTTTGGCAAACTGTGCCTCTTTCTGGGAACTGGCGGTGACCATCGATGGCTCTCTCCTCAAACCAAAACACCTTGGTTTGTAGTCAGCTCCTGGCCTCTGTCCCCTGTGTATCCTTTCTGGACCCGCCGTGGAATCCAGGCTCTGATGCGTGCCTTCCTCACCCCCCACGGCAGCCTGAGCCGTCTGCTGGCGGTGCCCGCACACAGGTCCCCACGCCCAGCACTGGTGTGCACAGTGCCTTCGCTCTGTCCTTGCCGCTGTCCTCGTCGGACTGTCCCTGGCTCTCTGGGGCCCACAGCTGCCTCTTGACGTGAATTGCCCTGTGAGCACAGTTTGCCATTCCTGGGGGGCAAGCTTCGAAAGCCCCACCCGGTGGCAACCCAGGCCCCCAATGCCTGCTCTCGGGCCACACACTCCTGGTGCTCCCCCGCCGGTGGTGTAGACGGCTCAGTTAAATACAGCACTGAAGGACCCTCCAGCGTGATATGAGCTTAGGAATGCTGGCTACATATCCTCCTTCTCTGGGGGCTCATGTTTTACCCTACCCACCCCTCTCTCACCTACTCCTAAATCACCGAGCCCCCAGGAGAGGAGGGGGCTTCAGGGATTCCAGAAACATGGCCAGGTCTCTGGCCTAAGAGCAGGAGTCTTCAAAAGGGACAGGAAAAGGGTCCTAAGTGGAACCTGGGCCAACACCCTCTGGAGTCTTTTTCTTTTCGAAAGAAGGCTGTCCCCACCTTGTAGCAGGACAGGCTAGATCGGGACTGTCTTCTTACGTGGCTGTCTTGGCACATTTCTGCTCTCCCCATGCGCCCTGGCCCCACAGGCCAACAGGGCTGACATGGGTCTGGGCTCAAGGGAGCTCAGAGTGAGCAGCTGAGACCGCTTCTGACCTGGACCTTAGGGGAAAAGACCATTTCACTTGGGATTTCTCTTTACTTGCTCTTTCTAGCCTCCAAAGACTTAATTCCTCAAGGCCTTAGAGAAAGGGACGAGGGATGTTGGTGCAAGAAGGTCATAGAGGAATGGTCAAGGCCCAGCGCAGCTTGCTGAGAGGATGCAGAGGACAAGGGGCCAAGCCCTCTGTAATTAATAAGCCCTGTCTGTTTGCCTGAGGTTCCCTCTGCATATTTCCCCCCGGGAACCCCAGGCATGTTGACAGCCTCCTCTGGCCTGATGAACAGCGAGGCGTCCCCAGTGCTGCTTCCCTCGGTTTCTATCTAGTGCTGAGTGTAGTAACACTCCGCCCAGAGCGGACTCCCGAAGGATGTTAAGTTGGTCACAAGAACCAGACTCTGGGCTCTGCACCGCGGTGGCATGGTGGTTGGCAGCCACAGCTCTGCTCCCTGGGGGATCACGTCCCTGCCTTGCAGGTTGCTCCATGCCTGTGCCCAGAAAGACTGTCCTCTTTCTAAGGCCTCATGACATTTTGAACTTCCATCCGTTTCTTTCTGCCTTGCGATATTTGGTATGTGTACCACGAATTGCCCCATCTGTTTGGATGTTGGTGTTATATAGCACCTTCTCCCCCGCTTACCTGCGAGCCGCTGGGTGTTAGGGAGGATGTGGGAGAAAGGTGTGGGGTGGGTGGCAGTGGGGGGCGATGCAGGCAGGCTGGGGAAAAGGAAGACAGAGGTGAGGATGGGGGAGATGTCCTGTAGGGCAAGGCCTGCGGTGCCGGGGCAGAGGGGGTGGGGGAGAGTGTGGTTGTTGGTTGCAGGGGGGAGAAGGGCAGAGTGGGAGGTTCCTGCCCGCAGCGCCTGAAGCCACAGCGGCCTGGAGTGGCCACCTCTGTGCAGCGGATATGAACTGCATGCATCTTCCCAGATCTCGGAGAGGAAAATCCTCCTGTTCGAGGGGGAAGCCGTGAACCGACCAGATTTTCGTAGTGCCCCATCGAGCAGATGGCCTTACTTTTAAATGCATCAACCAGATTTGGCAAGGCTCTTTCTCTCCTGAGCCACCTTGTGAGCAGAACAGATTCTGTTGCAGCCCAGCCGTGCCTGGCTGCTCGGAGGGCTCCCCGCTTTCTCTGCAGAACTCTGCCACTACTGTCCTCCCGTTGCTCGGTGCCCCCGGGGGGGAGACGGAACTTACCCAGACTCAGTCTGCTCTCTCCCCTCATTTTCAAAAATGAAAGTAATACGTCTTCTCAGAAAGAAAGAGAAAAAAAAATCTCTCCTTTCTAATGCAAAAAAAAAAAAAAAAAAACAAAAAAGAAGGGAAGGGAATCTATAGGGGAGGAATCAGGATTATAGCAATTTCCCCCCTCCCCTTCCCCCACCTCTCTCCCCTCCCCTCCCCTCCCCACCCCAGGCTCATGAGTCGCATCTGAGCTTCTGCCCTTCACCACCTCTGCTCACGCCAGGCATGACAATGAGATGGAGAGATTGCTTCTCTCTCTGGGGGTCAGGCCTACGGCAGGGAGCTGTGTGGGAGCCACAGACCACCTCCTTCTTCATTCCCCCTCCCTCCTCTCAGTCCCCTGGTGCAGATCATTCACACCCTCCCAGTGGTTCAGTCCAGCTATACCTGGAATTACAATGAAAATAAGAGCTCACCTTTGAGAGCTTCCTGCGTGAAGCTGTCTCTATGTCATTACATCTCATTGCGTCCCTCCTCTGAGAAAAGTGTGAGTTGCACCTCTGTCTTTCAAGCGAGAAACTGAGGCTCAGAGAGGCAGAGGAAATGCCCATGGCCCAGCGGCTCACGTGGGCTGCATCCAAATCTGTGGCTGGGCGGGCTGCTCCTGACAACCAGCCCCTACAGAACTCTCTTGATTCCCCCCCCCCCCCGCCCCGCCTCGGGCAGGGGGCTCCACGTAGCTCAAGAATGATACTTGTAGTAGAGTCTACGACCACAAAACACCTTTACCTTCTCAGAGCGCTTTCCTATCTACTGTCAAAGCATAACCGCTTTCAACACAGACAGGACAGCCATCACAAGCCCCATTTCCTAGCGAGCAGAAGGAAAGATTAATATTGAATATGTCCCTTGTGCCAGGAACTCCGATTGTCTAGCCCCCCCTCCCCGCCGCTCGCACACACACACGCAGGTGTCACTGATCTCGTTGCACAGGTGAGAACGCTGGAGCATGGTGAGGCCAGTTCCCGAGGAAGCTGTCCTGCCGCCCAGCCCATGTTCTATCCCCAGGTCCAGGGGGCAGGACCTGGGGATAGAACCTGGAAAGGACCTGATAGAACAGCTTAAGGCTTAGCGGGCCACGGGGTCCCAGGCACAACCATACGCAGCCGTGCTGTTGTAGCCCAGGGCAGCCGACAACCGGAGCTGAGCAACCTGGCCTGGCTACACTGGGCGCTAGCCCCTGCCGCGGTCAGCCCGCTTGTTTGGAGTTGAGAACCTCTGGTGTAGCTAGCTGTCCTTCATTCAAGCTGGACTCCAGTGCCGCGGCCAGGGCTCTGCACCCCAGGCCCAAAAGATGACCTTCAGATGTTGTCTGAGGGTCTGAAAGATTCGTTGCAGCTTCGTGGCGTGGAGCTTCTCAGGGAACTGTGACAGCCAGGAGGCTTCCTCGGGGGTCCAGGTGGCCGGTGGCCCTCTAGTCCCTGATGGCCCGCACATCACCCCACCCCCAACGCAGCCAAGCTGCAGCTGCCTCCCCAGGAACCCCCAACCCTTGGTCCCCTCTGCCCGTAATGAACGGGCCAGAGGTGCGGAGCCATGGCTCGGGCCGTCCTTCCGTGTCGCTGCCCTTGGGGCCGGCAAGCCTCTCTGATTGGCGCTCTAAGTGGACAGGACAGGACAGCCTGCCAGAGGGTCACTGTTATTTACAGCAGCGGCTGGTAGTGGCTCTTGGCGCGGGGAGCCCGGCGTCCGTGACCGTGCTGCCGCCTGCCAGCCAGGAAGAGCAGGGAGAGAGTTCAAGGCTACGGTTTACCATTCCCGGTGGGCGGCTGCCGACGGGGCCTCTGGGCCTGAGAGGTGGCTTCGGGGTCGCAGGGACCTAACCGTGTAAAGAGAAGCCACCCCATGAGGACTCCCTCCAGCCTCGAGGGACCTGGCTGCCAGAGCTCGGGGCTGGGTACGTACAAAGGAGGCACAGCCACCCAGCTACCTGGAGAGGCCCGGCACCCGCACACGCAGCATCGCGACCTGGGGCTGGGGGCTGGCTGCCTGAGGCCTCAAGGAAATTCTCCCAGAGGACCCAGAGATTTCAGGCAATCCACGGAAATACTGGACAGCCAGTCTGGGAAGAGGCCAGGACCTCCCTCCATGAGGCGTGACCTGAAGTGTGACGTCATGTGTGGTTGTCCTCTCAAAGCTTGGCCTCCGGGAGTCCCGGTCTCTGCGTCCTGTCCCTGTGAGCCAGATCCCTGGAGAGGGAGTTAGCTTGGGCTGGCTTTGGTCAGGTGTCTGTGCTGGATCACCCGCTAGAGAGGCCACGGATGCCATGGCTGCCCCCCGGGGTGGAGGGGGGTTCCTCAGATGTGTCTGCAGCTTGATGTAGGAGCTGTGGACACAAGGCCTGGGCCTTCACCCGAGCTCTGCAGCCAGTTAGCCATGCGACCTCGGGCAGCCCATTCCCCAACCTGGGCCTTGGTTTTCCCATCAGGTCCTGTGGGCTCTGACATTCTGTGCTTCTGTAATCATGGGCAGCCTAAGGGACAGTGGCCTCTACCTGGAAGCTTCGTAGGGTCCCCAGTGTGCCTGGCTGTGACTGCCTGAGAATAATGCTCTGGGCCGGGGTATTCGTGCTCACAGATGCCTTGTTAACCACGGGCTCCACGGTCTCACCACAGGAGACAGGCACCCGCCTGCTCCACAGGGAGCCCAGACTCAGAGGCTGCTGGCCTCCATGGGGTCCAGATGCCCGCTAATGAAGGTGAAGCACATCCTCTGTGGGTGGACATCATAAACCTTCACGTGTCTTCTCCAGCCTCGCTCCCTCTTGGCCTCTGTGATGATTAATTTTATGTGTCCACTTGGCTGGTCATGATCCCCAGATATTTGATCAAACACCAGTCTGGATGTTGCCCTGAAGGCACTTTTCAGATGAGATTAACATTTAAATCAATAAACTGGGGATAAAGCAAATTACCTCCATGATGTCAGTGGGCTTCATCCCATCAAACTGAAGGTCTCAACAGAAAAAAGCTGACCTCCCTCAAGAAAGAGGGAATTATGCCTTTAGGTAGTTTTAGACTCTCAAGCTACAGCGCCTAGCTGACACCAACACCAAAGCTGTTTCCACGTCACCATGCTGCCTTCCAAGTAGGCAATGAAGCCGAGTGGCCAGCACAAAGGCAAGAATTCGGCCAATGCAGCCCACACGTTTTGGCCAGATGTCCTTAGCAGGCTCCATGGTGGTCACCGGCAGACTCCAGGGTATGGAGTGCCCATTCCAACCCAAGACCAGTCCCAAGTGGCCAATGGACTATGTCCCAGGTGTCCATCCCCTTCCTGGGTGTAGAAGCAAAACTGCTGATTCCCTCTGGCATCCCCCACCCTCTCCCTGCAGCCCTGAGCAAGTTCTGGCTCCTAGGGGCCACCAGCCTCCAGAATTCAGCTTTATAGGCACAGGGTCCACAGCACATGCAGACCAGAAGCTACTGAGGTGCGGAGTTAAAAACGATACAGGGATTGTCCAAGGAAGTGTTTTTATAGCAAGGACTTCTAGTTCTAATCAAGCACAATTTCCTTTCCTCCCAAGTCACTTTGATGTGGCCCTGCCATGGGAACGGTCACCCTCTCAGGCTCTTGGAAGGCCAAACTGGTCCCTGTTGGGTGAAGCCAAGAGTTCAATTAAGAAATTTCATTTGCAAACTCATGCTTAGCTCACTGAGGAGAAATTTCCTACATCCTGTAATAATATAAATAGGCTAAGTATCTCTTCATTCTGCTCAGTCTTCCCTAATCCAGTGGTTCTCAAAGTGTGGTCCTCAAACCCAGCAGCATCAGCATCACCCGGGAGCCTGGTAGAAGCACACACTCCCAGGCCTCACTTCAGACCTCCTGAGTCCAAAGCCCTGGAGTGGGGCCCAGGGCTTAGGGTTGTGGTGAGCCTGCCAGGGGACTCTGATGCGTGCCTCCCATTCTTGGCTTGCTCCGTATAATACCTGAGGAGCTCTGATGAGTACTGATGCTCCAGCCCAGCCTCAGAGGCCTCGATTTTCTTGGTCTGGGAGCAACCTGGACATGAGTACTCTAGAACGGGGTGTGGCACTGTATTAACTACGAATGCATAGTTAAGGAGAGAACACATTAGTGTATTGATTTATGACCCAAACTACCTAAAACACCACAGCTGCTCTGCTGGAACCTGGTGTCTTCTACTCAGAAAACAGAGTCCTATTCCTCCAAGAAAGAAGGGATAGAGGAGACAGCCTCTCTCACCTTGTCCCTATGTGACGGGTAGATTCAGTGTCTAGGCTGACTTAGGGATCGGGCACCTGCGTGTTTACCTATCAGGACTGATGAGCCTGGAGCAGGGGAAGCCATCCAGCAGAGTCTGGGCTGCCAAGGATACAGGTAGTGGAAGAATGCACCATCGTGAGATACCCAGAGTGGCCATGGAAGCCCTCACCTGGTAGCTGGAAGGCTCTGGGTTTGAATCCAGGGCCATCAACTTTCTAGCTGTTGTGGTCTTAGGAAACTTGGTTAGCGTCTCTGAATCTGGTTTTTCATCAAAAGCATGAGGATTCTAGTCTCTGCCTTGTCCTAACATGTTGTGATGAGTTAATGCTTCATGACTACAAAGACCCTGGAGCGCCCAGCAGGGCTGGCATTCAACACATCAGCAACGTGCGGTCATAAATCCATACCTCCATTTGCTTTTTCACCTGGAACCCAATCCATCGTGAGCTTGGGCAGCTCAAACAAACGTACCCAGCTCATATTACCCCTCCTCCCAGGGAAATTAATACACTTGAATTCTAGGATTCCAAAAGTTGGGAAGTTGAGGAAGTTGAGGTCCAAAACCTGTGGCAATACTCTTCTCAGACTACAATGTGTGTAAAAATTACCTGGAAAGCCTGTAATGAATGCCTGTTTCAGATCTGGACCCTCCCAGAGATCCCCATTCTATGCAGCGGGGCTGGATCACAGGAATCTGCATTCAGAATACATTCTGCAGATGATTTTGAAGTAGGTGGTCTACCAAGCTCAATATGAGAAATATAGGCTCAAAACAGCCAGCCGCCCTTATGTCCACTTTCATTCACAGAATATGGAACATGGATATATTTATTTCTTAGGGCCACTGTTAACAAATCCTGCAAATTTGGTGGCACAACAGAAATCTATTCTCTCATAGTTCAGGAGGCCAGAAGTCAGAAATCAAGGCTTTGGCAGGGCCGTGCTCTCTCTAAAGTCTCCAGGGGAGAATCCTTCTTTGCCTCTTCCAGCTGGTGGCTCCAGGAGTTTGTTGACTTGTGACAGTGAAGCTCTAATTTCTGCCCCAGTGTTTACTTGGCTGTCTGTCTGTGTGTGTTGCTGTGTCTCTTCTCCTCATCTTATGAAGATGCCAGTCATGTTGAATTAAGGGCCATCCTACTCCAGCACAGCCATAACTTTGCTAATTACATCTGCAATAATCCTAGTTCCAAATCAAGTCACTTCTGAGGTGCTAAGTGTTAAGAATTCAGCATATCTTTTTGGGAACATGATTTAACCCCAACAATGGGCCAGGTTTGAGGGAACTCTAAGTGTTCAGATGGGGGGAGGGCATAGGAGCAGTGGGAGTGGAGTGTTGGGGGGACGGGGAGGCGTGACGTCCCCAGAGTAGAAGTAATTCTTCCTGCCCCCTCCTCAGGGCTGGGACAGGGAAGTGGGAGCAAGTACTGGCCTGGTGGGCCCCAGGCCTTTCTCCCCAGGCTCCTCCTCCTTCTCTCCAAGCCCGTTTTCTCTGTGAAATCTCTTGGCACTTAACTCTTGTCTGCAGAGCAGACAGCTCTGCTGAGCAAGAGAACAAAATGACACAGACCTCTTGTCTGGTCTGGGCTTTTTTTGGACAAACGCCAGCCACTCATGTTCCTCACTTCATTCCATCCAGACAAGAGGACACCAGAAGCCATTCCTTGCAGAGCTGGGCACAGCTGGAACCATGCCACCAGCTCTGGCCTGTGAGGAGGGCCTCAGCAGCCCCTCCCCATGTCATTCTGTGGCAAAGCTTTGTGCGGCACGTGCAGGGCTGCACCAGCCTTCAAGCACCTGGAGAAATGGTGGTGGGATGGGGCCTCCACCTCATTCTGCACGGGGCCATCATTTCTCCATTCCTAACCTTTCTTCTTCCTGAGGAGTGTGGGAGTTAAATATAAGCTTCTGAGCCTAAGCAGGTATGGTGTCAGAGGGGTTAAAGGTCCCGTCCTGCCTGAGGGGCTTGGTTCTCGGCAAGCACTGGGTCAGACAGCTTCCTGCAGGGTGGCCAGGCATTCAGCAGTGGGTGCCTACTGTCCCCTCCTCAGCTGGCCTGACATGTGCCAGAGGTTGTCCCAAGAGGCCCTGGGCAAGTGTCTGTGCTCTCTGGGCTGAGCACTCCTCTCTGCTGCCTCTGTTCCCTCCCAGCCTCTACTTGAGTCAAAACCAGCATAGTAGTGACCAGAAAGGCAATCTGGGCCATTTTCTTACTCAGCAAGTATCTATTGAATGCAAATTCTGTGCTAGACAATTAACAAGTATTTGTTCCTGTTGCTATTCAAGCTAACCATGTGAAAGATCTAGACATCCTGAGTCCAGAACCTCGTACCTGGCCACCTCCTTGGAAAGACAGGGGACATTTGGGAATGTCTGGGCACAATTTTGGTTCTCACAGCTGGAGGGGAGGATGCAGCTGTAGAGGTCAGGATGCAGCTAACCATCCTGCAGGCACAGGACAGCCCTCACGGCAAAGAATTATTGACCCAAATGTCAAGAGTGCTAAGGTTGAGGAAGCCTGGTTTAGGAAATGCTTTTCTAAAAGCTCTCCATTCACACTCCTTTTCTGGCCCCGCTCCTTTACCTTGTCCACTGTACCCTGGCCTGTTGGCCTTTGCTGCAGACCTTGAGGCCAAATTCTGTCCATCTGGGGACCCTGGCACTCATTGTACCCTCTACCTGGAAGCTCATACTCTAGGAGATCTCCCCAGAGTTCTGTCTTCTTGGTATTTGGGTCTCAGTTCATGTGCCACCTCCTCAATGCAGCCTTCCTGACCGCCCGGTCTGAAGTACCCCAGGTGCTCTGTATCACATCACCATATTTTTCTCTGGTCCTGCCACTACCACCACTGATCTTCTGTTATTTACATGTGTGTTATGGGGCTCCCCCTCTAGAATGGAGGCTTCATGAAAGCAGACCCCTTGTTTGTCCCATGTCCTGCCTGGCTCTGATTAAGTATTGAAAGACTAAAGCAATTCGTGATTCAGACAGTCATATGGCTTTTCTATTTAGTGATAGGCTCAGGATGAGCTATTAAGGGGCACCCCGGTGCACCCCCATACAGGCACAGCCTGAGCAACTCCACATGGAGGTCCTGTGCGTCTGTTCGTGTGGCGCCACAGGGAAATGCTTGTCGCTGTACTTCCAGCTGCTCTGTGGCCACTGGATTGGCCACTTCACTGCGTGTGTGTGACAAGGAGGCGGGGTCAACAAAGAGAGGCTCCTGGGACACCTGCTTACCCCGTGCACACACCAAGGCCAAGCAAGCAAGGCCTTGAACAAGACCCAGTGGAGCCTGAGTCCATAGAATTCCCTGTCGCCTCCGCCCCAGCCTTCTGGAAGTTTATTACAACCTGACCTCACATTAGTGGATGAAAAACTGGTCGTTCTACCCACTTCGGATACATGATGATTGTGATAGCTGCTATTGATTGAGCACCTACTATGTGCCAGATAGCACTTTGTGCTTGTGAGTTAAGGACACCATCTGATTTAATCATACCCATGTCTCCCCGAGAAATGGTTATCATCCCCATTTTGCACACGAGGAACCTGAGATTCGGCGAAGTCAGTGACCTGCCTGAGGGCACACGGCGAGCAGGTCCTGCAACAGATTCTACGCCACCACGTTGTACGTGTGTGAGCATCTGTGCCTGTGCAGACACTCACACCTCCCAGCCGGAGGTCCTGAGGAAACCACACCATGGAGAAGAGCCCAAGTATTTATGACTCAGAAACCTGGGAAAGCATTTGCATAAAAGGTCATCAGTGGGATGCCTGTAAACCGGATTCGGAGAACAGCCCCAGTGCTCACCCCCCAAGAACAGTGGGGTGTTTTTTGTTGTTTTTTTTTAACCTAAGCCACACGGGAAAAGCTTCCACGGTCAGGAAATGAGGGAGGGAAGGCTGAGGCCCTGGTCTGACAGAGGCCAGTCCTAAGGGAGGCTGAAGGGGAGTTGGGAGGCTCTTCCTATCTGAGATAGCAGCTGACCTGGAGGAGGATTTTATTGCTGCTTACCATCCTATATTTTTTAGAGATCTGTGAATTTCAGAATTTTCTTAGACTCAGAAACAGGCGTGCAGTTTCTGTATCTTGAGTGGGGATGTCACCATAGTTACCCTGCCCCATAAACTTTTTCATTAAATGCCTCTCACTTCATTGGTTTCTTTTATTCACTTCTCTTTGCAATCAAAGTAGCTCTGCAGTATCTTTCCCGGGAAAGTCCTTTTCATTTTGATCAAAAAGAACCATCTTTATTAACTATTCTTTTCCTCTTATCATGTCCAGAAGAAGTAGGACAATTAATTATTTTTCATTCTTAAATACCATCTTCATTTCCTTGTGTGCCCAGCCAGCAAGAAGAACCATTTCTGCATCTTTTGGCAAAGAAAAGGGGACAGGAGCGAGAGGAAGTGGCTAGTTAGAACTGCCCTGCAAGGCCATCTGAGTCACCCTATGTCCTGGAATAAACAGTGACTCCACACCAACTGGCTAGAATAGAAGTCTGGATAAGCCCGTGGGTCTGGAAGTATGTCCATGGTTTCTGGACAGCAAGGAGCCGTGGCTGGAGCCCAGCTGTACGGGGAGGACAGATGCAGGACTGGATGGCTAGGTGGGCAGCAGGTCTCAGAGCCCAGAGATACCAGTGTGAAGGAAGGACAGCTCAGGGTGGCCAGGTCAGGAGTCCAGGAACACTGGGATCAGACCCAGACACACCACACCCTCTTTTCACTCCCAGCGCACAATCCACACTCAGTACTTCTTGCCTCCTCTCTGCTTCATGCCTCCCCCTCCTCCACACTCTGGTGAACCCCACCGTGAGCCCATCCCTCCCCTCAAAGGTCCCCCAGCCTCAAAAGCACTTCCCAACAGCAAGCACCCCATCCATCCCAGCCCTTCGGCCACAGAGGTTAGAGGGGACCAGAAGGCAGAGCCTGGTCCTTTTTCTGGGATATGATGGATCTCCTTCCTGAGCCATATGCTGGACTTGTGCGTTAACCACGCTGGGCCAAGAGGATCTGAAGACATCACACACACGCCTGCTTCCAGTGGCAGTTTTGCAGCCTTTACCGAGAGGGAACAATTTCACAGCGGTTGTAGATTACTTAGAGTTCAGGTATTTTAAGTAGTTAATTTTTGAGAACTGGAAGCTGGTCCAGCTCTTGGAGTGTCTGGACTCTACCGTGCACTGTGGAATTTCCAAGCAGGGACAAAGAGAAAATCTTTACCATTTTTAGTGTGATATTATGAAGTGAGTCAGTCACAGGAAATCTGGGTTCCACTTGTGAAATTTGAGGTCTGTGCACCCTGTTGGCCATGAACGGTCCCTCGGCCCTCTTGATTTCCACCTTCTGTGAAAGAGCAGCATCCCCTTCAGAACCTACTGGAAAGGCCTTTAGGCAGTCACTCTTAAAAGCCACCCCACACACTCTGATAGCTCACTGGGAGAGAACCCAGCCCCAGGGGACTGGCGGGTAGCCCAGGGGCGGCTTTCTCTGTCATGAACCATCTACTTCAGACCCGCTGAGTCTCCACCTGGGCAGTTATGGAAAATGCAGATTCCTGGGCCCCACCCCACACATACTGAATTAGAATATCCACAAGTGGAGAACAGTAACCTGCCTTAAAAAATCATCTCCCAGGGGCGCCTGGGTGGCTCAGTCAGTTAAGCATCCAACTCTTGATTTCAACTCAGGTCATGATCTCAGGGTCTTGAGATTGAGCCCCACATCAGGCTCCATACTGAGCACGAAGTCTGCTTAAGATTCTCTTTCTCTCCCTCTCCCCTCCCCCCACTTGCTCTCTCTAAAATAAATAAATAAATCTTTTAAAAAAATTTAAAAATAGACTTCATTTTTTTAGAGCAGTTTTGGGTTCACAGCAAAATTGAACAGGAAGTACAGAGTTCCCATATACCTCCTGCCCCTACACAGAAGCACAGCTCCCCCACTGTCAGCAACCCCCCCAGAGTGGGACAGTGAATCTACACTGACACATCACAGTCACCCCAAATCCATAGTCTACATTAGGTTCTGCTCCTGGTGTTGTGCATTCTGTGGGTTTGGACAACTGTGTAATGACATCTGTCCACCAGTGGACAGAGTGGTTTCACTGCCCTACAAATCCTCTATGATCGCCTATTTATTCCTCCCTCCTGCTAACCCATGGCAACCGCTGAATTTTTCCTATCTCTATAACTGCACCTTTTCCAGAATGTCCTGGAGTTGGACCGTCATCCCCTTCTAACAGACATGGAGAGTGATGCAGAGAGACATGTGGTGGTGCACAGTGTGACATGGCCAGAACCTGGATCTTCTGACCCGCGGCCCCACACTCCCTCTGCAGGGATGCTACCTGTGAATCCCCCCGCTGAGATGATTTCAGACCTGGGTGGGACAGAAGTACGGCGAGGGTTTCAGTGAATGGAAGAATTTTAGAGGAAGTTCAATTAGGTGGAAGGTCCATATTCTTGATTCCCATCTCAGGGAAGCTGACAGATGGGAGCTTGAAAGCATTTTAAAACGAAGGCCAAAAAAAAAAAAAAAAAAAAGACATTGCTTTAAAAATCACACCTTAATTCTTGGGACAGCAGGCTTAAGGCAAATGTTCAGAAATTCCTTCACTAATACCTGGCTTTCTTATCAGCACTGAGTGGAAGCACACCCAAGGGAAACAAGCTTTTGATGAGCTCAAGAGCACGGTGTTCACGCTCTTGAATTTTTACCAGTTATGTTGAAAATCACCTCACAGTTCCAGTTCAATTAAAGAAGAGAATACAGGGAGTGGAGGCGCAGGTAGGGAGAGAAGCATGCCAGTTCTGTGAGACTGATTGCCAAAGCCTCTTTGACTTCAGCGGTGGAAGTCAGGATGCTTTATTAGAATGAAGCAAAAGGGGGAAAAAAAAGTTGCTTCCCCTGACTCTGTCTTCCTAAGCTCCGTGACCTTGAGTTGCCACTTAGACTCTCTGCAGGAAGGACATTTCAGCAATGGTACACATATAGCTCTGTTCTGGAATTGTTTGGACTTGATTTCTGGGTATGATGTTTTCATCCCCTGTCAGCCTCAAGAAAGTGAGGATGAGTAATGAGAGCCCATGGTTTGGAAGTCACAGTCTGGAGCTCTAGGTTGGTTCATCTCTTGCTTCTGCACGTGACCTCTGATGGTCACTTCACTGCTCTGGGCCTGTCTCTTACTCCCCTCCTTTTTGAAAGGAGGTGGCTAATTCTTTACACTAGATCTTCTCGAAGATGCCTGCATGGTCTAGGGGTCAGTGCCTACAGCCTGTGGCCTTTCCTTGGGCACGAGCTTAGAGCTTAGTGAGATAGGGACAGAGGGATGGTTATCTTGACCTTCAGGTTTTCTTAAATCCTTCCTTAAAGAAGGAAGGAACCAGGAGGAGGAAATACATTCCTTCTGCATGATTCATTAGTGGGAGGGCCTCATTAGTGGCTCAAGGAGGATACCTGTGCCCCACCAGGACTTTAAAACACCTCCCCCCCCCCCCCAAAACACACACACACATTCTCTCCAAATGCCTGGTTAGGGACTAAATTTAGAATTATCAGGTCACTGTGTATTTCAAGTCCTGGTACTGGGGACTTCATTTACGTCTCTTCTTTAGTTCCTGTATCTGCCACCTGAGAGCTGATCTAAGTTCCATGAAGTTCACAGAGTTCTTGGAGTAAAGAGTTCCAGAAATAAAAATCATCACACACCCAGGCAAGGAAGGAGGGCAGACATAGGAGACTATTATTCTTTTTGTAAAATTTTTCATTACTTATTTATCTTTTTATTATGGAAAATGCCACATCTACAAAGTGGCAAGAACAATTCAATGAACCACCATGTATCCATTATCCAGCTGTAACAATTAGCAACTCATGACTAGTCTTGTCTTAGCTGTCCTCCCATCCATTCTCCTCCCATCACATTGCTTTGAAGACAATTCCAGACGTCGTATCATTTCTTTTGAAGTATTTCTAAATGTATGTGTTCCTAAAATTAAAAATAAGCACCCCTTTTTTAAAAAACCTTACAATATCATATAAATTACTAGTGTGCAGTTTCCCTGAATTATCTTGTAATCCTTTTTTTTGCAGTTCGTTTGAATCAGGATTTTTTTCTTAAGTTTTTATTTAAATTCCAGTTAGTTAACATACAGTGTAATATTAGTTTCTGGTGTACAATTTGGTGATTCAACACTTATATCCAGCCCCCTGTACCCATCACAATAGGTGCACTCCTTCATTCCCTTCACCTATATCCCCCATCCCCCCACCTACCTCCTCTCTGGTGACCATCAGTTTGCTCTCTGTGGTTAAGAGTCTGTTTCTTGGTTTCTCTCTCTCATTTTTTTCCTTTTGCTCATTTGTTTTGTTTCTTAAATTCCACATATGAGTGAAATCATATGGTATTTGTCTTTGACTTATTTCACTTAGCATAATATGCTCTAGCTCCATCCATGTAGTTGCAAATGGCAAGATTTCATTCTTTGTTATGGCTGAGTAATATTCCATTGTATATAGAGACCACATCTTCTTTATCCATTTATCAGTGGGTGGACACTTGGGCTATTTCCATAATTTGGCTATTGTAGATAATTCTGCTATAAAAGTTGGGGTGCATGTATCCCTTTGAATGAGTATTTTTGTATTCTTTGGGTAAATAACTAGTAGTGCAGCTGGGAGATTGTAGGGTAGTTCTATTTCTAGATTTTTGAGGAAGCTCCATACTGTTTTCCAGAGTGACTGCACCAGCTTGCATTCCTACCAACAGCATAAGAGGGTTCCCCTTTCTCCGCCTCCTCACTAACACCTGATGTTTCCTATGTGGATGGTTTTAGCTATTCTAACAGATGTGAGGTGATATCTCATTGTGGCTTTGATTTGTATTTCCCTGATGATGAGTGATGTTGAGCATCTTTTCAAGTGTCTGTTGGCTATCCGAATCAGGATTGTTTCTTTTTCTTTTTTCTTTATTTTTTCCCCTTACAATTTATCTGTTGAAGAGAGCAGTTTATTGGTCTTGAGAGTGTTCCACAATCTGAATTTTTCAGATGACGTCTCTGTGGTGTCATCTGAAATATATCAAAACACATATTCCTTTGTCCTTTGTATTTCTATTAGATGTAATAGATAAAAGCTGGGTTGGATTCTGGTCTCATTCTCTGTGTGCTTTTTGCTTTGTTTTGCCAGAATAATTCATATGTGTTTCTGTGTATTTTCATCACAAGATACATATTTTCAGGTTATCTATTCACATATTAGCAACCATTAATGAATTGTCTAAATCCAGCAATTAATCAGAGACTGCAAAATAGTGATATTCTATCATTTTCTCTTCATTTTACTCACTGGAAAACTTCTGTAATGAGAAATTTCCCTTCATCAAATATTTCACTTCCCTGGAGTATATAGTTCATATAGGAATCACCAGTGAGATAAATTAATTCTTTACTGTTTTTTTCCAAATTATTTTTTAAAAATAATAAGTTGGCTCCATTCTCCGAAGGTAGCCAAAAAGTTTCTTCCTAAAGGATTTTTTTTATATATAAACGAATGGATTCAAACATATTTGGTATGTTCGAATATGTTTGAATCCATTATAGTTTTTAGCTCTGTTGATATTATATTGTCCTGTCTTTGGCCAGAGGAATCTTGTGTCCTTTTGACCTCGTTGATACCTTTCTTCCTTTCTGCTATGACAGTGTGTTCCAGGATCATATTACACATGTATTGTTCTAGACTCAGAATCAGCCACTTTTGCTAAGGAGCCCTGTGTCTTTTAGTGGGAAACCATATTCTGAGACCCCAGTCAAGGTTCAGGGAGTGCTATTTGCTTTCTTCATCTTCTGGAGACTCTGGCCTGTGATCATGCCCTGGTTTACTCTCCATCCCCTAATGGTGAACATTTGTGTTCTTTCTGATCTTTTGCTGTTACAAATAGTGCTGCAACAGATCCCTGTGCAAATGTCTTTGGGTATCTCTTGGGATTGATTGCTGAAGTGGGATTATTAGAGCAAAAGGTAAATGCATACATCACTTGGCTGGATGATACCCAGTACCCCTTCATAGGAGCTGTACCATGTTACATCCCCACCTGCAATGATTCATAGTGTCTATTTCCCTGCATCCTTGCCAATTGCAGGACATTGTCAAACTTCTGGACTTCTGCCAATTTGATAAGTGACAAATAGTGTAGTTTAAATTACATTTCTCCCATGAGGTTAATAGTTAAGTGCCACTTGCCTTTCTTTTTCCCCCCAGTTTTATTGAGAAATAATTGATATAACATTGTGCAAGTTTAAGGTGTATGATGTAATGATTTGATCTATGTAAAAATTGCAAAATGATCACCATGATAAGTTTAGTTAATATCCATCACCTCACACATACAATTTTTTTCTTGTGTTGAGAACTTTTAAGGTCCACTGTCTTAGCAGCTTTCAAATATGCAACACTGTATGATTAACTATACTGGCCGTGCTGTACATGACATTCCCAGGACGTATTTATCTTATATGCATTTCTTTATCTATGAACTGTCTGATCATATCTACAGTCCATTTTTTATGAGATTGTTTTGGTCCTTTGTTTATCTATTTTCAGAACGTCTCTTACATTAATGATATGCACTCTTTTGAGTTATAACTTACATAATTTTCCCAAAGTATTTATCTTTCTACTTTGCTTAGGTTTTTTTTTTTTTAAGCAATGCAAACATTTTTATTTTCATGTGATCAAATTTATCAGTCTTTTCCCTGATCAGTCTTTGTCTGATTTTCAGAGACACCATTCACTGAAGAAAATACGTATTTTTATATGTTAAATATTTCAGAAAGATATATTTTGATTTAAAAAAGGGAATTTTCTCATTTTATTGTCATTGTGAAAATCTAAGGCACCCAGGGCCTGACATGACCTGGATAGCTCCTTGTCGTAGTCAGCAATGCCTGTGTCAGAGTCTAGTCGGGTAAGGACTAGCCATACAACGTAGGGCCCATTATTTAATGGTGATTGTGGCCATATGAATGTGTTTGTCTCATGCGGTTAAAAACATTGCTTTGTTGAATATCTACTATGCCCTGGGCACAGGCTGAGCAGTTCACAATCTATTATTTTTATTTATCTGTTAGTTTGTTTTCATTGGTATATTACGAGAAGTATGAGCTGCAGCAACAACAACAAAAAAATGGACACTCCGTTCAAATCTATATTGGTTAATGATTGCCTGTGTGTTAGATGTTAGGAAAATATATCTAGATGTTTGTAAGGGCAACAGGAGAGTAAGGGTTTGTAAGTTTGTAAGTTTACAACAGTTTGTAAGGGTTCCGGAGAACCGCAACACGGTTTTATGTGTCATGCATTGCTGTGTCGTAGATCATCAGTAAGTGGGTCCTTCATGAACCGTGGTGGTCATCCTTTGTTGCTGTCGTTCAGCTTACTGGTAGTTTCTGCTTTTCACGGAAAACAGATCTTACTAAGTAAATATTCAATCTCATGGCAAAATAGTCTTCCTCTGAGTAAGCTTTGATGTTTTAAGCATTCAAACTATTTTGCATGCTTTGTGAAGTCTCCAAAACATAGTAGCCTCTGTGGGATACAGCATATACTGAGCCTGCAGGAGCTATGAGACCTATACCTTGGTCATAGGAGACGGAGAAAAACTGAGAAGTGGATCTCTAATGGGCAGGAGATTTTAATATTCTGAGTTTTTAAGGCCCAACATTTTGTCTCTTTTTTAATCGACACATCACGTAATGCCCGTGGCAGACGGTTTGGCACATAGAGGGAACCCATTTGTGCAGCCAACAGGCTAGAGCAGATGGGGTCAGAGGACACTCATGCCCAGCCTGGCTCCAGGGTGACCCACAGGCTGATACTCAGCTTCTGGGGCCTGTGCTCGTTTGTTCCTCAAAGGGGACTGAGGCTACAGCTCCATGGGCCAGGTGAAGGATAAGGACAATAGCACATAACAAGTAACTATTTATTCAAAGTCTACCAGGATCCAGGCTCTGCCCCAAAATAAGAGTCCCTTGCTACTCAAAGCGTGGTCCTCAGACAAACAGCTTTGGTATTACCTGGGAGCTTGTTAGAAATGCAGAATCTTAGGGGCCTGTCCCAGGTAGCCCTACCGACTCAGAATCCGCATTTTAACAAGATCCCTGGGTTTGCGTTACTCATGAAATCTGAGGAGCATTCTCCGGAGAACCAAGATGGGCAAGACCCAGTCTCTGCCTCAGATAACCAGGACAGCAGTCCCGCTCTAGGAGGCAAGTTGTATCATCCACCCGTCTCCAAAGGAATAGATGGTGGAGATTATGAGACATCAGCGGCATTGTCTGACAGATCAGTTCACAGGAAGGGGAGGAACTCTTCAGGCTGGAGGGGTCGGGATTGGCCTTGGGAGGGGATTCAAACTGGTTCCAGAGTGCTGGGTAGGATTTGAGCTGATAGAAGGTGGAGGGCATTTCTAGAGGCAAGACCAATGCCAGGGCCGGAAAGGAAGCCCAGACGTGTCCAGGGCTCAGTGAATGACCGGACGTGGCTGAAGCTAAGCGTGTTGCCAAGCAGGTTGTGGGACTCCTCACTTCACAGAGTAGAGAGAGGTTGCCCTGAAAAAACATGAGTGTCTGGGGGACTCGCAAATGTATTTCATTTTATAACTTTAAAGTAGCTTATGTTGTACCTGAGGCATTAGTTCCGGCCCAGAGGCAGAACTCATGGCTAGAACCTGTCCCCCGACTTGGCAGGGGGTGGATCCGCTCAGGGAGCCCAGCCCATGGGGCCACCACCTGGAGAGCCGCTGGAGTGACTTCTGTCCTGGAGGCTGGGCGCTACCCCCAGGGCTGCTCTGGAAAGCCCAACCTGCTCTGGAGAATAGCCGGGGATTATGGTGGGGACTTGGAGGGGATGTTTAGAGCATCCTCCCGTGTGCACCTAAGGTGTTGATTCTGAAGATATTGAACGCTTTGGTTCCACAGATTGCACGAGCATCTGAGTACCTGCTGGATTTCAGGTCCGTGCTCATGCTGGTTTTATTCCGTGTTTACACTGTCAGTACCATATTAAGATGACATTGCCCCTTTTGACTCTAGCAGTGATTCTTTTATCCCTCTCCTGGCCAAACAGCTGGTGGTGTCCCACTGGTTTTAATTTCCACAGCCTGCAAAAAGGAGACTTTTAACAAAGCCTCCCACTCTTCATTCTTACTAACATGCGTGCTGGATGGACACCGTGTGCGGGCAGCATTTAACCGGAGGGCCCCACTGACAGATGAAGAGAGGCACCAGGGAAGGGCCACTGCGGTCCGCTTAGCGGCGGGGAAGCTGCCGCCTAAGGCTCTCCCTGCAGGTGCTGGGTGTGGGGCTCACCAGCAGGGTGCTGAGCAGCTAAGCAGACACCTCGCCTTCGTATTCCTGACTTGCTCTAAAGTATTGCTCAAAGGTGCAATTGCATGGAAATAACCAGAAGCTCCTGGGTTGGTTGGTACCTCTAAGCAAACTTCAAACTGACCATCATTTGCTTTTTCAGACATGGCCAGCAAGCATGGTCAGCGTGGGGACTAAAGCCATGTCTCAGGGGGTGCTTAGCAAGACCCAAGCATAGGGCTGACTTGGTGTCTCTGCTCAGCGAATGGGTCAGGCAGGGTGCCCTCTCCTAGCCCTTCCCTGTTCTCCTCATCTTTCCGGTTCTCTCCATGGGCCAGCCTGGCACCCTGTTGGAGCTGAGCCGCAATATCCCGAGACTTGGAAGTGTCCACTGGCAGGTACAGAGGCCGGACATGCCACCGGGATCACTGGCCATGGCGTCGACCCTTCCCCGTGGCCCTGGTCTCAAACATTCTGTTCTGTGGACACAACTCGTGTGCAATCATGAGCCCACCATTTCAGCAATTATTTTAAATAACAGCAGTAATAGGAGTGACTTACTAGTGCAAAGTGCTGTGCTGGGTACCTTGTGTCAGCCTCACAGCACCCCTGCCTTGATGGGAGAGCATGGCAGGGGGCCTGGGAGGAGCCCAGCAGGAGAAGCCTCAGGCTATGGAGGCTCTTCCTTGTGCTTGGCTCCTGCTATGCTCGCCCTCTGCTTTCTGGGCCGGCTCTGGGTCCTCCTTCCCTCTCGGGCCTCCTTCCTCATCTCACTGCAGCTCTCCTCCTCTCCCCTGTGTGGCCGTCCCTCTGGCTCTGGATTCCAGGGGAACTGGCCTGACTCACATAGTGACTGTCCTACCAGGAAGGAAAGGGCAGTGGTGGGTCCTCACGTTCTGATTCCAGGCCTCTTGTCCCCGTTGTCACTTTCCAACAGCACCCCTGCAGGGTCCCCCACTACTGCCTGCTGACCCCACACTGGCCAAAGAAGAAGCAAGGCACTGACCACCACGCCAGGTTTTAAATCAGATTCTCTCCCTAAAGTTTCAAGCCACCTGAGTAGAAGGAAAACCACCCAGCCTTGCCCACGTAAGCACAGGGCTGTCAGGAAGTGACTCAACTGGAGAAGAGAGGGATTCCAGGCCAAGAAAGGAAAATGAATGAGCAGCTCCTAATTACACGGAGGGTCAGCAGGACCCCTCTGGGGCTTAGGAATGGCCCTGGGCACCAATGTGGGAGACCTTCGGGACATCTCCAGACCCTGTGATAGAAGGTGACTCACCTATTTCCTCCAGCACATCCTGGTCTCAGAATGTTCCACTTCTGTTGATTTTTAACCTGTTTCCCTGTTCCTGTCATGGTAGCGCACCCCATGCCCAGTTCTGCAGAGGAGCGGTTAGAAAGACACAGAATGGCCTTCTGTGGGTTTGGAAAGAATGCATATTCTGGGAGCCACTCTTGGCCGGGGTACAGCAATGGCTCAGCATCCTGCCTCTGAAAACTGCACACAGCCCTGAGAAAGACGAGGAAGACCAGCAACACCTTCGAAGCAAGTAAACAAGTGGGAAGGAGCGACCAGAGGACACATGTGGTCAGATCCTTCCACCGTCTACACCGCCCTTTGCCCCGCCACTCTCCAGGCCAGGTCCCCCATGAGTGGTTGCCAGGACAGTCTTTGTCAGAGAAGTCCCAAACCAGCTCGGACCTCCGTTCCCTCCAGCCACAGAACGATCCTGAGCACCACGTTACAAATTCATTTCTTGCCCTATTTCCATCGAATTTCCACGGCACAGTTCCTTGATTGAAATTTGACTTTATTCCACCTGATTTCCCCCTCTCTGGGCTCCCAAGCATGAACCTGGCAAGGGGCAGAAGAAAATAAGGGAACGTTTTTTGAATCCAGATTTATCAAGGCCTCCAGTCCATGGGGCATGGGTTCCTACCTACTTTTCCATCCTTACCTCTCAGTGCATCTCCTGCTCGCTCCATTCCTGTGACACCGTCCTCCTTTCCTTGTGTCCCCTCTAGCTGCAGTGTTCTTCAGCTAGCTCTTTAAAGCCTGGCTTATTCTTCTTTCAGCTTTTAGCTCAGTTTTCATATTCTCTAGGAGACCATCCCTGACACCCACAGACCTAGCACATCACACTACCTCCTCCTTTCCCTCGCTCATTGTCTGGCTCCCCACTGAAATGTAAGCCCCACAAGGACAGATGCTTTAGCTTGTCAAAGATAAACACAGCCAGACGTTAGTTAAAACGGGTTTTATTCAGTGACTGCTGACAGTAGGAGAAAGTGTTGAGCTCCATTCCGATTTGTGCAGAGGTGACCGGGCCATTTAAAAGGAGAGCAAAGAGGTAGAGAGGGGGAATAGTGGAAGCAGAGTCAAGGAAGGGGAAGATGGCAGAAAGCAGGAAGTGAGCGTGCTGATTCCTATGAAACCCATGAGGGTTTGCTAACTGGCACTTATCAAGTTAGGCTCTTACCCTCCCCCAGAGGCTAGAAGATGGAAGCCATATCTTCAGGTACTGGCTGGAACAAACAGTAGATTCTTCTGGAAGCCTTGCGTCTTCTCAGACAGGCATTTGACGGGGGGCTAGAGTCATCCCAGAGATGGAGGCTGGAGCTACTAGAAACTATGTTAGTGTTTGTTCAGGTCTTCATGGGCCAAGATGGGGGCCCAGTTGAGGGCTCAGAGGAGGCTGGCTAGAGTTTAGGTAAGAAGGAATCGTTGTCAGCCTCTGCCCACCGGTATAGTACCTGGCACGTAGAAGTGCTCAGTTAGCATTCACTGGATCAGTGGACAAATGAGTGGAATGAACAACAGGAGGGGGTGTGGGTAGAAGGGTGAGTGCAGAAGGAAGGGAGAAGCTCTCCCATCCACGGAGGACCCCAGGACGGAGGACGACGGCTCAGCAGAGCTTCAGGCTGTAGAACAGGCCCTGTGCCTGTTCTGGCTCTCCCACAGAGTGCTGCCGTCCCTGCACAAGGAGGGTTTGCAGAGATGCCTCAGAAGCTTCATTGACCTTGACTCAGTATCACTGATTTGAGGGAAAAGACATTTCAAAAGAACCAGCATCAGGTTTTAACGCGAGCGTGTTTGCAGCAATAACACATCTGTTGTGTTGAAAGACCAACCAGAAAAACAGAGGCAGCTGAACGACACCGACATTTTGTATCCTTAACAAGATCAAATAGATCTCTTCCTCTGATAAGCTACACAAACCGAGGTGGGAATTATCACTGAGCTGCTCAAAATCCCTGCCAGGTGTCGTCCTCACCTGTGATATACTGTAAATATAAGTACAGGAAGATGTGGTGGCATGTGGAACCCCACTGGGACTCCAGGGGCCTTGGAGAGATTTTTAGTAGGTGGTTAACCTGGTGAATATCCACTCTGGCGGCTGAGTGATTTCAGAGGAGAAAGAAAGGAAACATCTAGGATAGCTGTAGTCATCATGTTGACCATTACATCCCTAGTACTTATTGATCTTGTAACTGGAATTTTGTGTCTTTTGACCACCATTCTCCAGTCCCACCCACCCACCACCACCCCTGCTCTGTCTCTGGTAACCACAAACCTGATGTCTTTTCCTATGAGTGTGGTTTGGTTTGGTTATTTTTTTAGATTTCACATGTAAGTGAGATCATAACAGTATTTATCTTTCTCTGATTTATTTCACTTAGCATAATGCCTTCAGGGTCCATCCATGTTGCCACAGATGGTAGGATTTCTTTGCTTTTTTATGGCTGAATAATATTCCAGCATGTGTGTGTATGTGTATGTGTGTGTGTATATTCTCTGTGTGTGTGTGTGTGTGTGTGTGTGTGTGTGTGTATTCCAACCATTGATGGACTAGGCAGCATATTGTTGGATCTTGTTTTTTTTTTTTTTTTTTAATCCATTCAGCCATTCTGTGTCTTTTGTTTGGAATTTAAAGGAACTTTTGATAGGTAAGAACTTATTATTGCCATTTTGTTAATGTTTTCTGGATGGTTTGTAGTTCTAATTCTCCTTGTTTCTTATCTTGCTGTTCTTTTTTGTGTTTTGATGTTTGATATCTGTATGCTTTAACTTTTTTACCATGTTCTTTTGTGTAATTATTATAGGATTTTCCCATGTGGTTACCATGAGTGTTACATAAAATATTTTAAACTTATAATACCCTATTTTATTTTTTAAAGCTTTTATTTATTTTAGAGAGAGAGTGTGCAAGTGAGGGGAGGGGCAGAGGGGGAGAGAGAGAGAGAGAGATAGAGAATCTCAAGTAGACTCTGTCCTGAGCATGGAGCCCATTCAGGGCTTGATCTCATGACCCTGAGATCATGACCTGAGCCAAAATCAAGAGTGGGACGCTTAACTGGCAGAGCCACCTAGGCGCCCCAATAACACCCTATTTAAAACTGATAAATTAAGTTCAATAGAATTTGTGAACTTTACACTTTTGTCCTTCTTCTCCCTCTCAAATTTTAAGTTATTGCTGTTATAATTTACTTTTTTTTACTATTATATAACTTATAACAGATTATTGTAGTTATTTTTTTACTTCATTTTTTCACTTTTAGAGTTGTAAATGAATTATGTACCACTATTACCATATTGCCGAATCTAACTATGACTATATATTTACCATTACCGGTGAGATTTACATGCCTTTTATGTTGCTAATTGGCACTCTTAGACTTCCACACAAAGAACTCCCTTTCATATTCCTTGAAAGGCAGGTCTGGTAGTAATGAACTCCTTCAGCTTTTGTTTGTGAAAGTCTTTATCTCTCCTTTGTTTCTGAAGGACAGCTTCACCAGGTATAGGATTCTTGGTTGACTGTTATTTTCCTTCAGTGTGATGAGTAGGTCATTCCTTTCTCTCCGGGCCTGAAAAGTTTCTGCTGAGAAATCCACTGCTAGTCTTAGGAAGATTCCCTTGAATGTAACTTCTCTCTCTTCTCTTGCTACTCTTAAAATTCTTTGTCTTTGACTTTTGACAATTTAAATATAATGTATCTCTGTGTAAACCCTATTTAATAGGTTTAGTCTGTTTGGGGTCCTTTGCACCTCATGGACCTGGATGTCCATTTCTCTCCCCAGGTTTGGGAAGTTTCTAACCATTATTGCTTTAAATATACTTTCTGACCCTTTCTCTTTCTCTTTTCTGGAATTCCCGTAATGTGAATATTGTTTGTTTTCAGTGTGTTCCATAATTCCTGTAGGCTTTCTTTACTTTTTCATTCTTTTCTCTTTTTGCTCTTCTGACTGGGTAATTCCCCATGTCCTATCCTCCAGGTCACTAACTGTTTCTTCTGCATGGTCCAGTCTTCTTGAAACTCTATGGAATTCTTCAGTTCAGTTCCTGTATTTTTCAGCTCTCAGAATTGTTTGTTAATGGTTGCTATTACCTTTTCAAACTTCTCATTTTGTTCATGCACTGTTTTCTAATTTCATTTCATTGTCTGTGTGTGTTTTCTTGCAGTTCACTAAGCTTCCTTAAGAGGATTATTCTGAATTCTTTGACAGTTCATAGTTGTCCATTTTTTTAGGGTCAGTTATTGGAGCTTTATTAGTTTCCTTTCATGGTGTCCTATTATAAACTCCTATCAGATTTTTCGTGATCCTTGATTCCTTACATTGGTAAATGTGCATTTGAGTAATGGGGTTCCTCTTCCAGACTTCACAGGTTTGCTTTGGCAGAGACAGATCTTCACTAGTCAGCTCAGTTTGGGTTTCTGAGTGTTTCAGCTAGTAATGTCCTTGGGCAGGTGGGGCCTGCTGTATGGTCTATTTTTAGGTGAGGCAAGCGTTTGAGCTCTGAAGACAAGGATCAGGAGGTGGGGAGTGCCGCTGGCTGCAAACAATTGGATGGGTCTTCTGGCTTGGTTCCCTGCCCAAGTGAGGCTGTAGGATGGGCTCCACGGTTGCCTGCATTCTCTGGTCAGTCTTATTAAGTGGTTGGAACTGGGTGCTATAGTCAGTAGAGGGGGCTATGAATTAGCCTGCCTGGCCTGGAAGGGTTAACATGCCAGGCTCCAGGGCCTGTACCTCTCATTGTTTGGGAACCTGCATCAGTCCAGAGTGTGCACTGAACTCCGTAGTCAGGTGAGGCCACTGGCTTTGCCCTGCAGATGGTCCCTGCAGGGGGCTGTGCTCTGTGTTGAATGGGCTTCACAGCTTCCCATGTGCTGGTTAGCTTCCCTGGTCAGATATGCTGAAGGCTGTATTCAGTAATGACTGGGGCTTTGAATTAGATTCCTTCCTTGGGCACAGCAGGAGAAGCAGCTCTAAAGCTGGTAAAGTTTGTTGTCTTAGCTCAAGTTGACCCACACCCCAAGTTCTCTGTCCAAACAGGGCCATTGGTGGTAACTCTGCAAACTATCAGCTCTGCCCACCTGCCTCTCAGCTTGAGTGTCACTGGGCCATATAACTTTTAGAATTTGTCTCCAGCCCTTCTGGGCAGATGGGGCTTGAAAACACCCTCCACAGTGGGTGTGCTCTGTCTCAGCCCCCTTCTCTGGGTAGGAAGGGGAGGGGCCGCTCCAGGCTATTCTTAATTTCCCAAACAGGCTTTCCAGTTGGGAGGGGCCTGGAGCTGCCCACAGTTTTGGCTTGAATAATCCCCCAGCCTACGGTACCAAGCCCAGGAATGCTCCCTGCTAAGTACTGGCTTTGTGCTGGGGGTGATCAGTTCTGCCTGCCCGCCTCTTGGCTTGAGTACCGCTGAGCAGCACAGCTTCCCAGATGGGAAGATGGGGCCTGGGAGGCACTCTGGCTGTGACTCAGCACTTTGCCTGGGTGTGGGCAAGCTGAGCTCTAGGGCGGATAAAGCTCCTCCTTTGAGGGTTGGATCAGGCAGATCTGTACAGTGCCAGATTCCCTGGTCAGAGTGTATCCTCCACCTGATTCTGCAGATGAACACAATCACTGGTTGGGATCACTACTTGGGCACTGCATTTATGAACTTGGCCTGCCCAGGTCTGTGTGCTGGTCGTTGCAAGCCCCTCCCCCATCCTCCAATGTCCGATTCCCAGTGGTTGAGCCCCACAGATTCACCTGCAGTCCCCATGGTACGAGATCAGAGTAGCGGCTCTTGCAAAGTGACCCACAATGCTGGTGGGGGCTGATTTTTCCTCCTGGGTTCCCACTGGAGGAACAAGAGGCTCAGGGGACACCTCTCTGCACGGTGTTGTGCTGGCCCAGGACAGAAGCAACATGGTCAATGTGTAGCAGCTTGTCTTCCCCTTCTAACACGGTCTGTTTTAGTCTCTGTGGTGTAGGGGGACGGGGTTCCTCAGTCTCACCTCCATGTCTGTGATGCTCTCAGTGGTGTCTTGTTCTTGAATAACTGTTAGCTGTTCTTCTTGTGAGGGGGCGTGAGGTCAGGAACAACCTGTGTCGCTGTCTTGGTGACATCAGAAATCCCTTTCTCCTTTTTTAACGCCGTCCATTGGTTCTTGCACCAATGTTTGAGCAGCCCCCTCTGTGCCCTGCATCCTGCAAGCCCCAGCGATGGGGCCATAGACCAGACTCCTGTCCTCCTGGAGCTTACTCAGAACAGGAAGACCCGAGATTAAAGAAATAGGTGCACAGCTGCCAATCTAGGGAAAGAGCGAATGCTAGGGACAGGTGACTGCCCACGAGTGACCGCCAGCACCCTGACCTAACTGGGGGTGAGGGCCAGAGGAGGCATCCTCCAAGAAGGGACACTTAAGGTGGGATCAGAGAAGGAGTAGAAAAGAAAAGACAGGTTGGAAAGAAAGCATATTCCAGCAGAGATGAAGGTGCCAAAGGAAGAGGAGCACGTCTGCAGGGAGGAGGCAGGTGCATGATGGGCAGGGACTGGTTCACCTGGGCTGGAGGGCTTACACTTTAGAAAGACCCCTCTGGTGGCAGCAAGCAGGGAAGAGAGGGGGGTAGGACTCAGTGCCAAGGGGCCAATTAAGACACTAGTAATAGTGCTGGCCAGTGCACGTTGGAAAATGAATTGGAGTTGAATTAGAATAGATACAGAGGAGAGCTGAGAGTGTTTAAAACACTTGTATGAGAGAATCAGCAGAATTTAATGAAAAGCTGCACTGGAGAAAGAACATTTAAGCTACACTGGACTAGATTACTAGTCTGCTCCTTTGGGCACTGCGAGGCCCAGGCTGCTTGATGCCTAATGGATAACAGGTTGGCCGAGCATTGGAGTCTGAGGGCCAGGGTAGGCAGGTGGGATTAAAGAAGCCTATTTTAGTCGATTCACCAGTCCCCTTACTGATTAGTACTTGGTCTCTGGCACTGCAATTGCTGAACTGGGTGGTCAAAAATTTTATTAATGCATCATTAAATACAACTAACGGTGTGCTGAAGCTGGCTTATACCATCCCCTTCCAATTACACATCTCCCAATTTCAAGTTCAGTGACATCACATTGATAACTCGAAATCATCGTATTTATACCAAAGCAATGAAAAAATGCCACAAATCAGGGCTTTTATCTTCAGAGCTGGCGTACCACTTCTCGGCATATATAGTAAGTCATCTAGGTTGTACTGTGTGTGGCCTCATGGATTCTGGAAAAGAGCTACATACAAGACTCTTTTTAAGACGTTTCTCTGTATGTTTGGTCATTAAAACCTCATCTTTCATGGCTCTGATACACCAGTTCCTTTGGGAAGCCTCCTGCTTTGTGACTGAGAAGTTGATGGAAGGTACACGTCGTACTGAGTTTGACTTCAGGTTCTAGGTATCTTTGTGAAGGGGTAGATGTTCTACTTCCAAGAAAGAAAAAGAAGTAATTATGCTCTAGAAAATCATGCACTGTAGGAAAAGGGAGAGTGGGTCCTTGTTTTTTAATTATCTTCCCCATTTTGGCACTTAGGAAAAATACACAGAGAGAAGGGGAAAAATATGTAAAGTCTTGGGTAAGTGTCGGCAGGAGAAAGCTTGTTGGAAATCTGTAGCAGCCCTTGACTTAACTCTTGTATTTCGGCTGTGTGTAAGAACCCTTGATACTCAGTGAAATGTGCCGCTTGTACTTTGCCGAGGGGTGGGGCTGACAGAATCACATGGGTGGCCAGGCTGAGGGGTGGAGCTGGCGGAATCACGTGGGCCGCCAGGCTGAGGGGTGGGGCTGACGGAATCACGTGGGCGGCCAGGCTGAGGGGTGGAGCTGACGGAATCACGTGGGCGGCCAGGCTGAGGGGTGGAGCTGACGGAATCACATGGGCCGCCAGGCTGAGGGGGTGGAGCTGACGGAATCACGTGGGCCACCAGGCTGAGGGGTGGAGCTGGTGGGATCACGTGGGCGGCCAGGCTGAGGGGTGGAGCTGGCGGAATCACATGGGTTGCCGGGCCATTCCCAGCAGCCTCACCCAACCAACAAATGAGCCCAGGAATTGGTCCCCTTGCCAGGTCCTTGCAGTGCTGTGGAGTTCTATTAATCCAGGGTCCCTGCAAGGAAGTCAAGGCCATGCGCATTTCACAGAAGCAGGACCCGAAATATCTAGATAGAGAGTGTAATCCCCACCTCTAGTAATTTAATGGACTCTGAGGACAGATAGTGTAAGACTGTCACAGCCCGAGGGACGTGTGGTAGCAGGTAGGTGCATTGAAAGGTTGTATATAGTCATTTGTAAAACCTGGCCAGTTTTTTTATAACATTTTTAGCACGTATTTGCTTAAGAAAAATCAGTCCAAAAAAAGGGAACAAGAGAATTTAAAAGTCATCCTGCTGAGGGGCGCCTGGGTGGCTCAGTCAGTTGAGCATCTGACTCCTGATTTCGGCTCAGGTCATGACGTCTGGGTCATGCGATCCAGCCTGGCGTTGGGCTTGCAGTCAGTAGGAAGTCTGCTTGTCCCCCTTCCTTTGCTCTTACCCTGCTCACTCATTCACACACGTGCTTTCTCTCGCCTAGATAAGTAAACAATCTTTTTTAAAAATGTCACCTGCTATGCCACCAAACACAAAGCTACTAATATTTTTGTGAAAAACCTCATTACGTAATAATAGATGCCAATAAATATATATGATCATAGTTCAGAACAAACTTTTTATCTTAGGTTTTAAGAAGCATTTGAGTTTTTTATTTATTTTATTTTTTAAAAGATTTTATTTATTTGAGAGAGAGAGATAGTGAAAGAGAGCAGGAGCAGGGGCAGGGGCAGAGGGAGAAGCAGGCTCCCTGCTCCCGAGGCAGGACTCCATCCTAGGACCCTGGGACCCCAGGACCATGAGCTGAGCTGAAGGCAGACACCTAACAGACTGGTGGCTGCCCAAAGAAGCATATGAGTTTTTTAAATAACAGCTTTATTGAGCTATAACTAATAAACCACACAATTCACCTACTTAAGGAGTACAACTCAGTGTTTTTTAGTATAGTCACAGAGTTGTGCAACTATCACCACACTTAATTTTGGAACATGTTTATCACCCCAAAAAGAAACTCCATAGACATTAGCAGTTACCCTCAATTCTCCCTTCCCCTCATCCTCTAGCCACCAGTAATCTACTTTCTGTCTCGGTAAATTTGCCTTTTCTGGACATTTCATGGAAATGGGATCATACAAGATGTACCCTTTTTTTTTAAGATTTTATTTATTTATTTGACAGAGACAGTGAGAGAGAGAGAGAGTACAAGCAGGGGGAGCGGCAGAGGGAGAGGGATGAGCAGGCTTCCTGCTGAGCAGGGAGCCCAATGCGGGACGTGATACCAGGTCCCCGAGATTATGACCTGAGCCGAAGGCAGATGCTTAACCACTGAGCCACCCAGGCGCCCCAAGATGTATCCTTTTGGACTGACGGATCTGGCACCTTTTACTTAGCATAATGTTTTCAAGGCTCACCAGTGTCATAGCATATATCAGTACTTCATTTTGTTATGGCTGAATAATATTCCATTCAGTAGATACTGTGTTGTCTATATTTGTTTGTAGTCAATGGACATTTGGGATATTTCTGTTTGGGGCTACTATGAATAATGATGCCATGAACATTCATGCACAAGTGTTTGTATGGACATACATTTTTATTTCTCTTGGCTAATACCTAGACGGAGAATTGCTGTGTCATAGAGCGAAGTCTATATTTAACCTTTTCCAAAGTGGCTGTTTTCCAAAGTGGCTGCACATTTTACAGTTCCACCAGCAGTGTAGGAATTTTTCTTTTCAGCTTGTCCACATCCTCCCCAGCACTTGTTACTGTTAGCCAACATTTTGGTTAGCCAACATTTTGGTTCTAACCATCCTCGTGGGTATAAAGTGGCTTCTCATGGTGGTTTTGATTTGCATTTCCCTGATGTCTGTTGATGTTGTGTATCTTTTCGTGTGCTTATAAACCATGTGTGTATCTTCTTTGGAGAAATATCTATTCAGGTCCTTTGCTCATTTTTTTTTTCACTTTTTTAAAGACTTTATTAGTTTAGAGCAGTTTTGGTTTACAACAAAATTGAGAGGAAGGTACGGATTTCCTATATACTTCCTGGCCCCAAACATGCACAGCCTTCACCGTTATCAACATCACTCACAAGAATGGGACATTTTTTGCCAAGGATTAACCTACGTGGACACAACATAATCACCCAAAGTCCATAGTTTACCTTAGGGTTCACTCTTGGTGCTGTGCATTCTGTGGTTTGGACAAATGTATAATGACATACATGCATTATTATAACATTATACAGAGTATTTATGCTGCCTTAAAAATACTCTGTGCTCTGCTTATTCATCTCTCCCCATTTCCCCCCACCCCGCCCCTGGTAACCACTGATCCTTTTACAAAAGTTTCTGTAGTTTTGCCTTTTCCAGAATGCCATATATTTAGAATCATATATTATGTAGCCTTTTCATGTCAGCTTCTTTCACTTAGTAATAGGCATTTAAGATTCCTCAAAGCTGTTCATGGCTTGATAGCTGTCTTTCAGCACTAAATAATACCCCATTGTATGGATGTATAGGTTCTTTATCTGCTCCCCTACTGAAAGACATGTTGATGGTTCTAAGTTTTGACAGTCATGAATAAAGCTGCTATAAATATCCATGTGCAAGGTTTTGTATGGACATAACTTTTCACATTCTCTGGGTAAATATCTAGGAGCATGATTGCTGGGTCATATGGTAAGAATATGTTTAATTTTATAAAGAAACTACCAAACTGTCTTCCAAACTGGGGGCTGTACCATTTGCATTCCCACAGCAATGACTGAGAGTTCCCATTGCTCCACATCCTCGCCAGCATTTGGTGTTCCAGATTTGGCCATTCTTATGGGTGTGCAGTGGTAGTTGGTAGGTGGTAGTTCAGTGTTGTTTTAATTTCCATTTCCCTGGTGATATATGATGTGGAGCATCTTTTCATGTGTCTATTTGCCATCTGCATATCTTCTCCAGTGAGGTGTTTGTATGGTCTTTGGCCCATTTAAAAATCACCTTTGGGGACACCTGGGTGGCTCAGTCGGTTAAGCGTCCGCCTTCGGCTCAGGTCATGATCTCAGGGTCCTGGGATCGAGTCCTGTATCAGGCTCCTGGCTCAGCGGGGAGTCTCCTTCTCCCTCTGCCTGCCGCTCCCCCTGCCTGTGCACACACACACTCTCTCTCTCACTGTCCCTGGGAAATAAATAAATAAAATATTTTTAAAAAATAAATAAAAATCACCTTTGCCCATATTTTAATTGGGATTTTGTCTTTTTCTTATTGAGTTGTCAGAGTGCTTTATATATTTTAGGTAGAAGTCCTAATCATTTATATGATCTACAAATATCTTCTCCCATTCCCTTTGTTGTCTTTTCACACCACTGTAGTGAGAAACCTACGAGTTTGCTATTTTGCCTGTGCCCACTACCTTTGTGACAGAGCCGTCGTACAGCCTTACCTGATGCCCTAATTCACCTCCCATCTCCTAGAAGACTCCACTTGGAGTTAGGAAGCACTCACATGGCCTTTTATTTCTTAAGATTGAGGGGGGCTTTTGGTTTGTTTTCCGAGAGGCACAACAACTTCCTTTCTAAAAACAAAGAGTCACTTTGAAGACACTGTAATTTTCCTGCATCTGGTCCACAGTTTACAACTGAAATCCAAGAAAGAGTGGTCTATTTCTTTCACCTCCTGAAGAGTCTCTAAAATACAGGCAGGTCTCATCGATCTGAAATGCTCCCAGCTTCATAGCCGGACCTCGTCACGTGGTCCTTGTGCACTCCTGGAGGTATATTTAGGATACTGCTATTTTTGTTTGTTTTTAAGATTTCACTTATTTATTTCAGAGAGAGAGAGAGGGTGAGAGCATGAGCAGGGGGAGGGGCAGAGGGAGAGGGAGAAGCAGACTCCTGGCTGAGCAGGGCACGGGACTCAATCCCAGGATCCCAGGATCACGACCTGAGCTGAAGGCAGATGCTCAACTGACTGAACCACCCAGGCGCCCCTAAGATACTTCTATTTAGCACTCCCAGAATAGCCATAGCTTTTTGTTTCTCATCGTCCTCTTAGTTTTATTCTTTCTTGGCCCAAATTAAGGGTGATGTACCAGGTGATTTCCAAAACTCCACCGTGCAGAGTCTGTGCTCTTAAACAGTGCCCAGGCCCTCCTTTGCATGGGCAAGCTTACTAGCACACAGGAGAGGGCTGTCACCAAAATGGCTGTGAGTTGGGTTGGGCCCATGGACTCTGCATCCCAGTGTGATTTCATCACCACTAACCAAATTCATAGAGAAGTTTCCTGCAAATGAATACATCTGGATGAAGACCATTATGCTTACCTATATCATTTCTGGGCAGGGTTGTAGGTAACTATTTTGCAATGAAAGTGTTTTTTTGGTTTTTTTTTGTTGTTGTTGTTTCATTTTTATTCTAGTCTTTGCTGATACCTTAAGTTTACCTGTTTGTTGTCTTTGGTTAGCTCCAAGGACAGTTGAGTTGAACCCTTTGTGGTTTATTTCTCCCATGTCACTAAGGAATCAAATACTGCTTCAAGGGCCATGGGTGAAGGGTGCCTTAAATTCTGCAAATGTCACTGCTGGAGACAGATGTTCAAGCTACAGTCATTCTTTGTGTCTTAGATGTTTTAGGTTGTTACTGATCCCAAATTAGACTTCGGCTATCAATAGAGCATTTGATGCCAGCTCACTTTAAATAAGCAGTCAAGGTTAAAACAAAGATCGATCAGCTTGTCTTGTGAGTATTTCCCATAAGCTAGCCTCCTCACAGAGCTGCCACCATGACTGGTCCTCTCCCCGGTGAGCAGCAAGTTCAAGACTTGAATGTATTGTACGCATGCGATGAATTGCTTTTGATGGTGTGTTTTTTGTCTCCTGTGTTCATTTTTGTACTTTTGCAGAAAGAATGGGCTTAGGGTAGAGGGTACATTGTAGCTAGAGGGGGCATGTTTCAGGCAGTAGATTGAATTGTGTCACATTTGGCTCCTTTCAGCTTGCAGGAAGTAGAGAGAACATATCAGACCAAATAAATCCTTGCTGAGAAGTATTTATATTAATACAAAATATAGAATGGGTATACAAAAATCCACTAATAAAAACCATGCCTAATCACTTCTAACCTGTGCCCCGAAGCCGCTGGCTGTGGTGGTTGTGCAGAAAGGCGTGGAAGCAGTGCACTGCAGGGCCGTTCTGTTCTCCCGCCATCATGTCAGAGTGCCCGCCTCCCTCATGGGCTGGAGCCCTCTGGGTTTCAAACACCTGCCTCTGCAAGGTGCCTGGGGCACCACGGAGCTGACCAGACACAAGGAGTTGGCAGTCCTCTCATCTAAGACGGATACTCCACACAACAGCCTTTTCGCTCATGCACACTGAAGGCAAGATCTAAAACTCCGTATAAGCAGGAGTGAAAAGATGAAGGAAGAGGTTAGACAAGATTTCACTGAGGTTGGAGCAAAGACAGAAGCATCCTAAGGAAGCGGTCCCAAGGGGAGGCACCTGGTCCTTGCCACGCCAACAGGGCACTCCCCCAGGGGGCTCTACCAACTCAAAGCTTTGGGGGCGTGTCCCTTTCACGCCGGCAGGGAGAAGTCAACACTGCTACTCCTTCTCCCTTCTCTTGGTTTCATTACTAGCATCTTCTGAAAATTTACACAGCAAGGATATAAAAAGGATGGGAGGAAACAAAGTATTCAAAATATGGGAAAGGGAACTGTATGTTCCTTTTGCTGTTGAAATCGACATTTCTATAAAGACGGGAACAATGGCTTTAGAAGCATGGATCTAAAAGGGTTTTATATAAGAAGAATAGAAATTGTCTAAATATTTTAAGAGGAAAAAATAAATATTTTATTTTATTTTTTTTTTTTTAAAGATTTTATTTATTTATTTGAGACAGAGAGAATGAGAGAGAGAGAGCACATGAGAGGGGGGAGGGTCAGAGGGAGAGCTCCCTGCTGAGCAGGGAGCCCGATGCGGGACTCGATCCAGGGACTCCAGGATCATGACCTGAGCCGAAGGCAGTCGCTTAACCAACTGAGCCACCCAGGCGCCCAAAAAATAAATATTTTAAGAGAAAAAAAGCAGTTGCAGCATTATTTTATACACAACCGTACGTGAAGGCTTTTCCTATTTTATTAGCATTTGTATCTGCTTACAAGAGACACCTTTTAGACCCTTTAAACTATTCTCAGGCATCATTATTGGTCTCAACCCCATATACTACTGAACTGAGTTTCTAAAAGTAGATAAACTTCTCCTTTAAAGAAGTCTCAAGGAGAAAGTAAATGAATCAGTATTTTTGTGGTAGTTAGAAAAAAAAAAGGTAGCCTATTTAGGTTTTGTCTGATTATGTATTATATATACATATGTATGTGTGTATATCTGTGAATGATATGGCCTACATATAAAACAAATATGTAATATATGTAAAAATCATATTAGACTTAAAAAACATGCCTCGTTTTCTCTTCTTAGCATTTATTGAAAGCTCCTTTTTATCGGCTGCATTTTACTCTTCTGTGTAAATACACCAAACTTTATTTTCCATTTCCCCGTTGTTGAACCTTTTGGTTGTTTCTCGTTTTTTATTTACTCATGGTAAAATTTGGATGGACATCTTTGTCCATATATCTATGCTCATATTAGATTATTTCTTGGCGAAATTCCTAAAAATGGAAATAGTGGGTAATAGGCCACAAACATTTGTACTTTTTCAGAATTTTGATATATATTGCCAACTTTCAAAGGGGCGTATCATTTTTACTCCCATCAGCAGTATGTGAAGTTTCCAAAGATCATCATCTTAACATCGAAATGGGGATTGACCAAAGAATCCCCAAAACAAAGTTTGACTAGATGATTTCAAAAGGTTCCCATCAAGCTGGAAAATAATCATGGGGTTGATGTGCTGTGGCAAACCCAGCCAAGCCTGGTTGTCTCACCAACAAGTGCTCTCGGCTGGTCACTCGGTGTCACATGGCCTCGGATGCCTCCCCAGAGCACTGACAAGCTCATCTTTGTCAAAGTGACAAGGAGCTAGTGTCGTAAGGTAGTTTTGGAATCCATGAGACAGAAATATTCTGACACCAGCAAGAGAATTTTGGGAACAAATCATGCATGCGTTTAATCCTCCAAGCCTGACCAAGAACTTTAGAGAATTCTTGGGACTCATCCCTTTGCCCTACACTAGCCAGAATTTTGGGGGAAAGGCATGACTAGCTGCCTCAGTCAGGAGCAGGGTGGGCCTCCAGACCTCTGGCTTCTTCTTGCTTTTGTCCACAATTTGTGGGACCTTCTCTTGGAGCCCTACAGCAAAAAGCAGCCTTTGCCTTAAGCGGGATTTTTGTTTGTTTGCTTTTGGAAAAAAGAAAAGAAAAAAAAAAAAGAAGTGTGTTCTTCATATCCAATTAAATTGTAGAATATCTCTCTCCCTTTGTCCTGCCCCTCCTTCCTCTGATAAGTACTGCAGTTTCATACGAACACCCGTGCCTACACATGCCCAGTGAAGGTCAACTAATAACCTTGTACAAAACAAGGAAGAAAAATGGCAATTCTCAAGGTTTATTTTTGGGAAGACCCAATTAGGTCTTGGGAGCATTTTCTATTTTTTGGCCAGAGGGGTCATCTGGTAAGCCCTTACGTGCAAAGTGTTGACTTTCACCCAGTGTGTTCACAGAGAGTTACGGGGACTTGGTCAACTATGCTCTGAGATAATGGTCTCCACTTCTAATGACAGTAATTTGGCCAAGAACCATACCCACTAACGTGGGCAAGTTGGTCTGTTCTTTGGGATAGGGGAGCAGAGTGCGGGGAACACAGAGAACAGTTCCGCCTTAGGGGCAAAGTGAGCCTGGACCAAGACTTTAGGGAAGCAATCTAGCAGGGAGGAGGCTTTAGTCACTGGAGTGCCAGGGGGCTTCCCCTTTCCAGTCAGATCAGTAGAAGACACTTCCCAGGAGGTTCTGCTTGCTGGGATGACAGTGAGCCTGGAGCCTGGCACATAGGAGGCCATACTGGGTAGAGAAAGGAGAAGGTGAGGGTGCCGTGTGAATGGGGAGCCCCTGGGACTGGGAAAATGTGGGAGGTAGGAGGTGTGTTAAGTAGTTTTCAGGCACCTGCGTGACACTCTATAACCCCCCTGTACCACCCCTACAAGGAAATGCATTACACAGTCTCCATGATCCTTGGAGGCTTCTGGTGATTTTAGATTATATTGGAGGCGCAGAGCTAGGCCAGACATCAGGAGGACCCAGCTATTTCCTAGATCCAGCTCACTGGGGAATGAAGGACAATAGCCAGGTTCTCAGGAGAGGAAAGAAGCTGTGGGGATCAGGGTCGGTGTGAAGAGTGGGGTACCCAGAGGTTGCCTGCATAGAGTGGGGTTGGGCTGCCTGGAGTTCCTTTGACAAATGGGTGGGATTTCCCTGACTCCAGAAGGGGCTATGTCCAGGGCTAGTTCAGGAAGCTGATCCTGACAGTACCTGCCCCCTCAGACCTGCTGAATCTGCGTTTCTCGATTCAGCATCTTGTCCACTTGTACCACGGGCAAGTTCCTGCTTCTTTCTGCCCTGGTGATTGTTCATCCATTCATCCATCCATCCATCCATCTATTCAACAGTGCTCATTGAGGCCCTGTTCATGGGCAAGGTCCCTCACTCCCAGTGCTTACAGCCCAGCAGGAAGCTGAAGAAAGTATATAAAAAGTTCTAGGGGCACCTGGGTGGCTCAGCCATTAAGCGTCTGCCTTCGGCTCAGGTCATGATCCCAGGGTCCTGGGATTGAGCCCCGCATTGGGCTCCCTGCTCAGCGGGAAGCCTGCTTCTCCCTCTCCCACTCCCCCTGCTTGTGTTCCCTCTCTCGCTGTGTCTCTATCTGTCAAATAAATAAACAAAATCTTAAAAAAAAAAGTATATAAAAAGTTCTAGGGCAGGACAGAGGTGGTCACTGCCTTCAGAGAAGTGCAAAGAGCTCCCTGACTCCAGAGGACGCCCTGCTTCCAGAGATCAGGACTTTGGAAACTCGATCCACCCAACTTGGAGGCTCTTCCGTCCTCAGTGAACATGACCCTGGTCTGCTGATCCTGACCTGCCCTGTGCTCAGGAACTAAAGAGTGGAGCAGTCGCCTTCCCAAACCCATATATTCTCATTTTCAAGCCAGTTTGATGGCCAATCCCCTTGATTCACCCTTGGAAACAAATGCCAGCCAAGGGAGTCTGCTGCTGGCATTGACAAAGATCCGATGTAGGTCAGTATTCTAGTTCCCACTCCACAGAGGAGGAAGAGCAGAGGAATCAGATGGGAGTCCAGCTGTGGTCGATGAATCATCCGGAACACAGCAAGCAGCTATTTCTGAACTAAATGGCATCAGATCTCTCTCCTCACCTTGAGTCCAGTGTCCTGGTCTCCAAAGCACTTTCTGTGAGATGAATCCAGCAAGGGGCGGAGAGCCCTGAGCAGAAGGGAGTTGGCAAGCATGGTTTTGTCACTGCTGTTCCCATGGCGGCACAAAGGGATAGTCTGGGAGGTGGCTGAAGCAGACAGTTCTAGGAAACTCCAGAATTCTGGGTCCCCTGACTATGCCCCTTGCTTGCTTCCTTCCTCCCTCTTTTCCTCCCTCCCTCCCTCCCTCCCTTCCAAGCTTCCAGTTTTGAGCACCTACTACATATTCCATATATGGTGCTTTGCACCCGAGATAAAGCAAACCAGAGATGGTCCCTCCCCATTAAAGAACCTAGTGGGACAGCCTGGAAATAATGACTCCTGTTCTGAGTGCTGCCTCTCGGCCAGGTGCCCTTCCATGTAGTTCACATGTGTTCCTTTTTCTAATATCCACAACAGCGCTGGAAGGTGCCTGCTACTATTATCTCTGTTGTGAGGATGAACTGTTGAGCATGGGGAGATTAAACAACGTGCCCACATGAAACCACTGATAAGCAGCGCCCCCTTTGCATACTGATCCGTGGTGTTGGAAGGGATCTGTGGAAGCTGGCTTGTTCATTTCCCAAAGTGGAAGGGAATGATCATTTCTTATCTTCTGGGGACCAGACATCCTGTAGTTTCTCTACACTGATGATCTGTATGGACATCTAGGTAGGTCTCTGAAGGTCCCAGGAAAGGGAGCCCCAGCCCTACGCCTGGTGTCCTTCCTAGCCCTGCCGCTCCCTCAGGGCAGCTGCCCTTTCTCAGCATCCACCATTCCACCCCATTCCACCATGCCATGGCCCGGTCCTGTAGAGGGCCACCCCATGGTGTCCATCACTGGACGCAGGACAGGCTCCTGACTAGGACCCACAGAGGAAGTGACCAGACATCCCATTTCCATCTCCATGCCTCTCTTTTTGTTCATCATGACCCTAACTCTGGGCTCAGAAAGGCCACAAAGCTAGCTGTTGTCTGGTCACCATGGAGCAGTCATGGAGGTGCCTGGCTGTGTCTGCAAGAGCAATCTTGACATTACCTCTAGCAAAAGAGGAAGAATCCTAGTGGGACCCTAATGACTCTGAGCTTGTCCTGGTGATGCACATTGCTGGAGAAGGAACATGTGAGATGGGAAAGACCACCAAGTGATCTGTCTAACGGTTCTTATTTCCCTGAACTTACACACAGAGTTATTGAAAAAGGTTATCAATTATTCCTGCCAGATCAGGGGAATGAGCTGCCCAATGCATGGAGTTAATTTCTTTCAATCATTAGATCTTCTCTCCTGTTGGAAATACCAATGCATGCTCCACTTTGAAAGCTTCTAATGCTGCAGACTGATTTATTTGGGCAAAACTCCATTTCTGGTTCCTGGAACTACTTTAAGTGATTATTTTTAAACATTGGTAACCACAAAATTAATTTGTTATTCTCACTATTTAATACTGTGAAGGACTATGAAATAGTGTTAATATTTCAGGGTAAATTGGGCGCCTGGGTGGCTCAGTTGGTTAAGCGACTGCCTTCGGCTCAGGTCATGATCCTGGAGTCCCGGGATCGAGTCCCGCATCGGGCTCCCTGCTGAGCAGGGAGTCTGCTTCTCCCTCTCCCGCTCCCCCCTCTTGTGCTCTCTCTCTCTCTCTCTCACTCTCTCTCTCAAATAAATAAATAAAATCTTTAAAAAAAAAAAAAAATATTTCAGGGTAAATTAATTGAAGTGGGCTGTTTTCTGACTATTGAAAACCTTAGCTGGATTTTAAATTTTTTATTATTTATTTTGAAGAGATTAAGTAAAGCTCTCCACATAACTTTAAAAGAATATAATTTTTAATAGTATTTTTCAAACCACATGCCTTATGACCCACGAGTGAACCATACTAAAACCAACTTACTTGATTACAATCAGCATTTTTTTTTTTTTTCAATGAGAGAACAGAACAAGATAAATTGGAATGGAATACAATAGAATAGAATAGAATAGAATGGAATAGAATAGAACAGAATAGAATAGAATAGAATAGAATAGAATAGAATAGAATAGAATAGAATAGAAGTGTTCATGCCCGGTAAGGGTAGTATTTCATTAAATATTCAAATCAGTTATATATGTGTTTGTATATGTAAAATATATTTTTACCAATTTGTAAATTGATAGATAATCTATTAGCAGTAAAATTCATCCTTTTTAGTGTGGAATTCTATGAATTTTAACAAAGGTAAATATATCTCTGTCAAAAAAGTGAGAAAACCACTTAAAACAAGAGTCCATTTAACTAACTGAAATATTCATGAAGGATATGGTTCTTTGAAGATCTTTGGAGGCAGTGATAACTGTCTTATCTTGGAAGATAATTTCATACACCCCAAATTTTAAAGCCAAATGGGACCTTGGAGATTGTTCAGTCAATGGTTTTCAAAACTTTCTTTGTACAGTGACAACTTTTTAATAAACTAAATCTAACACGGAACCCCAACATATGAAAGTACTGTTGACTTGCACAGAGACCAGGAAAAACAGTTTGAAAACTACCAGTGGGGTCTGTCTTGTGCCCAAGTTGGGAAACTGAGGCCAGAATAGGCTGAGTGACCTGTCGAGGTTGACCACTCTTTTTGGCAGAGCTGGAGCTCAAACTCAAGCTGTCATTGGCTGTCATGTCTCTTGGGCTCAAGAGAATCATGTGTATTACTTAACCCCACGAAGGGGATTGGGTGGATACCTTTTTGGAACAGTGTAGTGTGTCTATATAGATACATACCATTACAGAAGAAAGGATAGGCCAATGATCACCATGGACAGCAGAAGTATGAGTCAGTCCAAGTTGTTTGGGCAACACAAATTATTTAGGGAAGCTAGAGCCTGAATATAGAGCCAGGCCTGGGAGCCCAGTACCAGAAAGAAAAGTAGTAAGCCTCCAGAAAGTGAGGAATCAGCCAGGTCCTTAGAGCTGCCCACTTCCTGATGATTCATCCCTGGGTTGTCTGCCTCTCTCTTCCTAAAGGGCCATGGCTAGGCCCCCACCTGGAGTTGCAGTTTAAATCTAGCCTCTTGGTCATACAAGAAACTGGCTGATTTGTCTCCTTTCTTATCTGGGACTCTTCTTTCACTTTCTTACTCTTTGGTTTGTGAGTGGGAAGTGGGGGGCAGGCAGGGAGGCTGCCATGCAGGCCAGGGAATATAAAACCCATACTCATGGTATGTGAGTTCTGCATCATGGGCTTGTTACTCCCTGTATCTATTCAGTGAACTTGCTTCAGTGTTTGGGTCATAATGCTAAGAACACAAAACCCACTGACTCTTTATGAGCCTGCTATACCAGAATACCACAAATTGCCATTAAATATCCCACCGCCCCAACCTCATCGATGAAAAGAGAAAAACAAACCATAGAGTGGGGTTAGTAACAAAGAACATTCTTCTATCAGAGCAGATACCACGTCGTGTAAAGCTGAGGAAATACTGGGTTTGACGAGCAAACCACTGTCCCATACATTTTTAGAAGATGACATTAATGAATATGACCTTGAAAAAGTCACCCTAGTTCCTCTTTCAGATAAATTCCTATAATACTAAATTTAAGTCAGGTAGATACCCAATGACACCACTGAGTTATTAGCTCACACCAAAATTCTCCAAAGAGGAATAGGGTCAAATGAACCATCCTCTTGCCTAGACATTATATATACCGGGTTGTTTCCATTGATAATTCAGGGATCATGTCTCTGTTTTTATTGAAAGAATTATTAACACTTTTTTTTTTTGTAATTTGAGTTTTTAAGTGGGGAACTTGTGTGATTTTCTGGGTATCCCTGAAATAGGTCATAGTAGCCTCACTCTAACATAGGGTTTTAAATTGTTGGAATTCTCAAAATACTAATGTGTGCTCATATACCAGCATACAGTTAACATTCTAGAATAATTAGATAATTTTCTTCATGTGAGTTTTTAACTATGCAGCCTCACCACACTCACTCCCAACAAAGGTGTGCACTGAGGGGATCACTTCTCATATGGTTAAGCAGCAGGAACTCCTATTTTTAAAAGAAGTATAGGGAATATTTGGGGGGGTAAGATTTTTTTGGTTGAAACACAAGGTGTGAGCTGATGGAGTTGGGTGTAGAAAACAAGAAACAGCATGCAGTTCTTAAAATTAAGCGGGGGAAGTTGAGATAACAATTGGTACCTCTTCTTTGATAAGCAGAAGTTAACAGACACAAGAAGATGATGACCTTTCAGGTATCAGAAGGTCATGGGGTATCCTGTAGGGGGAGAAAGGTTTAGGTATAATTATTTAATGAGTGAAGTCAATGACAGGAGTATTTAACAATAATACTTAATCATCTATTTAACTTATACATGAAATTGCAATAAATAGAAAGCAGATCTATGAAAAACAGATAAATATTTATTGGGCACTTTTGTTGTGAGCCACGCAGCAGAATGTGGACAGGCTAACTTAAAGTGCTGGGGGAGACCCAGACTCCAGGAGGTTCAAGAGCATGATGAAATCAATCAAAACCACATTCAAGTGACAGGAAATGGATTATGGGTTACTTGACTAGTATCTCCCACCCAAATTGGAATAGTTAAGTGGAATGTTTGCATTTTGCATCCACAGCATAAGAGAAGAGCATGGCAGGTTTTTGTAAATACAGTAGTGAGTACAGGTTTTTGATTCGTTCAGACTGGGATTTCCCTTCTTGGACAGTTACTCACTCTATGACCTGGGACATTTTATGTAACCTCTCTTAGCCTCAGGTTCCCCATCTATAAAACAAGGTAACAGCGATCTCACAGAGCTTTTGTAAATAAGTAATGAAATGGCGTCTGTAAAACAAATTGACTTGGTACTTGATAGCAAATAGGTACTGCTAGTCTGTGATATCTGTTTTAGTTACTGTGTGTCTAATAAATGTTGATTGATGAACTTGGTGAAACAACACATAAGAATGTTATGTTTATTAAAAAGGTCCTCTTTACGTAAGATGGAATTCTTTTGCTTTAGGCTTCTTTGTGCTTAATTTTTACAAATCTAATCCACAAAATTGACTTAGAGTGTCATCTCTAGGGGTCTTGGGTCAAATTCCTTGTGAGAGGCATATAATGTAGAGGCTACCACTAGAGGGCTCTGCAGTGATTGGCTATAGTAATGAGGAGGACACAACCTTGAGAAGCCATCGCCTTTCGGAGACTCAGGGGCCATTCTGTCCATTGCGGCTCTTCAAGAGGGCAAGTAATAACAGGACAACTTGTAGGAGCCACTTCCGCCAGAGACCTGGGGGTATACGGGTGGGTATCACTAGAACCTCTTGCTCTAAGGTCATTCTCTACCTTTACCACTCCACCAAGTCACCCTTCCGGGGGACGAGAATTACATTGTACAGTAGAATATCAACTTTGAGACAGGAAACCAGGTAGAGCGGGAGCTTCTCAAACTCTGGGTAAAGACTTAACAATAACAACAAAACCTACCGTGAAGGGCCAGTGAATCTTCAGTTTCCCAGAGGAGGCTGGGACCCAAACTGATGCCTGGACACGTGTGAGTAAGATGCCCATAAAGCTTTGTGGACTTCTGGGGCTGCCCAAGCCCTGTGCATCCTACCTGCAGGGTGGTGGCAGGGCCCCTTTATTAATGATGCATTATCGTTGGGTAAATGCCCTGGGGACTCGGTGGTCCCTTAAAGCTCAACCCAGCCAATGATGCAGTAGGAGGGCCACTGCTTTTTTAAAGGCATCATTGGCCAGTAGCTTACAGCTGGGTCTGAGTGGGAGCCCTGAGACCGGTGCCTGCAGAGGTAAGTGCCAGACCCGCTGCTGACACACGAAACTGGGACCTGGGCAGAAATGAAATTTTCTCCACCTCCCAGGGAGTTGGGCCTCGCCCGCAGTAGCGGCAGGAAAAGAAATCTCCAAGCCTGGGTTTTCTTGTTGCCACATTGCTCTGTGGACTCTGCATCTTCTTCCCGGCTCTCTACCCCCCCAAATTGTTGTCCACCGATGCCAGACAAAATAATGGGGCTCCTAGACTCTTTCAAAGAAGTTAAACGCAAGCCGTGGGAAGCTTTGCTTTTTTTCCGACTTCTTCCTGTAAACCACAGTTCAGGACTTGGTGCAGGGAAGAGTCAGCTCTCAATCCGAAGTCAGACGCCTGGCTTTTTTAAACTCGTGAAACACTGAGGCTAAGTTCTCGGGTCTCCCCTCCCGTGAGCTGGTGGCGATAAAGGGCTGGTCGGGCAGCCGCTGGCCAGCCCTGGCGCCCTGACCCGAGGCCACAGCCAGGACAGGGCCGGCAGGGAGGGCCCCGGGCTGCGGGGCTGGGCGTCCCAGGGCGGAGGGCGGAGCAGGTGAGCCCGTGGGGTGGGCGTGGGGAGTGCACTTGTACGTGACGTTGGAGTTTGCAGCAACCTCCAGGCAGGAGTCTGTGGGCGCGTGTGTGGAGTGGCTGCGCGGCCAGGGAAGATGTGCTCGGAGGGGCGGCCGCCGCAGTGAGCCGGGCGGCGACAGGAGCCCGGCCGGCAGCCCCGGGGGCAGGGCCTGAGCGGCCAGCCGCTCGCGCTTCTCCGCGGCGGAGGCCACCGGGACCGGACCCGAGAGGCGCGCCCCGGCCGGCCCCAGGATGTAGGCGATCGGCGGAGGCGCTCCTGCAGGCGGACGGCTCATCATGAAGAAGCACTCGGCCCGGGTGGCCCCGCTCAGCGCCTGCAACAGTCCGGTCCTTACCCTCACCAAAGTGGAAGGTAACGGCCTGGGGCGGCGGGGGCTGGCGCGAGGTCGCTGCACCCCAGCGTGGGGGGGGGCCGCCACCCTGTCCGGACTGCCTGGCCGTGGGTGCCGCCGCGCTCCTCAGGAAGCGTCGCCCGCAGTGCAGCGCCCCGATGCCCGCTGCCTGCGGGGGGCTGGCAGCTCGGTAGCTCCCGGGCCGGGCTGAGCCGCTGCGGGGTCTGCGGGGCTGTCCCTGAGCTGCCAGAACACAGCGCTGGCTCCTGCCTGCGTGGCCCCCAGCGCGTCTGGCAGCAACAGGGGCAGCGGTGGCCTGAGCTCCTGCCGGTCCTGTCCTGGGGCACCTGCCAGCTGGGGCCGGGGAGGAGGGGGTCTCCTTCACCCTCCCCCCCACACACACACAGGCACGCGCACACACACACACACACACACACACACACACCACTTGAATCCCCTGGGTTTGGAGCATCCCCTCCACTCCTACCCCCACCCCCAGGCAGACCAGAGGTATTGCTCAGCCCTTGAAGGCAGGAGATGCTGCGGCAGGCCCAGCCATCTCTCCTGCCCCTGAAGCTGACCAGCCCACCCATGTGACTGCCCAGCTCCACCAGCAGCCTGTAAACGGGTCCTTTCCCCCACTCAGGGGAAAGACACAGGCACATAATCAGACACAGCTATCATTCTGCTGGTCTGGGACCTTCTTTTCTGGAGGGGCGGGGGGATGCAGAGAGAGACCAGCCTCAGTCCTTAACTTCTTCTAGCGGAAGGCGGAATGACCAGTGTCCGTAGAGCTGGCCAGTTTAGCCAAGTGAGGGCTGGGAAGGGGCCACCAGCCAGTGGGAAGAGGAAGGCAGATCCCCTCGGTTCCGCGCCCTCACTTATCCTGAGCTAACAGAGCCCAGTGCAACCAGTGCGGAAGGGAAAGCCCAGCTTCTGCCATGCCCTGGGGCCACAGCCTGGAGCCCGGACCTCTGTGTGATAGCTTCCAAGGACCTGCATCTCTCAGGAGTTCTTGTTTGTTACAGGGAGACAGAACCAGTAAGAATAAGACAGAAGCTAGCAGGGCACTTGGGTACACGCAGCCCATCCGCAGAGGTCTGCCAGGAGCCATCCTGGTACCGTTACCCCCATCCTACAGATGAAGACTATGAGACCGGGAAAGGTTGGATTGGCTTGTCCCAGACCTACCGCTAGCTAACAGATGGTGAAACAGGAAGGGAATCCTGGGCCTTCTGATCCCCAACCCATGCTTTTCAGAACGTTTTTCTACACTAACCTGCAACTACTTACCTTTTTCATCATTTTCTGTCTATAGAAGGTTGCTTTTTTTTTCCCTTCGTGTAGCTGTCTCTTCTTCCCCTCCCCCATCCCCATCTCGGGAGACACTTGATATCTGTCATCTACACCTGAATTGAGTGCAGCTGCCGACTTTCCTAAGGGGGTTTGCATTTCCAAGCCTTCTTGGGGACACCACCCAGATGTACATGCAAGTTGGGGAGAGGAAGGGTTAGATATATATTTACCTTAGGGAACGTGGAAGTGTCTACTCACTCCTGGGGTCCTTGTGGGAAGTCACCCCATGCCCACCTTTTAAGTAAGGCAGGTCGGTGCTGCTCCCCAACAACAGTGTCACCCCTGGTAATCCCCAGCCCATCGTGCAGGACGGGTCTGAGCTGCACTTGGGAGTCAGGCTGGGCACAGATGGTGAGGTCATCCAGGCTCGGTGCTGTGACCCAGAGGTGCCGCAGGGGGCAGCGGGTGACATGCCGGACCCAGGGTCACCTTCAGGGAATAAAAATGGGGATACCCTTCCCCAGTTCCCGTAGGGCTACTATCAGACGAGCTTTGAATTTCCTGTCCACGCTGACAACCTTAGCAAGGCGCGAACTTGGTTTTTTAACCAGCATTTGCACGTACCTATGGTGTGGGTGGTGGACAGTGTATGTAACAGAGAATCTAAGAGATCAGGGATCAAGACTGTGCTCTTCCCCCTGTACCATTGGACTTGTGTAAACCGTAACGACTGGACCTCGGTTACCTAGTTTGAGCCCTTGTAAAACAGAAGCAACAACCTACCTCAGCTCACTTTTGGGAATGCAGCGAGGTAGGCTAGGTGATAATACCTAGCACCTGTCTGGTGCACAGTAGGTGCTTAATAAATGTCTGGCAGTCCTCCCATCACAGATCGTCTTGCGCCTTCAGCAAACCATCTTGCTATTCTCAAGGAGTACGTGTGGGGATGGTATCTGGAAGCATCTGCACAGTTCCAGTGATACTAGAAAGCCCCCAGTTCCCGTTCTGTATGGGATCCCTAAGTGTATGTCAGCAGAAGTCTTCAATCCAGGATAAAACCTGCCCTTCGCATGCCTGGGCATATACATGTAGCACTTTTTTCTCTGCCTGTTTTTTTTTTTTTTTTCCCTTGGTGTTTTTGTTCAGTTTGGCTTTGGGTCTATTTTTTGAAACATTTGCATCTCGTGTGCTTGCTGTGGAAGTGCTGAATCATTTTGTTTTGCCTTGGATGCACAGGGCAAGGTGGTCCCCATACTGTGGTTGTTTCTGTGTGGAAGGCAGACAGGCTACAGTGATGGAACGCAGCCAGCAAGAAATATTTATTAGGTTTTGGAGTGTGTCTTCTATGGAGAGGCAAGAAGGCACCAGCATGCGGTACATAAAAAACCAAAATAGAAAATGCAATGCTTGAACTTCAACACAGAAAAATGAACAAGATGACTTCATTTACTCAACAAATACCTCGTCCAACCCTACTCCATCCTATTCCATGTCCCTTGTCCATTTAGTGAGGCCCTAGAAATGCAAAAACGAACAACATTAGCTTCATTCCCTTAAGGAAGTTTTAGTCTAGAGGAAAAGAGACATGGAGACCGAACCATTTTCTAGTATAAGATAGTAAGTTCTGGTTCAAAGCTAAGAACAGAGTGTCACAGGGACACTGATCATTAAGTAATGTGAGGAGGCCCTCCTAAGGAGGAGGCCTTCTTGAGGAGAAGACCTTTCTGAGCAGGAGGAGACCTGTCTGAGGAGGAAGCATTCTTGAGGAGAAGACTTTCCTGAGGAGGAGGAGGCCTCTCTGAGGAGGAAGCTTTCTGAGGTAGAGGTGTTGTAACCGAAGTGAGAAAACTTGTCAGGCACAGAAGGGAGGGAAGGCTGTTTCAGGCAGAAGGAATGGTGTGTGTACAGGCTTGGCCAGGAAGCCTGAGAAGGAGAGAGCAGCTGGGCCCCAGTAAGGGCTTGAGGCTTGAAAAGTGGTTCCCAGCCAGGTTGATGGCATCTGTCCCGTCTGACAGCATATCTTGTTCTCATATCCTTTTCCTCTCTTTCCCATCGGACTCAGACACCGAATATCGATCAGTAACACATGTCTAGTCGAGGAGTATTTCCTGGCATCATCTGTGTTCACAACCAGCTAATTCACATTCACTACAGTTACATTCAGTAGGAATTAGTAGTTGAGAACAGTATAACAGATTTCCCCAAGAGGGCTGCAACATGCAGTCAGGTGGGAAGAGTGAGGGCTTTGAAATTAGACGGATGGGGTTAGTGCCCGCCTCTCATGCTGAGCCAAGTAACTTTGGCAAATGATTGAAGCTCAGTGGGAATCCGTTCTCTCATATGGAAATGGGTGTTGACAATACAGTCCCTCTTACTAATGAGAGTAATGGGTTTTTTTGCTGATGAGCCTACCACGTTGCAGGCACTTTGTTGAGGGAGGTCGCTACCTTATTGCTATTTCTCCTAAAGGAAGTATAGGCACTGTCAGCCCGGTTTATAGACAAGGAAGCTGAGTTTCAGAGAAATCATTCATGCAAGGTCATGCGGTTGGAAAGCAAGGGTGCTGGGCTCCATGTCAGTATCTACCTGGCTCCAAAATGTTGCAACACCTCAGTACAATTGCATTTCGTTGGAAGAGCAGTGAGATTTACATCTGCTGATGGCACTTTGAAAGCGTTCAGGAAACGTTTGCTCACTGGAGCTCCCACTACAATAGGAGGTAGAGGTCTGGACCGTCCCTGGGGCTCCCTGTTGTTGATATTCTCCTGCTCCTGGGGCAGTTAGCCTGTCTCAGCCACCCCCACTGTAGGTGTGGCTACTTTGTTTCTATTAATGGGGTAGGGCTGTCATCCTGGGATGCTCCGTGATCACGTAAGTGGAGACCCAACCCTGCTGGTCCAGTCTGAGAGGAGTCTTGAAAAATATACTGCCGAAGTGTTCCTGTACCCAAAATGTTTCCCAGGTTGGATTGTCCAGGACCTGAAACCTCAATAACAAAAGTCACTTGTATATTGAACAAATATGTTACCTAATCGGATATTACTGAAGATGAACCGGATATCACTGAGGATGCCAGGGGGAGTCAGTTATAATCCTGACTCAACAGAGCTTCCAAACAAGTGAGAAATGTCACAAATGCATATAAATAACAATTACATGTTAGAATCTAATTTTTTTTTAAATTCCATGAAAGGATCATAAAATAAATGGCATGTTTCAGCAGAGGGCGAGCTCACTTCTGGCTGGGTCGCAGATGGCCACCACGCAGCTCTCTTGCCCCTGTTCCCCCCTGCTTTGCCAAAATGACACAGTCTAATGACAGTCTTTCCCACTGAGCCTGGATATGGCCTCAGAATCCTCCTCCTCACCCAGATCCAGGTGATGACGATCCATTCTTTGGACTTGGACTTCATCATGAGGAGGGCGGCGTGGAAGAGGCTGTCCTGTGGCCTCCGGGGTCATGGGCAGGAGGTTCGAACGCAGTGTTCCTGGGTTCCTGGCCACAGACAGAGGTGCAGAGCTGGGAAAGGCTGGTACTGCAAGCCGCCGGCTGGGGCCAGAACTCGTGTTGCTGCAGAAGCTGGAGGGGAGGGACGGGGCCGGGGTTTGGAGGCCTCCTGAATGCTGGGCTCAGGAGAGTAGAATGAAGCAGGCAGGAAGGGGAAAGGCACCATCGAAGTCTGAGAAAATTGGACAGTCTTCTATAGCTGGGTGTTCAAAATGGGTCAAGAAGTCTATTTCAACAGTCACAATAAATACTTTTTAATAAAGGATATTTAGGATAGAATCAAAAATACCCAAGTGTTTCACAGACAGTTTCAGCTGGAGGGCTGGAAAGGAAGCCCTCAAAGACGGCTCTGAAGGTTAAGCCTGAGCAATTCAGGGAACAGAGGTGCCGTTAACAGCAATGGGAACAGCAAGGGTAGGAGGGGAAGACACAGAGAAATGTAGACACGTGGGGTAGGGAAGCCAGGGACCTGAGTTGGTGGCGTTGATCTTCTTTGTGACGTAGGAAGTAGAATCATCTGCCTAAAATCATGGGTGGGGACTGGAGGCCTGCAGAGGTGGGAACAGGTTCAGGAGAGCTGTGTTGGAAGAGCCAAGAAGAGATGTAATTCTTAAAAGCCTTTTTGGCAAGTGATACTTTTTCACTGGTTAAGACATTGTGTGACTCGGGAGAAGATGTGCGGAGAAGAACGCTGGGTGAGGGTCAGCACCCTGACCTCTCCTTTCCTGCTCCCCCACATGCTAATTAATATACCAGATACGTTGCCTCACCTCTTGGAGCCCAGCCTTCTCTTCTCTGAAAAGATAGGGGATTGGAATAGATCTTCTATCGGCTCTTTCACAGGAAACATTCTGTGAGTCTGTTAAGTAGCTTCCTCAGCAGAGATGGGTTTATCTGATTAAAACCCTTCCCTGGCTATCCTCAGAGTGCAGAGCTCTGAGAAAATGGAACCCAGGACAAATAAGAGATTTGGCCTGTGCTTGTGTATGTGCGTGCTTGTGTGTGTGTGTGCACGCGGGCAGGTGTGTTCATGCAGATGCACGTACTTTCAGGGGTGACTTTGCTATTTGAACATGGGGAGGAAAGCCCAGCCACATGAGTACAACTTGCCCCATGAATCCTCAGCAGGAGGGAACTGCTGTCCCCCAGGTGATAGGGTGGTGCAAACAAAGGTATAGGAAGACCTCGGAGAGAAGCTGCAACTCCCAAGCTTTGCTCGGGGCAGGCTGGGTGTTTTCGTAGAAAAGCCTCAGGGCTCGGGATTAGCTGAGCCACGTCAGCCTCTGTTGATGCTGAAGGTGGGAGATAAAGCCTCAGAGGAGGAGTTTCACACCTTAAGGCCGACCCCACTTTCTGTCCTCGTTGGAGTACGTTCAGTCCTGCCTGTGCCTGACCAAGCTGAGAAGTTGGTGCTATTTCAGAAAAGAGTGCTTCGTTCTTCAAGATAAATTGAATAAGCTCCCATGCCACCAGTTAAAATACGGCCCTGTTGTCCCAGGAGAAGGCCCCAGGGCGCACCCCTTCCTTCCTGCAGAGCTGCATTCTGCCCCGAGGGGCCACCCCTGCCTACAGTCTGCTCTCTCGTATAACGGTGGCTGTCCCTCTGAGCCCCGCCAGCCTGAACTCCAGTCCAAGGAAAAACCTCAGCAACGGAGAGTGTGTGCATGCTCGCAGTGTGTGTGTGCGCGCGCGGGTCATCGGCAGCCCCAGAATACCACCGGTCTGCATGCGGTGACACCTGCTGTGTGTATAGGCGCGCAGACGGTGAGGTTCCCGGGGGCTGCACGCGCCGCGCCTGGCAGGGCATGCAGATTCAAACTGGATGCCCACGAGCTGGCTCACACACAGCCCTTCCTCCCCTCCCAAGGCGGACAGCCACCTTCCTTCCCCGGGGCACACACGGCTCTATTTAAAGCTTACCTCCAGCCAGACATTTTCCCACATGTCACATTCGCCTGCGGCTGTGTACGCGCCGGGATTATTGTAAATCCGCTGCATGAGGTGGCACTGTTTGGACACTTGGGAATCACGTGGGGACCTCCAAGGAAATGGGGAGCGGGGTGCACATGGGGTCCGCACGTCTGAGATGTCTTTACTGACACGGAGAGATGGCAGGAGCAGCCGGCCGGACTTAGGCCTGATTCAGTCCAGCTCGCCAGCTGCCACAGGGGAGGTCTTCGGGGAGATCGGGGAGAAGCCTCCCACCACCCCACTCCACCCCCCAAAAAGCAGCCTCCATTCACCTCCCAATTCTATATCCACACCCGGGAAAGAATTTGGGTTTTTAAAAACAACTTTGCAGCTGCTGTGTGCTCCGTCTTCTGTAAACTGCCTCGGGGACTCACTTTCCAATGAAGGTGCAAGCAGTGCTCAGGAGGCGCACACGTGTGAGCTAGTACCTAATATTTAAAATCTAGTGAGCAGGGCAGTAATTTCTCCTCCTCAAAATTCATCAAAATACGTACTCTGTCATCTGCAGCTCGTCCCCACATTGTGCACGATGGCGCTCACGGTCTGTGCATCACACCCCCACAAGCACAGCGCCCACCGCGGGGACGTCCCCAGGTTCCTTGGCTCCGGCTGCCGTAACTAAGTACCACAGGCTGGGTGACTTTGGCAGCAGACACTGATTTTCTCGGTCCTGGAGGCTGGAAGTCCAAGATCAAGGTGCTGGCAGATTTGGTTCCTGGCTTGTAGATGGCCACCCCCTGACTGTGTCCTCACGTGGCCCATGTGCACCCAGGGAGACCGTGAGAATGAGCTCTCTGCTAGCTCTTCTTATAAGGCCACACCCTATCAGATCAGCATCCCACCCTTACGACCTCCTTTGACCTTCATTACCTTCTTAGAGGCTTCATCTCCAAAGGCAGCCACACTGGGGGTTCGGGCTGCAGTGTATGAATTTGGTGGGGGGGACACAAACGGCCAGTTCGTCACAACCTCCATTCCCGGGTGCTGAGTCCTGGCCCAGAGTCCCACACCCAGTCAGGCTCTTCCAAGTTTAAAAACAGGGTCTGTCGTCTGGAAACGTGAGGTCCATTTTTAGTGATCCACACTTCTGACTGGGGTGTTGGGCACCATGAGCCTACATCAACGCTCCCCCTGCTTGTGCTCTCTCACTCTGTCAAATAAATAAAATCTTAAAAAAAAAAATTATTTATTTGAGAGAGCGTGATGTGGGGCTCGATCCCAGGACCCTGGGATCGTGACCTGAGCCGAAGGCAGATGCTTAACCAACTAAGCCACCCAGGCGCCCCAGCCTCCAACTTTAATTACCTGTGGATTCTGTTCTTTCCCTGTGCCCAGTGCCAGTCAGGAGCATGACTGGGGCCTTGGCCATGTCCAAATAATGGGAGTATTTTCTGACCCCAAACCCAGAAGTCCAAACAGATGGTCTGGCAAGTTCAGGTGGGCATAATGGGTCAGGAAATGTGAAATGGGGATTGCTTTGGGACATCCAGTGCCTGTAGTGACCTTCTACACGGGACAGCCTCTTCTTCCTGCTTCTCCAAACCACTACTTAAAAAAACAAAACGCAGTCACATGTAAACTCACTGAGCAAGTATTTAAAGAGGGTATCAGATAAAAGCAGAAGTGCATTTTTAGGAGATGAATTACACTTGCAGACGGCCATAAACAAAAGCTTTCTTCTAAGCTCTTCATTTTACAAAAGCTGTTTAGTTGGATGGCCCGGCCCTGAACTGGTGTATGTATCAGTGATCGATAAATGGGAACTGCAGGCCCTCTCCCCCTGGAAAGTCCAGGAAGAACAGAGAGGAGGCTCCCATTCCCAGAGCAGCTCTCCACCGTGTCGTTTGGACGGAGCTAGAGGTACCGACCCCTCTAAGACGTGGGCACGTAGCCACTTGGCCGCTTTGCGCTTCACAGCAGGTGTCAATAAATAGTAGTGGGATAAGCAGCCCCAAAACATAGCTAGTCCACCCAAGAGAAATGAAAGCATAAGTCACACAGAGAATTTTATGTCAGCGTTCACAGCAGCGTTATTCACAGTAGCCAAAAAGGGGAAATGATGTGCATGCCCATCAGCTGACGAATGGAGAAACACAGTGTAAGAATATCAAACAACGGAATACTCCCCAGCCATGAAAGGATGAACTGTTGCCACATGATGCAACATGGATGAACTCCAAAGACATTATGGTAAGTGAAAGAAGCCAGATGCAGAAGTCACATATGAAATATCCAGAATAGGCGGATCTGTGGAGATAGTAGCTTTTCGCTGCCTGGGGTTGGGGGTGGGAGTAGGTAGTGGCAGAAGGTGGGCATCAGGACTCATGTTGGTGCGATGGAAATGTTCTAAGACTGGATAGTGGTGATCGTTTCACAGTTCTGTAAATTTAATGAAAATCATGAATTGTACTCCTAAAACAAGTGAATTTTATGGTTATGAAATGTATGCCTCAAAAAAGCTATAAAAAATAGCTATATAGGTCTCATTGATAGAGATGATATTGGGGGCTGCCCCCTCCTGGTCTCTGTATGGGGAATCGCCTTTGCTTCTGGGAGGCTGGGACCGTGCCAGCCAATGGGCCTTTGATCCCAGCTCTGGGTCTCTTACCCCTAAGACATGACTTGGGCACTTTCTAAGCACAAACTTCCCAGATGCTTTTTCATAGAGTCACCGACAGTCCACTTATTCTCAGGGGACCTCAAAAAAAAAAAAGTCTTCTCCTGGAAGTTTGGAAGAGCCATTTTATGCGAACTTTAAGAGTGAATGCTTTTCCAGTTTTTCTTGCTTTCTCATTATAGAAATGGACTTTCACTGAATAAACACCAAAAAACCCCAATTCATCATTTTCTCAGGGGAAAGCAGTGGACAACTCATGAAACAAAGGCTTGCCTTGGTCTCAGAATGAGGTGGTTGCTAAACCAGACCTCCAGCTTACCCATCAGGACCTAGAGTTTCCTTGTCCTGAGCAGACCCGGTCTCTAGGAGCTGCTTGCACTTGACCCAAGATTGTGAATGCTTTCTAAGCGCTGGTAGGAGACCAGCATTGAGTGTGATTTTACAGGTCATAGGACTGATGCATGGTGTCAATAAATTGCCTCTCTCGGAGATCAGAGCTCAGGATGGAAGTTCATGCATGGATCTGGTTACATCTCACCATGCCATGGAGTACACATTGTATACAAGAGAACGCTCCTCCAACACACACACACACCTTTTTCTACAATGGCTAGTGGAAGCAACTCAGGCAACAGAACAGGGAAGAGCCACTCATCCCCCAGTGCTGCTGAGTGAATTAAGTGGCATAACCAAGAGGAGATGCTTGGCTCCACCATTACAGCATGTACGACCACTGGGTCAGAGTGTATAATCTACTTGCATTGCTCCCAGAACTGTTGGCTCAAATGCAAGGTTAGGATGGAAGGCACAAGATCATCAGTAGAGGGGCAGTGAGCGGGAAGGGGTGTTAGAGAGGGAAGGGTGACATAAATAGCATCCCTAGTCGTATAATAATGGTCAAAGGAGCTGGGACAGGAAACAGCATGAGGCTAATCCAGCACTGATCTCTTTGAAGCAGTCTGCACTGCCTCTTTCAGCTGTTACATATACTGAGGGAGTGAAACCAAATGCAGAGGAATCGCTTGACTTGCAGTTTAGGATGGGAAGGAATGTCAGCAAAAGTTTCCTGCACTTGAAGATTTGAGAGGCTTTTGAGAAAGGGATACTGCCCCCCCCCATTGTAATTCCTCCTCTCTGAAACCTGAGCATAAATTGAACAGTGCACTGAAAATGACCCTGAGAATGGTCCATGACATGGGATGCATTTGCTGCCTTTCGAATAGTGGAAAATGAGTGCGCCTACAAACCAAACTTATTATGTCACTCTATACTTATTCCTTAACTCATTGTAGCTGTTCGTTATAGACACTGGGGCACGTACTAATGTAGGACTAACATCTGAATTTTCTCTGGTCCCTTTGGCCTGAACGTCTGACCAAGGCAAGATTGGGTGTCCCAGTGGGCTCTCCGATCCCACTGCCTTGCTCACTGCTCCTCAGCAGACCATGTGTATTCCTGACCCTGAACTTTGCTCCCCTTTTTACTCAGAGCCTTTCTGTCTTTCAAGACCCAGGCCAGGCTTCTGTTTCATCTGGTTCTTTTCACTGTTATCACAGCCCACACTGGTCATGCTCTGTTCAGGATTTCCGTTACAGCCAAAATCTGTTTTGCACATAATTGTTCTGTAATGCTTTCATAGGTCTGTTTTGTCATTCCCAGACAGGCTGTAAGTTCCTGAAGAACAGTAATCATGCTTTATATTTATTTTATTGACTGTCCGAAGCTCTTGGCACAGGGCGGATGCTTCATGGCGGTTCCCTAGCTAACTGAGATGTTCCTACGATACATCATGCTGTATGGAGCCCTTTGAGACTTAGGAAGTCCGTGCCATTATGCATTCGGTTAAATGAATGCTGGATGAAACATAATATGATCCCAGTTTTGCTGTGTGTGTGTGTGTGTGTGTATGGTGCGAAGACACAAAAGACTAGGAAAAATGCCGCAAAATCTCAACAGTATTATCTCTGGTTACTCAGATTAGTGTGAATTCCTTATGAGTTATGCTCTTCAGTACTTTTGTAAACTACTTACAAAGAATATTTTTGGTTTATGGGAAGTAGGTCTACTCTAACAGAATATTAGGAATGAGTGAGGTAATGAAATTGATAATTATTGTTATCATAAGAAGCTCAGTGCAGTGAAATGGAAAGTTTGCGATGAATTCGGGTTGGACGCCTAGGATTCTTTGTGGGTCTATTCCAGTGTTTCCCAAAGTGTGTTCCAAGGGGCACCATTCCTACCACAGGTGTTACATTTAAATAATATGGGAAACAAGGGCGCCTGGGTGGCTCAGTTGGTTAGGCGGCCAGCTCTTGATTTCAGCTCAGGTCATGATCTCACGGTCATGAGATGGAGCCCCACGTCAGGCTCTGCACTCAGTGAGGAGTCTGCTTGAGATTCTCTCCCTCCCCCCTGCCCCTCCCCAACTTGTGCATGCATGTGCATGCACTCTCTCTCAAATAAATAAATCTTTAAAAATAATAATAATAATATGGGAAACACACATTCTATAGCTGTGGAAATTCACAATGTCCATTAGCCCTGAATATTCCTAAAGCAAAGGAACCTGGCTCTGATCTACCTAGTATTCCAAACTTTTTTGATCATGGAATCCTTTTTGCTTATAATGCCTGTTAACATGTTGGGAAGCATTGTTCTGATTTTTAAAGAATAGCATAGATTTTCGTTTTGAATGTCTTTGTATTGCTTGTATATTATTAAATATTCCCTTGGTTAAATGATCTGAAAGGGTGACAAAGTTAGGAGTTTGACTTCTTTATTCCAAATCTGTGGGAGCATTTTAACACAACATCACATGATTTGGTGACTTTCTCTGTCATCATACCAGGACACAGCATCTGTCATTACTTCATTAAGTTTTAAAACTGTATTTGCCACAATGGAGAACTAAATGAAGAAAACAAGCCGCAAGCCTGAATTTACTCACCCTCCTCCAGAGTCCATCTTCAGTAGGAAGTTAGTCGTGGGAAACTGTATTTTCTTTTTCTGCAGATTTTTTTTTTCATTTCCCTATGAGGTTTTGATAGTGGTAATGATAGTTGAGAGATCACCCCCAGCACCGCTTGGAAATTATCCCAATATTGAAAGGTTGCAGGGCTAACCCACAATGTCAGGTAATCGGTGTATAAATTGAAATGTGCGTGCTTCTATCTGAAATTGAATTTGCCTTAAGTTGTGGGGATTCGCTGGGAACGACGTCCAGACATCCTGGTGAGAGGGCATAACACAGAAGGATGGGACTCTGCCTTGCTTTTACCATTCTGTGCCTCTCCCTCCCCTCCATCCCATGGCAGAAACACACAATTTGCTGGAAGCTCAGAGGGTGGTTATGCATTTGATTTTCCAAATGCTTTCTGGCTATCCTATATACTCACATGAGAAGAAAGAAGAAGAGGGACATTAAACATTAATAAAGCGGGTACGGAAGCACAATATAGATGGGGTCAAGTAGGATTAGGGCCAGTAAAGGATGTGATCTCTCCCTCACTAGTCACATAAGGGCTTGGGATTACCTTTGGCTAAAACAGATACAGCCAGGGCTGGCCGTTCATCATAGGATTAGCTAACGTCTGTGTAAGAGGCTACTTTCAGGATTTTGCCTCATGGATTTATTGTGTTTTAGAAAGTGTGATATACAAAGCTTGGTTTAATGTCATTAAACAAAATATACAGAGTATATGTGACCCCGGTGTATTTTGCACTGTCTCTTGTACCCCCGTGGTGGAGACCGCCTTTTAGCACTGGGCGCCCCCATTCCGCCAGGTGCCAGGCTGAACGGAAGAACGGCAAGTACGCTATCTCCCGGAGGTTTGCATCTGTCCATAGTTACGCCCTATGCGAGGTACAGCTCTGTTTAAATTTTCCAGCTGACTGACACGCACACAATCATGAATGAAAACCAAACAGTGGAAAATAAGGTCTTTTCAGCCCCTCGTGGGCTGTGGGAACAGCGCCGCAGAGCCACGCTGCGGGCTGTGGCCTGGTTTCCAGAAGTCACGTGGCTTAGAATGGAATGTCTGAGGCCTTCCACGGCGGCCGCTGCCAGAGGCTGTGGTTTTTAAGTAACACTTCGACGTGCAACTGAAGGCCATCAGCAGGAAGATGAGACAGATAAAGAGGGGAGAGAGAAAAGTCTCTTTTTCCTAGGCACGCAAAATAAGATGAGCATCTCGGCGTCTGTGCCTTTAAGTAACAGGCCGGAGGAGCTTCTTCCAGTGTCCCGGGAGCTTTTAGAGGTCAGGGCCTATGACCTTCGCATGCAGGCATCCCCAGTCCCTGGCATGCCCACTGCCCTGTGGGCACAGCAGGACTCGTGAGCAGGCACAGACCAGGGCGGAAAGATTTCAGCCTGTGTGTGTTGGACAGATGTTTCCCAAACACTGATGCGCGCACAGATCACCTGTTGAAGTGCAGCTTCGGCTTCTGGGCCTCTGGGGTGGGGCCTGAGATGCTCCATTTCCAGCAGGCTGGGGGGTGGGTGCTCATGCTGCCAGCCCAGGGACCACACTGTGAGGGTCAGGATCCCGGAGGATAACAAGACCAATGAAAAATGTCTTCCGTTTAAGTTTTGTTTCAGAAAGCTGCCTCCACAGCCCCTCATCCCCCGCCGCCCAGGGTGGCTGGCCATGACAGCGACAGTGGGGTCAGGTGCCTCCTGGCTCCCGCCCACGCCTTGGTCTGGGGCGGTGAGGGGGAGGTGTGCAGGCCCCCCAGGTAACCAACCCCTTCTCTTCCCCCAGGGGAGGAGCGCCCCCGGGACTCCCCGGGCCCGGCGGAGGCCCCGGCGCCGGCTGGGGCGGAGGCCGGCGGCAGAACGAGCCACCAGTGCTGGAGATGCTCCCGGGCGCAGCTCAAGAAGATGTTCTGGGGCGTGGCGGTGGTGCTGTGCGTGTGCTCCTCCTGGGCAGGCTCCACGCAGCTCGCCAAGCTGACCTTCAGGAAGTTCGATGCTCCTTTCACCCTGACGTGGTTTGCCACCAACTGGAACTTTCTGTTCTTCCCCTTGTACTACGTGGGGCACGTCTGCAAGTCGGAGGAGAAGCAGTCTGTGAGGCAGCGATACAGGTAGGCAGCTCGCGGACGGCAGGCCCGAGCTCTGGGCTGCTCTCCTGAGTGCTGGTGCCGCTGGGCTGTCCGGAAGCTGGCGCTGTGTCGGGCCGGTGGGAACAGTGGGGAGAGGTCCCAGAGTCCCCTGCTGTCTGAGCGGGGCCAGGATCGGGATTCTCTCCCTGCCCCCTGGGGCGGTGAACACCTGCTTCCTGTGTCTTCCGCCCTAAGAACTCCTTTATACGAAACAAAAGGCAGCATCTTCTAGAGAGAGCCTGTGGTAGGTCCCCAGAAAGGGTAGAACAGGGACAACTCTATAGCTCCGTTACCCCTCCTCAGGCTGGGGTGAGCAACACGAGTCCGTGGAGCCAGGTGACACGGCTGCTTCCTGTAACTTACCTTCCCTCATGGAGATGTTCGCTGCAGAAAACCGATTACTCATTCTCCTTCCAACCCAAGACATTTCCTCCTTTGGTGATGTGACTGCACGGGTCTGATTACCCAGCAGTGTGGCTCTCAAAATCAAAGCAGCATCTGAACGTCGTTGACTCTGCTTTCTCATGTGGAGCCCACTGCTATGACCTCCCTTTCACCAAAAAGCCAGAAAGCCTGACAAGCCCTCCAGCTCAATAGAGAGCAGGGTACCCCCAGCCCTCCTCGGAAGTCAAATTGTTGGTGTTGACCTTGAGTCCTCATCCTAGGCCAGTTGTGGGATCTCACGGTTGCCCTAATTGGAGGCCCTCTGTGGGCTGTGTCGAGGGCTTCCTGCTGGCCCAAATCAGAACTACTCAGGAAAAAAACCAGGAAAGAATACTGGCCAAGGTGACCAGGTGGGCCCTGAGAGCTTAGCTTTGGTCAGCCCCAGAGGTGGGAAAAAAAATTGAAAGTTGAAGGTTCTTTACTCCTTTACACTGCCTTCTTTCCCACTTCACCCCACCTCGCCGGACACATGTCCCCTAAAACCACCACGCCCCCCGTACCATCTGCCTCAAGCTTCAGCCCTGTTCTGAAGTTGCCACCAGAAGTCACAAGATAAGTAAAAACAGGGAGCAAAGAGTTTGGGGAATGGAGGTCTAGACTCGGGTCAGGATCTTTCTGTGGGAACCTACCATTAGATGTCCCTATAAAGTTACAGGTGGAGATGTGAGGTGCCCAACTTTTGTACGGTTCAGAGAGAATTCGGACTGGCTCCTTTGTTGTAAGTCAGACCACTGATTCTAGAGGAAGGGGCTCCGATGGAGCACGGACTGAGTCACAAGGCAGCCTCACATGTCCCCTTAGTGGAAAGGATTCAGAGCAAAATCTGGGGACAAGGTCTGGGGCAGGAGTAAGGAGCCTAGAGCCCAGAACCAGGGCCCAGGCCTGGGGCATTCTCAATATTAAATTAAACCAATGGCTTATGGACCAGCCAGAAATTGCCAAAGAGGCGCTTAATACATCTCTCTTGAAGAGCAGCCAAAAGCAGACAGGTTTAGAAACTTTGCTAGGGCCCACGATTGTCCCCAGGGCAAGAGGAAAATAACGGTCTGCTTTTGGTCACAGACAAGAACAGATATTCAGTAAACAATGTACTTAACAGTGGTGTAGCTCTGAGCATAGTTTGTGATTAGAAGTTTGCCTTTCTTTAAACTGACTAGAATATTGAGCTCCTTCTTCTTAACAAAGAGCTCAAAGTGAGCTGCTGTGGCCTTTCTTGAGAGAGAATCACTGGCAGAGAAGGTGACAAGGGTTTCCCTGCTCCCTTCACCCCTGCGTGCTGAAACGAGGCCTCCCCTGAGGGCAAGACAGGCTGCCGCCTTAAACACGTATCCCCCTCGTGACCACTGCTCACCTCGGGACAAGACAGGCACTGCGGGCCACTCAGGCCAGGCCCCGCAACCCTTAACTGACTGCTGAGAACAATACAGAAGGAACCGCGCTCGGTGGTGGTTAAAGAGTCCAGGTGGGAAAAAGGTGAGGTCCCTGAAGTGGATTAGTTCAACACAGACATCAGTCAGCACAACTTCGGCTCATTGTCTCCCTGTACAAAGTGTCTGGGAAGGACCATGAACAGATTCTGGAGGTGGAGTCAGCTGGAGAGCAGTGATGGGAGGGCCAGTAATCACAACGTGATCAGGGAAGCCAGCTAAAACCCTGCCCAGTTTCTACAATAAAGCTTAGCTCCACCTCTTTAAAAAAAAAGTCACAAAACCTTTCTTGAAAATCAGCTCTGAGCAGAGCTGCCCCATTTACCAACTGGTTACTGGGTAGCTGGTCCAGCTGCGCCCATAGCCGTGGGGGGGGGGGGCAAGGAGGGATTCTTCCTCAGGAAAGGGAGAGAGACATTTTCACATCACCGACTTGACTCAGGAGATGGTGACTCTGTCACGGTGACATTGGGAGTCCTCGAAACAGACTTGGGGATTCCTGGAAGTCAAGGAAAACTGAAATCACCTCTTCCATTTTGGGGCTTTTGTCAGAATTAGTGCTGGCGAGGGAAAGATCTAGAGGCAGCTGAGGAGTTGTGTCTCTGGCTAAAAGAAGTGTTTTGGCAAGAAACTAGGCAGAAAAGAGCAAAGGTAGAGACCTTTATCACAGAGAGGGAAGCGGTGAAGGTAGGTCTTCTTGTGGCTGTCAGGAAGCAATCAGATGGAAGGTTCTCTGCCCCAAGCCCTCCCCTGCTAGGCTAGGTTTCCCCAGCGTGAAGCTGGAAAAGTCAGCCGAGGCAGAGGGGAAAGCAGCCATTGCCCAGCGCAGAGCCCCTGAACCCCAGCGAGTCTACCTGAGATCTCGCTGAAGGGCGGACGCTGATTGATTTGGTCGGTCTGGGTGGATCTGAGATTCTGCTTTCCTCAGGAGCATCCCGGGGATGCTGCTGGAGCCGCTGCTGGCCCAAGGGCCGCACCTTGACCCTAACAGCCCTGGAGACACGTGTGAGACTTAGCTGCAGGTTTTTAAATGCTGCCAGTCTGACCAAATGCAGGAGCCAGGATTCACCGTACCACGTAGCACTGATGAGTGACTCACTTCGGGCCCCGGGGATGTTTGAGCCCCGGTCCTGTGCCACTTTAGAGGGAGGAGAGGCTCCACGGGTGATCACGTAAGCTCTGGGAGCCTCAGGTGCTGATTTGTAAATGGAATGTGATGACACATGCACCGTCTCGCCCACGAGATTGTTGGGTGATCAGATGAGACACCGTACAGGCAAGTGCCCTATCAGCTGTGAAATGCCATTAAAATGTGAGGAACTGTCACTGCCCTGTGCTGTCCTCTGTGGGTTGCAGCCAGGGATGTAGCCCAGGCCTCGTTCATCGGGTGCCTTGCGGTGATCTATTTACATGACAGGAGTGGGTGCAAGTGCTAAGCCTGTGGGGTCATGCAGGGGTTATTCCTTGGAGAAATCCGCTCCGGATGCACAAGGCATCCTAGGATTGACCCGGGCTTCTCATGATCGGGCACTGTTGTCAGGAATTAAGAGTGTGAACGTGAAAACCCCCCAGCCCAAGCATCCTGGGTTCCCAGTCTCAAGCCTGTGGTCCCCTCGTGTTTGCTGACATGCACCAAGGAAGCAGCAATGCCCGAGACCCAGGACAGGCTCTGGCCATGGAGATGCGTGTGGGTGCTGTAGAAACTGCCGGCACAACCCGACAGGGGTGTCCCCGGAGTCTCCTCCACAGCTGGGTGCTGGGGAGGAGGCTGCATCAGGTCCGTGCAGGTATGACTTTCCGGGACAGGAGGACAGCTTCTCAGATCCCAGGGGCCGCCACGGGCAGCAGAGATCAGCCAGAGAGGATCTGGAGCTCCTGCACACTTGTCAGAAGGCCTTCCAGGAATTTCTACCTGTAGTGACCTCTTTTCATAAGCAAACGCTAGAACCTTCTGCTATTGCGTAGCTGCCAGAAGAGTGAACGGTACAGTGGTGACAGATGTCATCCTCTGCCTTTGGTAGTTTTGGGCTTCTGTAAGCTAGCCAACTGATTCTGTTTCAGAAACACCGAGAAACAGTCTGAGCCAAGAAGGGGGCAGTTTTGATGCCTTTCATCTTAAATCCTGCCGGGGCCCAGTGTGTACGTAGCTGCGCGGACTTAATGCAGGAACTGTGTATGGTCTTGTGGCAATAACATTCAAGGACTAAGGAGCAAAGTGGAGCGGTTGCGATCCAGACGTTTGTTCCTTCTGAAAGCAGCATCGCACGTCTTGTCTGGGCGAGGCACTAGGGACACAGAGATGAAGGAGCACCCGGTATGAGAGCCAGACAGGCAAGCAAGGGGGGTGGGTGTGCATGCAGGGGAGCCTGGGGGAGAGCCCAGGTGCCTGGGTCCTGGGGCAGGGTGGGAAGGTTTCTTCGAGGAGATGACCGAGGAACAACCTCTTTAAAGACAAGCGGACAGTGCTCTGGGTGCTGGACCCCGGGCAGGCAGAGTAGCTCGGGGAAGCGCAGAGGCTACACAGAGAGAGCATGGCCCGTGAGGGAGCTCTGATTGGCTGTGGGACGTAAGTGGGGTGGGGGAAGTTAGACAGGAGCAGCCCCTGGTGACCTCCCACACCTTGCAGAGAGGGTTGAATTCTGGCATGAATCCTGGGGGGGAGGAGGGGAGTGTGGAAGGGTTCTAGGTAGAACAGAGAACAGAGAAGCCATGAGACTGGATCTAGAAATACCACCGCCGCGCTGTGGGACGTGGAGCAGAGTGTGAGGCTGCAGGCCCATGCGGTTGAACAAACTCTTGTTGACGTCTGTGTATGGGGCATGCGGACACATGTGGGGAACGCAGGTGATGTTCCTTGCCGTAGGAGCTCACGATGAGCAAGAGAGAGAGACCCACATGGAAACCAGAACGAGCTGTAAGGAGGAGGCAGGCAGGAGGGCGGGCAGCCAGGGAGTGCGTGGACAGGGCAGGGCAGATGTTAGAGCTATAGTCAGATTGAGGCCCAGAGCAGAAGGGCTTTGGATGCTGCTGAATCAAGGGCTTTATTCTCGAAGCAGCAGGATCCTTGGGGACATTTTGAGTAGAGGACAAATATCATCAGAGCTGCTTGCAAAAGTAAGGCTCCAAGCGCTAATTCCACAACTGCTTACAGAATATGCCCCATTTCACATCAACAGTACAGTGACTCGCGTGTTTTCATTTTTTGTTTCTTTTTGGGGTTTTTTTAGCGGGGAGAGAGAACCCAGTTTCTGAGAAATGCCAAGATTTTGAGTGTACATCTTAAAGTATTACAAAGCTGGATCTCTTGCTCTGAATTGTCACTTCTTCTTCACCCTAAGGTGAACTTTTATATTGGTGAAAAACATTTTGGTGGTCATTTTCTCGACAAACTCAGGCATTCTGAAAATAGGTCCATCCAGGAAACTTTGGCACATGTTAGTGGGGCCCAGTGTGAATGCTAAGGCATCACCAAGGCAGTCCTAATTAGCAACATCCCAGCACACCCCTGCCTTCCTGGTGCCATGGGGCCTTCTGTCTGATGCGAGCTGGCAAGAGCTTTCTTACCCTGAGCCCCAGACATGCTCTGGCCTGGTCTCCCATCAACAGCTCTTCATAGGGTGAGGGCACTTTGGAATCAAGACCTTCCACTCTAGGAGGATGGAGATAGGTCTTCATTTGTTCTACAAAATCTGCCAAGGTTCTAGGTGCTATGGATAACAGCAGTGACCAAAACAAGTGAAAAATCCCTGCCTTTGTGGAGCTTACATTTTAGTGGGGAAACAAACAGTAAACAAATAAAATATATGTCCCATGAAGCCAGGCTGGAGGGTTGGGGTGCTGAGTGGGGAGGCGATGGTGTTAGGCTGGGGACCTCTCTGTCTGTTGAAGGGGCCTGTGGTTACCCCAACATCTCCCCACCCCACCCAGACCCAAATGCCTGGGTTAGCCCTGCTTACCCACTGGCTCGTTCATTCTTGATTTCTACAAGCATTCCTTTCTGCACCTACTCTGACCCTGCACCGCGGGGCCCTGGGGAACGGAAGTTCCAAGCACATTCTTGCCCTCGAGTTGCTCATAATCCAGTGGGTGAAGCTACCTTTGTACCCCTGGATACAGGAGTCAGGTGGCAAGGAGGCCTGACCCGTTTGGCCTCCCGTGGGACCCGAGAGCCCTGGCCAAGCCACCAGCTCAGAGGGCCCAACAGAGGGACGGAGGGGCAAAACTGTCTTGTGCTCAGCACATCCCTCTGCCTGCACCCTTCCCCCTGACTCGGAGCAGTCTTGTTTCCTGTCTTATTTTCCAGAACCATCAACCCCCAAAGCAGCGACATGTCCAGAGAGCCCTGCAGTTGATGTGTGATGTTTTGTTGTTTGTTTTTGTAATCAGTTTAGAAAAAAAATGGGCAAAAATTGAGGAACTTTAGTTTTTAATTGGCCTGTGTCTTCCGCTTGGTGGTAAATAATGGCAGTGGTATGTAACCATCTTTATGCCAGGAGATTTTGGTCAGGCTCGCTGCTGAAGCAGAGTACCTCCTCCCCACTCCACCCCCTGACACCACACAGGTGCACACGCACACACACAAGCCATGCTCCAGGTCTGAATGGGAAGTTATAATGGGTCCCAGTGTCAGCAAAAGAAGAAATGAGATGGGTGTGACTGACATAGGTTTAGATCATCTCTGCCTGTTTTAAGATATCATTTGAAATATTCAAGGATGCATTAGTGGAGAAATGAAAGACAGAGCATTGTCCTCATGACCCAGATGGTGACAGCGCCCTCCTGCTTTTATACCGGGTCTCCCGTGCTCGGAAGGGTCCACCCCTGTGTCCTCTCATCATGGTGTTCATCGTGTAGCTCATTTGTTTCTCCTTATGTCTCATCCCCACCTAACCCCTGCATCTCAGCTAGACAGCTGCTGACTCCATCCCAGGGAAATTCAGTGACAGCCAGACTCTCCCATAGATGAGTCCAGAATATTCTACAAGTGATTTTTCAGCTTTCACTGAGGCAATAGGAAATACTGTGTTAGCTCCTGATCTCCTCTGTTCTCATGTACTTCAGCCTCCATCTATCCCCTGGTTATCTGAGGTCTTTGGTAATCCCTAAAAGGATATCAAGGCTTTGGCTTTGAAGTTCAGCAGTTTTTGGAGATTATGTAATTTAACCTTGTACTTTCAGAGCACGTGGAATTCAACCTTAGCAATGTTATGTTTTCCCATGCGGCTTCATGGAAGTTTTGCCAAAGGTCAGATCCAATGCTCATACTTGTGGGTTTGAAGAATAGTAGCCATTTAAGTAATTGCCGTATCAATGGGATTACTGCTCTTTGGGGGTCCAGATGCCTTAGGCTAGACTTATCAACAAGAAATATAGTAAAATTGTGCCAGGGCCCTTGTGAACATTTGCAAGATCCATGTTGCAGTGGCACAGAAGGTGTAGAGCAAGGAGGGGTTGCTTTCCAGAGGGTGATCCTAGAGGAGCCGAGTTAATAGGCAGTGGAGAAGGGCCCCTGTGCATGGATGCGGGAAGGTTCTGAGAGACACGTGCAGGTGTGTATGGGCTGCCAGAGGATGCATGCCGCTGATGGGCACAGGAGAAACAGACCCCACCCCATCCCACCCATTTCTTACTTTCCATGTGATTCTTAGTCATAGAGTCAAAGTTAGTAAGCCAGCTCACGGGCATATTGGAATTTTAAAATTTCACCACATTTAGGGAAAAAAATCATCTGCACGGAGGTCTTAAAAGATCAGGAAGGGACTTTGAGGATTCTCTGATCCAACTCATCCATATTATCAAAGAGGCCACAGATGCTCAGAGAAGGGGCATGAGACCTTTGTTCTCTTCAGTTCCAGACCTCTTTAGATATGCCGCCAGGAAGGAAATAGGTCAACACTCTTTCCTCATAGGGAAGAACAAGGAGGCAGTACCTGGGCAGGACGGAGCAACAATGGGTAAGAAAGCCACCAGCCGACACTGGGGGCACAGTGATAAAATGATCAGAATGCAGGCTTGTCCTTGGACAGCTCAGGTTCGAAGCCCAGCTTTGCCTTTATTTCACTCTGTGGCCATAGATTGGTCACCAAAAACTCTAAGCTTCACTCCTTCTCTCTAAAACAGAGCCCCCGATACCCACCTCTGGGGGTTGTAGTTGGGATTGCCCTTCCTCTGGGCTCTCAAAGCTCTTGTCTAGACCTTGTGTTCCACCTGCACAGGCTTAAATGTGTTGGTATGTATAAAGCCCCAAACTGCACTTGGTCCAGAGGTTTTGTATCCATCTTCAGTTGACTTTAAATGTGAATCCCCAGACTCACACAAACCATGGCTCCCACTCTCTGCAGATTATAAGATGATGATGATGATGGTGAAGATGATAGCGATGATGATGATGGTGATCATGGTGATCATGGTGATGGTGACGGTGATGTTGGTGATAGTGATGATGGGGATGATGGTGATGATGATGATGGTGGTGATGGTGATAATGATGGAGAATATTCCAACCACAGATAACCTAATCTTTCGCCTCATGAATATTCAGATAAGCCATGTAGCTGGTGTGGAGCCCACAGCAGAGAGAATGGTATCATGCCCTGTCATTATTTTGGGCTGTCAGGATAGGGGCACTTCTTGGCAGAGGTGAGCTTTGAGACAAGTTTGACAGGAAAAAGGCAAGGAACTCATGTGGTACATGAGCTGAAAGCCAGACAGAAATTCAAGGTGATTCATTTGTCTAAAAAGCAATGTCCTGTCAAGCTCTTGATGTTCTTTTTGGATTTTTGGAAGCTAAAAAAAGGCAAAGGGGGGAAATGCTGGTGCTGTGCAGAATGCTAAAGCAGATGCATGTCATTTTTCTTCCACTGGCATACCCGAGTCTTTATTGTACACAGCTCTTAGCTAAATTGGAATGGCCACCCATGTCCACAGGAACAGACATTATAATGGCTTCCAAAGCCCTCACCGATCTTCCTGCCCCATACTAGTGTGCACCTACTAGTGTCATCCCACACAAGTCCCCAGGGATACAGGGAGGAACAAGGCCACATGACAGAGGAAAGGGACCCCGTGCACTGGGGTCAGGCTGGTTCACGTTCTCAGATCCACCACTCCACTTACAAACTGTGCGACTTTGGGTAAGTTGTTTATAAGTGCTCCCTTTGCTTCAGTGCTCTCACATTTAAGAATGGGGGATGGGGCGCCTGGGTGGCTCAGTTGGTTAGGTGCCTGACTTTTGGTTTCGGCTCAGGTCATCGTCTCAGGGTTGTGGGATCAAGCCCGGTGTCATGCTCCACACGCAGCAGGGAGGTTGCTAGAGATTTTCTCTCTCCCTCTGCCCCTCCCACTCGTGCTCTCCCTCTCTCTAAAATAAATAAATATTAGAAAGAAGAAAAGAGGGGAAAGGAAAGGAAAGAAGGAAGGAAGGGGCCAATAAGGCCTTTTTCCACAGGCTGGCTGCAAGGTTGGGGGCACTGTGCACAAATCAGCTTGCCTGCCGGGACCTTGGCCCTTGGTCGGTGCTGAATTGGCGGTAGTCCCTGCCCCCCTTACTTCTGGAGCAGTGGTTACAGTGGTGGTGGTGGTGGTGGTGGTCGTGGTGATGGTTAATTTGCATTCTCTGCCTTAACAGCCTTACCACACCTACCATATTTCTTTCAGCTGTTTTCTTTTTTTTTCTTTTTTTTTTTTTAAGATTTTATTTATTTGACAGAGAGCCAGAGAGGGAACATAAGCAGGGGGAGTGGGAGAGGGAGGAGCAGGCTTCCCGCGGAGCAGGGAGCCCGATGCGGGGCTCGATCCCAGGACCCCGGGATCGTGACCTGAGCCGAAGGCAGATGCTTAACGACTAAGCCACCCAGGCGCCCCACAGCTGTTTTCTTTCTAATGGGGCCACAGAGCAAAGGGACTTCCGGCACTTGCATTTTCTCCTGTGTTATTTCTTTATATTACATTCCACAGAGGCTTTCCTCAGCTGAGGATTTGGGAGCCTGTGGGCAAAGCGGCCGCTAGAAATTGCTATGCCCGATTCTCAACGCAGAATCAAACCGAACCCTCTCCTTTAGCCGGTGTCCGTGCTGAGGGCTTCACAGAGGCAGCCCCCGCCGCATCACCAGAACACATCTTACCCACTTCGGGCTTGAGCCAGAGCAGACCAGGCCACATGCACAGACCCTCTCAGGCGGGCCCTCCATCCACCCGCCCCCTACCCAAACCCCTGCAGGTCTGGGACTGAGAGGGTGGGGGCTCTCCAGCGGAGTCCGTGGGAAACTTCAGACGCATTTTCCAGCCCAGGTCGTCACGCTTGAAGATAGACCCCAGCGGTTAGTGGCTTCCCTGTGCCCTGGAGCCAATGAGCCTGGTCCTGAGAGTGCATATTTCGGTGGCCACACCCCAGACGATCCGGTTGACTTTGTCACAGAAGATGACAGATCTGGCCAGAATCAGCCGCCTTTTTCAGTGTTTGCGCAAATTCTATTCTTGTGCTTCCTGGACCTTTTAAAATAGAATTATAGTAATTACATTTACCTCCTGAGCTGTTCTCTCCTTTAAGTAGAGAGAAAACAAAATGATTTATATACTTAATGTAACATTTAGGAGCCCATCAGGATCGTTTCACACTTTTCTTATCTGAGTGCCTTACTTTATGACGCTTACATTTAATGAGTTACTCTCCATCACAAATACATTATTAATTTATAATATAAAATAAATTGAAAGCAATGGAAACTAAAGCTCCCTTGTTGCAGGAACACATCGTGAGAGCCATTATATGGTATTATTCTGCTACACGTTTCTCTGGGAGGGAAATGGAAGAGAATTTTTGTCAGAGAAAGGCTTTAAGTTCTCCACCAACACAATGGGGACAGGCTTCTTAATATTTTGTTATGAATTAATGTGGAGGGGCTTTGGGTATTTTAAATGCTTATTGGTTGTTTTTTATGCATTTGCTTTTATGAAAGTTGGTGTGTTGAAGCCCCAGGTGTCCTTGTTCCTTGGTAAAGAATCTGTTTTCTCCCGTGTGGGTAGCAGAGGGAATTGACAAGGCAGACAGGGACATACACACATACACTTTTTACAAAATCCTTTCTGGGGCCTTGTGGGGCTTTGTAAAGGATCTTCCCCACAGAGGGGGAATGGAGCCCCCCACCTAGGTTTCCTGACCAAGCCCCCAGCTCTCAGGAGTCCTGAGCGTGCCGCTGTCATCCCCTCGTGCCCTGGCACCAAGGTAGACTGGAATCATCCAACAGCAGGGATGGGGACTGCGTGACAAAGATCCCTGCTTTTCGCCGTGGTACAGGGTTGTTGCAAGGAGGGGCTCTCCAGCCAGGGACTGTATCTCCCTGCCTCCCTGGCATCTAAGTTGGACCAAATGACTTCTCTCCAAAGTGATCTGTATCAACAAAGGCAGAGAAAAAGCAAGTGGGCATGTCCCCCGCCCCTCCTCTTCCCTGTTCCACTGGCTACACACACAGGATTCCCAGGCTCCAGGGGGACGACAGAGCCACCAACAGAAGGAAAATCACCCAGGTGGGGAAATGCCACCTGTCTTCCAACACCATGAATCAGAACTGAACTCCTGCTGTGCCAAGCCTCCAAATTCAGGGGTTTGACACTGCAGCCAGCGTTAGGCTAATGAATACAGTCCCCATCCTTCCACCTGAGCCCACAGAGTCGGAGTTGATCTGAAAATCTATATCCTCAACCATGAGGCGTGGACAGCCTCACTACCCGGGAGCTTCCACGTGGCTTTATGCATATTCTGAATATACAAAAAATTTTAAGTGTATCTGGACAGAAAATGGCAGCTTTTAAACACAAGGATAGGGATCGTGTCTGTTTTGCTCACCTGCCGATCCCCAGCCACTAGCTCCGTGCCTGGCCCAGAGTAGACACATGATGGATGCTGAAAGGAGGGAGGGAAGTGGGGGGACGGAAGGAAGAAATGATCACGGGGCAATGTCGGGGTTGTCATCCTCACACTCACGTCGGAGCAGACCTGGGAGACAGCTCTTAGCAGACATTCTCCAAGGGGCAGCCCTGGATGGGACCCTCTATCCTGACAGCAGACGGTTCCCCTATCATCCAGATGTACTGATCCCATCCTGAAAGAGCTCTTTAATTATAAAGCAGTTTTAGAAAAAAGAAATGCTTGATTATCAGACGTTTTTTAGAATGAGTCTGGTCTGAAATTAGTAGACTCCAGCTCGGGGGGTCCAGTGGGGGAAGGGGTGCTCCTCTGTGCAGCGTGATTAAAGCCAGGCTATGAACCCAACCTCGTGAAGATTCACGTGGGCCTTTATATAGGCTGGAATTTCACATTCTCTTAAAACTACACCCTCACAACGTCCCAGAGCAGAGGAATTTAGGGGATCGGTGCATTTAGGATCTTAAAAGTGTTGCACACATTTTAACCTGCTCTGAAATCTGAGACTTCACATCTGTTTCAATTACTGTTGCCGTTTAACAAGATGCCCTAAAACGTAATGGCACGAACACCCTTCTTGTTAAACTCCAGGACTCTGTGGGTCAGGAATTCCAACAGAGCATCAGGGATGGCTCTCCTCTGCTCCACAGTGTTGGGAGCCTCCACTGGGTAGATTTGATTGGGGGGGAGGCGGGAGTAACTTGACAGCTGGGGGCTACAATTATCTGGGCCATCTTTCCTCAATGTCTGGCAGTTGTCCCTGACGGTCACCTGCTGCTTCTGCTGGGGCGGTCAGCCTGAGCACCTTGACACAGCCTCTTGGGGTGGCCCCAACTTCTCACGGCATGGTGGCCGAGAGTCAGGCTCCTTTCACACTGGCTCAGGGGCCCAGCAGTGACAAGAGGCCTCGTTCCTCTCAGCACCTGGCCTCAGAAGTCACCAGTGGTATCTCCACCAGCAAAGATCGGGAGGTATTGTTGCTACCAACTCAGAAAATACAGTCTACCGCAGCATCAGAAGCACCATCGTGTGTGAGGGAGAGTGGTAGGTCCGCCTCATCAGAAAGAGGTCAGAACACAGGTTTGTTCCAGAAGCTGGCGGATATGGGCCTGGCTAGCCCTCAAGCCCATGCAGACTCGGTGGGGTCTCTGGGCCGGAAGTCTGCTCGATGTCCACCGCAGGCTCCTTTCCCCAAGAAGCGTGGCCTTTATCAGCAAAGCAGAAAATAATGTTAGCCTGGGTGAGAAGGCTAATAAAAGTGATAACAAATGACTCAGAGGGCGGAAAACGACTTTGGGACTGCCGAAGTGTAAGAAGGGAGACGTGATGTGTTTACTTTCCAGGTATCTCCTTAATCCCTGCTTCCATGCTGATTTTTCCCCCTTCGAAATATGTGAATTATTTTTATGCAAATAGCGTTCAGGGACTGCAGCTTTCCAGGCCACTGTGAACACAGTAATTTATAACCCAGGTCACATCCCTTTATGCACCGAACTGCCAGAAGACCTAGCATTAGCAAAAACCACACATAAGACAAAAACAGCCATATGATGAGTTAAGGCATGAATAGAAAATTGCTCCCAGAAGCAGCAAGGACAGCAGAGCAGAGTGGTCTTGTGGCTCTGGGGGATTGAGCGCTCTGAGACCTGGGAGCCTTTGCTGGCTTCCCTGTGCATTCAAGTCAAGTGGTATAGGTAGGGCTGGTAAGGCTGTCCTCGGACCCGGGGCAGGGCACAAGAGAGGTGACAGGCACGGTGGGATGGGGTGCCACGAAGGAGCAAACTCCAAAGCCAAGTCCAAGATGGTAGCAGCTCACAGAGTGCAGACACCAGCAGTGGGCTTCCTACAAAGTTCAAGGCTAAGTGCATGGGTACACTGGGTGCTGAGTGCCTAAAACAGAAAAGAGAGGGAGATGGGGGAAAGAGCAATAGATGTAATCTTTGTGTGACAGGTCGGTTCGTTAGTCGCTCCATCGGGAGACTGGTTAGTTGGTCAGTTGATTGGTTTCCTTGGTTGATTTGTTAGTTAGTTTTTGTTTGGGGGGTGTTTAGCAGAGGAATACTTTGTTCTAATAAAAAAAGGCACACAGGGAAATGCAATATAGAAGAGCTATTCCAGGCGTGCCTGGGTGGTTCAGTCGGTTAAGCATCTGCCTTCTGCTCTGGTCATGATCTCCGGGTCCTGGGATCGAGCCCCACATCGGGCTCCATGCTCAGCCAGGAGTCTATTTCTCCCTCTCCTTCTGCCACTCCCCCTATTTGTGCTCTCTCGCTCTCTCTCTCAAATAAATAAATAAAATCTTTTTTTAAAATAAAGAAGAGCTGTTTTGGCTGTACACAGAAGGCACTGATCTTTCTCCCAGGCACATTTCTGTTCTTCTTAATCAGATACAGAGGCCCAAGATGCAACTCTGTTCCCCGAGAGGCACCATATCACAGCCCAGAAACCAAACTATCCTTTGCTGCCCCTTAGGTGAACAAGATGTGTTCTCCCATCCCCTGCCCTTCCAGAGTCAAGGATCCCGCTCAGCACAAAGGCCAGGTGAAAACCTCACCTGTGCAGCCCTAGTAAAGACTTTCAGATGCATGTGAGGTATAGTCCAGGTTTCTTCTGACAGAATCTCTTGCTTGTTCTTAGATCACAAGGAGGGGAGAGTTGCTACTAGTTCTGTGGGTGAGTCTTCTGGAACAGGCCACTAGGAAGCAAGTGGTCATGGGTGAGGAAGTCAAAATTCCTGAGCACCTGCGGGGAATTGCTGACTGGCACGGTCCCCTGCATATCCTCCTGGGATATCTTATCCCACCCCACTCACTAGGGCCCACAGAGTCTCCTAGATGTGCCAGCTCTGCTGGTTGCTCTTCCTAAGAGGGTTGGCTGCTCTGTGCACAGAGAGCCTCATCCTCATCACCAGCTCCAGGCACGAGGACTCATTCTATTCCATTTCCCTCTTCCTCCTTGTATATTTCCAGCTTCTTCCCTAGGTTTTCCGTCTATCTCACATAGAGGCTTCCATCCCCTCCTGAGAAAGAGGAAATCTGGCACTTCCTTTTCCTTCTGCTCTAGCAGGGAGGCCCTCCCGCATGCGTGGCTCACATCGCTGGGTCCTCAGCCCGGAGACATGCCTCCCTCTTACCTCGTGGGTCTGAAAATGTTCCTTTGGGTTTTCCCTTCCGGTGGCCCATTTGGTGGGTGCCTCCACAGGGGCCTTTTGCGCATCCCCATCCAGTACCAAGTGCATCTCGGCGTGGAGTTTGCAGTCCCTTGGGGTCACCCATCTGGTGTGGGTTGGGGCAGCAGGCCTATAGGAAGTGGAGATTGACTGCCCTGTCCCGGCCAACACTCCGTATTTACATTCCCCTGAAAATAAAAGTAGGCTCTGCAAATTATGTGGTCATCCTGAGGGTGAATGAGCACATTTGAATTTAAGTGTTTTATCCCAGTTCACAGTTCATAGGTGAACTTGACCCTTGAGCCCAGGTAGATACCAGACATCGCAGGAGTCCCCCACAGAGTGACTCAGGTGGACCCGGGAGCTGATTGTATCAGAGGCACCCTGAAGTGTGTTCCACGGAATGTGAGCCGTGCAGGGTGTTAATTCATTAGGCTTCTGGCGGTCAAATCAATCTGTGAAATGTGGAGGTTCTTTTTTACTGCAGAACTTCTCAGTCTGTAAAGTGTTAACGTGCACTGGGACCTCACAAGTGGCCTATAGTGGGGGGCGCCTCCCAGCGTCGCCATGGAGCCCTTTCTGTGCCGCATCGAACATGTGTGCGCTAGCATTCGAAGCGGCACAGTTTTGAAGATAATATTTAAATAATGGTTCCAAGCAGACGAAGAAATTGTTGGGATCCTGCAGTAAAAAGAGATGCACTATGTGGCAGAAAGGAAGCCTAGTGGTGGATGAAAGTAGAGCAAAGGCAAAGAGGAGGGCAGGGGGAGCTGGGCCTGGCTCCCTAGCAGAGGGATGCCTGCTTAGGACACATTACGGCGCCAGCAAACCACTGAGAACAGGCAAGAGCAATGGAATTTTTCAACCTCTTGGTCTTTAGATGCCTTGTTAAGCTAAACTGAGGTCCTCTAATAAATCTCTGATGTTCTTTTTTTTTTTTTTTAAGATTTTACTGATTGAGAGAGAGAGAGGGAACACAAGCAGGGGGAGTGGGAGAGGGAGAGCAGACTCCCCGCTGAGCAGGGAGCCTGCTGTAGGGCTCCATCCCAGGACCCTGAGATCATGACCTGAGCCAAAGGCAGACGCTTAACTGACTAAGCCACCCAGGCGCCCCTCTGACGTTCTTTAGGATAATTTCATCACTCAAGAGGGAAAGGAAATGCTTAGAAGTGGTGCTATTTGAATAATAAGGAAAGACAGCTTATAGCAGGTGCAAGTGGTGGAGACACCAGGGAAAGCAACCCCATGATCCTGAAGTTGTGAGAGACAAGCACGTGGTCGGTGGGCAGAACATCTGCATTGGACCCTTTGGCCCTATGGGCTCATCATGGCCGTAGCAACCGGACTGAAACTATATGAAGGAAAAGAGCCCATTTACAGGCTCAGCCAAAACAATTCCAAAGCCCTGGCAATAAACACAATAGAAATTTATAGGACCTGGATGAAGAAAAATGCTAAAACTCACCCAAGACGCAACAGCGTAAAAATGTCAATCCTCCCAACGTTCATTTATGGGTGCAACACTCTCCCAGTTCAGATTAGGTTTGTTTTAGGAAGTGGGCAAGAAAAGTCTGAGAAGGAAGAGCAGGAAGAGAACCGGCTGTAACTAGCTATTCTGGCAGTGAAATACGCAGTGACGTCTCAGGAATACCAATCGAATGTCCTAGAACATCCACAAGTAGACCTCAACACAAGGAACTTGAGTATATGGTCAATGTGCTGTCTCGTCTTAGTGAAGGAAAGATGAACTATTTAGTAAGTGATACTGGGACAATGAGGGAGCCATCTAGGGAAAAAATGACTCAACCTCCTGCCTTAAACCTGGATAAATTCCAAATAGAATGAAGGTGTAATATCTAAAATTTTATGAGTACTAGATAAAAATATTGGGTAATCCTTTTATTACCTTTCTCACTGTGATACAAAGCCTCGGAATCATCAAAGATTATTAAGTTATAAATTACATTTTTTTTAAAGCCTAAAGTCTAGTCCTTGGCAAAAATAAAAAATAAAAATCACCATAGACAAAGTGAAAAAAACAAACTGACAAACTGGGGAAACTATTTGCAATTCATGTAAGAGGCAAGAATTAAACTCTCAAATAAAGAGCCCGTATAAATCAATATAACCAACAACTTACTAGAAAAATGTGCAAAGTATATGATGGGTAGTTCATAGGAAAGGAAATGGGAATGACCTATAAATGTATGGAAAAAATGCTTAATTTCACTCATTATGAGAGAAATGTAAATTAAAACTGATTTTTTTTACCTGTCAGATTGACAAAGAAAAATAAATGAATAAAAAGAAGATTTGATAATATGCTATGTTGGCAAGACTTTGAGGAAACAGTACATTGCTAGGAGAGTGTAAATTAGTAAACCTTAAGTTTGTATGGTACTATTATCAAAATCACAAATTCAAACCCACTTTGACCTAGTACTTCACTTCTAGGAATTTGCGTTACAAGTAAGCATGGATCATGAAGTATGAGCAAGATATGCATTGCAAACAATTGCAACATTGTTTGTAATTAGCTAAAGATTAGAAATAACCAAAAATATTCATCAGCAGGGGACTAGCTAAAGTAAAGAGCTACAAGCTTATAGTGGAATGCTATTCAACTGTAGATAAAGAGCAGGTGCTCCCAGCTCATGTCAGTCAGCTAAAGCCACTTCCCATTCCCTTTCGACCCATCTTTCTTTTTTTTTTTTTAAGATTTATTTATCTATTTTAGAGAGGGAGAGAGAGAGCATGAGTGAGGGGAGGGGTAGGGGGGGAGAGAAGCTTCAAGCAGATACCCCACTAAGTGTGGAGCCCAGTGCAGGGCTTGATCTCAGGACCCATGAGATCATGACCTGAGCCAAAACCAAGAGTCAGATGCTTAACCGACTGAGCCACCTAGGAGCCCCTCAACCCATCTTTCTGACTTCAGTTCTCCATCCTCTACTCGGACACATTCAGTAAAATACCATCACAGATGCTGAATGAACTTGACACTTTATTTCAAAACTTTTCACAAATATTAGCCCTGCTTCTGTCTGCCAGCATGAGGAGAACAGCTATGACCCTTCCACGGCAAAGATCAGTTTGATGATACCTTAGAGCAGAATTTGGCAGTATCATATGCTCTGGTGGGAGGGTAAATGGGTACAATAATTTTGGAGGACAGTTTGACAATATCTGTCGAAATTTTCTTATTTTTTTAAATTTAAATTCAATTTAATTAACATAGTGTATTGTTAGTTTCAGAGGTAGAATTTAGTGATTCATCAGTTGCATACAACACCCAGTGCTCATCACATCAAGTACCCTCCTTAAGGCCCATCACCCAGTTACCCCATCCCCCTACCACCTCCCCTCCAGCAACCCTCAGTTTGTTCTCTATAGTTAAGAGTCTCTTATGGTTTATCTTCCTCTCTGTTTTCATCTTATTTTTCCTTCCCTTCCCCTATGTTCATCTGTTTTATTTCTTAAATTCCACATATGAGTGAAATCATATGATATTTTTCTTTCTCTGACTGACTTATTTCACTTAGCATAATACCCTCTAGTTCCATCCACATTGTAGCAGATGGCAAGATTTCATTCTTTTTGATGGCTGCATAACATTCCTGTGTGTGTGTGTGTGTGTGTGTGTGTGTATCACATCTTCTTTATCCATTGAAATTTTAAATGCCCATTAACCAATTGATTCTGCTTCTAGAAATTTATCCTGTTGACACCTGCATTTATAAGGATGCTCAGTGTATGTTGTTTAGCTTGGCTTTAGAGATTTTGGGTCAGTGTTGAATGGCAGTTAGAAAAAAGCTCCTAATGCCTTTATCTGTCAGTGGCTCATCTCTACCCACAACACAAGCTAGTCTGTGTAGCTAATATTGCCATCAGATTGCTGATTTTACAGCAAGAGAAGAAACATTGACTGCTGGATAGTCAGTAGAAAGGAAGGGTCCTACTGATAGAAACCAAAGCCCTTTACCTAAATTCAGTCCTATCTTCTGTCTTTCAGAGTACAATCTAGAACACTAGTTCCCTGGTGATGATACTATGGTACCTAGGTGTTCAAACTCATGACTATAGCCGAGAGATTCATCATGGGTATATTCCGTTTGACCTAATTAACTGAAGATATTTACTCAAGAAAAAGTAACTGAAGAAAAAAAAAAAAGAAATTTGTTATTTTACTGTAGAAAACTGAAGTAAGAAGAGGCTAGTAGAGACAAGGAAAACTGGGGTGCATGGTTGTTTTACAGTGTAGCCCAAAATTCTTTGATATTCTTCCCTTCAAGAGGTGGAGCTTAACTACCCTTATGTATGGGTTGGACTTAGTGATTTTTCCAGTGAATAGAACACGGCAGAATTGATGGTTGACTAGGTCATCGGAGACAATGTGGCCTCCTCGTTGCTTTGTCTTGGATCATTTGCTCTGGGGGAAGTCTGATGCCCTGTTGTGAAGACACTCAGGTGGCCTGTGGAGAACAAAGCAAGCAGTTGAGGCCTCCTTCCAGCCCCTGCTGACAGCTTGACAGCAAATATGTGAGAGACTCTGAACCAGAACCACCCACTGAACCACTCCCAAGTTCCTGACTCTCAGGAATTGTAAAATGATAACTGCATTTTCCTTTCAGCTGTTAAGTTTGGGGGTGATTTGTTATGCAGCAAGAGCTATCTAATACAAAGAGGGAAAAAGCAGTTTGAGGTTAATAAAGAAGGTGCTTCATTGATGAATGTTCCACCCATCCCCCCTGCTCAGGGAATGACTTTGTTAAGCCCCGTTTTCAAAGATGTGTCCTCAAGGCTCCACCGTGGCAAATATTATTACTGTGGTCAGGGTTGGATATTAGCTTATGGCATATAATTTGGTATAGCAGAATTATCTGAAGACATTTAAGTTCCAAGAATCTTTTGATGCTTTTCAGATAGTATTTGATCACCCTGTATATTACCTTAAATTTTCATCTCCCATATCCTTAATCACCAAAAAACTGTGATGATTGACATTTTACATTACAATTTCCTAGTAAAACCCCATCAATTTCTTTTTTTAATTATTATATTATGTTAATCACCATATATTACATCATTAGTTTTTGATGTAGTGTTCCATGGTTCATTGTTTGCATATAACTTCCAGTGCTCCATGCAGAACGTGCCCTCTTTAATACCCATCACCAGGCTAACCCATCCCCCCACCCCTCTCCCCTCTAGAACCCTCAGTTTGTTTCTGAGTCCATAGTCTCTCATGGTTCATCTCCCCCTGCAATTTCCCCCCCTTCATTCTTCCCTCCTGCTATCGTCTTTTTTTTTTTTTTAACATATAATGTACTATTTGTTTCAGGGGTACAGGTCTGTGATTCAACAGTCTTACACAATTCACAGTGCTCACCATAGCACATACCCTCCCCAATGTCTATCACCCAGCCACCCCATCCCTCCCACCCCCCACCACTCGAGGAACCCTCAGTTTGTTTCCTGAGATTAAGAATTCCTCATACCAGTGAGGTCATATAATACATGACTTTCTCTGATTGACTTACTTCGCTCAGCATAACACCCTCCAGTTCCATCCACGTCATTGCAAATGGCAAGATTTCATTCCTTTTGATGGCTGCATAATAGTCCGTTGTGTGTGTATGTGTGTGTGTGTATATATATATATATATATGCCACATCTTCTTTATCCATTCATCTGTCAATGGACATCTTGGTCTTTCCACAGTTTGGCTATTGTAGACATTGCTGCTATAAACATCGGGGTGCATGTACCCCTTCAGATCCCTACATTTGTATCTTTGGGGTAAATACCCAGTAGTGCAATTGTTGGATCATATGGTAGCTCTATTTTCAACTTTTTGAGGAGCCTCCATACTGTTTTCCAGAGTGGCTGCACCAGCTTGCATTCCCACCAACAGTGTAGGAGGGTTCCCCTTTCTCCTCATCCCCGCCAACATCTGTTGTTTCCTGACTTGTTAATTTTAGCCATTCTGACTGGTGTGAGGTGGTATCTCATTGAGGTTTTGATTTGGATTTCCCTGAGGCCGAGCAATGTTGAGCACTTTTTCATGTGTCTGTTGGCCGTTTGGATGTCTTCTTTGGAAAAATGTCTGTGCATGTCTTCTGCCCATTTCTTGATTGGATTCTTTGTTCTTTGGGTGTTGAGTTTAAGAAGTTCTTTATAGATTTTGGATACTAGTCCTTTATCTGATATGTCATTTGCAAATATCTTCTCCCATTCTGTCGGTTGTCTTTTGGTTTTGTTGACTGTTTCTTTTGCTGTGCAAAAGCTTTTATCTTGATGAAGTCCCAAGAGTTCATTTTTGCCCTTGCTTCCCTTGCCTTTGGCGATGTTTCTAGGGAGAAGTTGCTGCGGCTGAGGTCGAAGAGGTTGCTGCCTGTGTTCTCCTTTAGGATTTTGATGGACTCCTGTCTCACATTTAGGTCTTTCAACCCTTTTGAGTCTATTTTTGTGTGTGGTGTAAGAAAATGGTCCAGTTTCATTCTTCTGCATGTGGCTGTCCAATTTTCCCAACACCATTTGTTGAAGAGGCTGTCTTTTTTCCATTGGACATTCTTTCCTGCTTTGTCAAAGATGAGTTGACCATAGAGTTGAGGGTCCATTTCTGGGCTCTCTATTCTGTTCCACTGATCTATGTGTCTGTTTTTGTGCCAGTACCATACTGTCCTGATGATGACAGCTTTGTAATAGAGCTTGAAGTCTGGAATTGTGTTGCCACCAGCTTTGCTTTTCTTTTTCAACATTCCTCTGGCTATTCAGGGTCTTTTCTGGTTCCATACAAATTTTAGGATTATTTGTTCCATTTCTTTGGAAAAAGTGGATGGTATTTTGATAGGGATTGCATTGAATGTGTAGATTGCTCTAGGTAGCATTGACATCTTCACAATATTTGTTCTTCCAATCGATGAGCATGGAACGTTTTTCCATTTCTTTGTGACTTCCTCAATTTCTTTCACGAGTATTTTATAGTTTTCTGAGTACAGATCCTTTGCCTCTTTGGTTAGATTTATTCCTAGGTATCTTACGGTTTTGGGTGCAATTGTAAATGGGATCGACTCCTTAATTTCTCTTTCTTCTGTCTTGTTGGTGTATAGGAATGCCACTGATTTCTGTGCATTGGTTTTATATCCTGCCACTTTACTGAATTCTTGTATGAGTTCTAGCAGTTTTGGGGTGGAGTCTTTTGGGTTTTCCACATAAAGTATCATATCATCTGCAAAGAGTGAGAGTTTGACTTCTTCTTTGCCGATTTGGATGCCTTTTATTTGTTTTTGTTGTCTGATTGCTGTGGCTAGGACTTCTAATACTATGTTGAATAGCAGTGGTGATAGTGGACATCCCTGTTGTGTTTCTGACCTTAGGGGGAAAGCTCTTAGTTTTTCCCCATTGAGAATGATATTCTCTGTGGGTTTTCATAGATGGCTTTTATGATATTGAGATATGTACCCTCTATCCCTATACTCTGAAGAGTTTTGATCAAGAAAGGATGCTGTACTTTGTCAAATGCTTTTTCTGCATCTATTGAGAGGATCATATGGTTCTTGTTCTTTCTTTTATTAATGTATTGTATCACATTGATTGATTTGCGGATGTTGAACCAACCTTGCAGCCCAGGGATAAATCCCACTTGGTCGTGGTGAATAATCCTTTTAATGTACTGTTGTATCCTATTGGCTAGTATTTTGGTGAGAATTTTTGCATTCATGTTCATCAAGGATATTGGTCTATAATTCTCCCTTTTGATGGGGTCTTTGTCTGGTTTGGGGATCAAGGTAATGGTGGCCTCATAAAATGAGTTTGGAAGTTCTCCTTCCATTTCTATTTTTTGGAACAGTTTCAGAAGAATAGGTATTAATTCTTCTTTAAATGTTTGGTAGAATTCCCCTGGGAAGCCATCTGGTCCTGGACTTTTGTTTGTTGGGAGATTTTTGATTACTGCTTCAATTTCCTTAGTAAACCCCATCAATTTAAATAAAAAAACCAAACCTTTAACAAGTGAATGAATGAATAAACAAACATCAGGTGCTTATGCAATGATACAAAAACACCTCCAAGAAATATTCAGGGAAAAAGCACAAGAAATGTTGTTCAGGGAAAAAGCAAGTTATACTACTAATTGTATTTAAAAGCATAAAAAGAACAACAACAAGAAGAATAGACACATATATTACTTGAATATGCTTTAAAAATTTCTGGAAGGGTAAACAAGAAACGAAAAACACTGGTTACTGGGGCACCTGGCTGGCTCAGTCAGAAGATCGTGTGACTCTTGATCTCAGCTTTGTGAGTTTAGGCCCCACATTGGGTGTAGAGATTACTTAAATAAAAAATAAAAACAAAAACACTGGTTACCTATTAGTAGGATTGTAACAGAGCAATCTGTTGAATGTATTATGTAGTCAAAAGGAAATACACTTTTTAAAAATTAAACAAATAAAATGAATAGGGACACCAAGAACATGAGTATGAGCATCCAGGGTGCGTGCTGTCTGATAGATCTCAGAGTTTTTTAAAAGCAGGTACAGAAAATAAGAAAGGCTCACAACCAAGGCTTGATGCCAAATAAGGGCAAGAATAACCCCCAAGATGAGCTAAGTCTCATGAAAGATGTCAGGCACAGAACTATTTTTGGTTGTTCCAAGTGAGAATGTAGCAAGAGAGGCTCATGCCATCACTGCTGGGGGAGATGGCAGGATGCTAATTGGTGACAGACAGAAAGTAGAATTGCTTTCCTGTTATGACCCTACTGCTTCTTACATGTGGAATTTTAAAGCTCTGCTTGTACTTGGGCCTCTTAGCTTCTCCCAATCCCAAAACCAGGCAAAGCAGCTGCTCATGCATTGGAGCAATACTACCAAGATCAGGAGGTGCCCAGGTGGTTCTCCCTCATGTGGCTATCTGGGTTCATTGACTTATGCAAAGACTGGCCTTGGTTGTTTCATTCTAGTTTAGTTTATTTTATTTTGTTTGGCTTACTGCCCTGGGAGTACTGTATTTGACTTGCCCCTGTTCCTGTGGGCTGGTTGTCCCCTTTATGCTTTTGACTCCTTCAAAGCCCAAATGTGTGCCTTCTGTATCCTTGAGTACTGTTCACACTCTCCTCTGGTCTCGACCTCCTTCTGGAACTCATTTCAGCCTCTGAGCAGCTTCACCAGACCTGCTGAATCAACTGTGAGTGCCTCCCCTGGGCCCTGCCTCTTCTTTCTACTGTAGAGGCCACTAGTCGTGCAGGTGTGGGGTTCACCCTCCAGGTACCAAACCATCGGAGAGAAGTGTGTCACATCTTCTTCAAACCCCGAAGGATAGTCTTCAAGTGGGGTAAGAAAAGTGAAAAGCACAAACCGTATGAAGAAGGAGTTAAAATCTAAGAAAGGAGACAAGATTGAAGAGTATGTTCAACCATTCTAAATACCTTCAAGTCTTCAGGCCCAAGTTAGTTTTATCCCAGGGTAGTGAAAAAACTTGCAGACACGATTGTGGAAGATATTATAAGATAAGGAATGACATTGGATGATCATTCCTTAGTTTTTCAAATGGTGGGAAAGAAGACTCTGTACCAAAGAGGCATAACACTGACGCCTGGTAAAACTCAGGAATGAATTATTAAATGCTCTGTGAACACTTTAACAAGAAGGGCATAACTGGAAGCCACCGTGATTCATTTATAAAAATATGCCAAATGGGCGTGGAATCCTGGTCAATGCGTTTTATTTATTTGTTTTTGTTGTTGTTTGAGCATAGTGGACACACAATGTTACATTATTTCAGGTGTACAACATAGTGATTCAACAACTCTATATGTTATGCTAGGCTCACCACAAATGTAGTTGCCACCTGTCACCCTACAAAGCTATTACAGTACCGCTCACTATGTTCCCTACGCTGTGCCTTTTTAAAAAAAGATTTTATTTATTTATTTGACAGAGAGAGAGAAAGAGAGCACAAGCAGAGGGAGGGGCAGAGGGAGAAGGAGAAGCAGGCTTCCCACTGAGTAGGGAGCCCCATGCGGGGCTCGATCCCAGGACTCTGGGATTATGACCTGAGCCGAAGGCAGACGCTTAACCAACTGAGCCACCCAGGTGCCCCATATGCTGTGCCTTTTATTTCCATGATTTATTCATTAGGAAACTGGAAGCTTGTGTCTCCCCCTCCTCTTCACCATTTCACCCATTCCCCACCGTCCTCCCCTCTGGCAACCATCAGTTTGTTCCCTGTATTTATAGGTCTGATTCTGCTTTTTGTTTGTTTATTTGTTTTAGATTCCACATATGAGTGAAATCATACGGTGTTTGTCTTTCTCAGTCTGACTTATTTCACTTAGCATGATGCCCTCTAGGTCCATCCACGTTGTCACAGATGGCACAGTCTCATCTTTTCTATGGCTATGTAATATTCCATTGTGTGTGTAGCACATCTTCTTTATCCACTTTATTGATGGACACTTAGGATGCTTCCATATCTTGGCTACTGTAAATAATACTGCAGTAAACACGGGGTGCATATATCTTTTTGAACTAGTGTTTTCATTTTCTTTGGGTAAATACCCACTGGTGGAATTTTTGGAAGTATATGGTGATACTATTTTTAATTTTTTGAGGAACCTCCATACCATTTTCCACAGTGACTGCACTAATTTATATTCCTACCAACAGTTCGTAAGGGTTCCCTTTTGTCTACATCCTTGCCAACATTTGTTATTTCCTGTCTTTTTTATTTTAGCCATTAGAACAAGTGTAAGGTGATACCTCATTGTGGGTTTGATTTATATTTCCCTGATGATTATTGATATTGAGCATCTTTTCGTGTGTCTCTTGGCCATCTGTACATTTTCTTTGGAAAAATGTCTATTTATGTTTTAGTTGATCATTGTCAATCTGGAGGGAAATATCCAATGCTCAGCACCTCTGACCCATCCTATTCATTACTTTTGTAGTAACTAAGAGGTACAGATGTGGTAGAGGTCTTTGTTAACCCATGGTAATTCATTTTATATAATGTATTTTTAAATGTCATAATTAATTAAAAACGTCTGCTTTGTGAAAGACACTGTTAAAACAATGAAATGACAAGCCACAGACTGGGAGAAAATATTTGCAAAACATCTGATAAAGAACTGGCATCCAAATGTAAAAAGAACTTCTAAAACTCAACAATAGGATCATCTCACACCCATGAGGAATGACTCTTCTTAAAACAAACAAAAATGAAACAGAATAATCACAAGTGTTGACCAGGATGTGGAGAAAGTGGCACATTTGTGCACTGTTGGCAGGAATGTAAAATTGCATGTGCTCTGTGGAAAACAGTGTGATGGTTCCTTAAAAATAGAATTACCATGTGATCCAGAAGTCTACTTCTGGGCATATACCCGGAAGAATTGACAGCAGGGTCTTTCAGAGATATTTGTACACCCATGTTCATGGCAGCATTATTTGCAATACCCAAGGGTTGGAAGCAACCCAAAGGTCCATTGATGGATGAATGAATAAGCAGTATGTGGTCTATCCATACAATGGAATATTATTCAGCCTTAAAAAGGAAGGAAATTCTGACACCTGCTATAACCCAAAGGTTGATAAGCCAATCACGAAGAGACAACTACTATATGATTCCACTGACATTAGATCCTTAGGGTGGTCAACTTTATAGAGAGAGAAAGAATGGTGGTTTCCAGGGGGTAGGAAAGGGAGCAGTGGGGAGTTACTAGTCAATGGGTACAGAGTTTCAGTTTCACAAGATGAAAGAGCTACAGAGATAGATGATGGTGATAGTTGCACAACATTATGAATATATTTAATACCACTGAGTCATAGACTTAACAGTGGGGAAGATGGTAAATTTTATATATATTTTACCACAGTAAAAATCAAATTGAAAAAAAAGGAAAAATAATAGGAAAATCCAATTTAAAAGTGGGCAGAAGATATGAACAGACAGCTCACCAAAGAAGGCATACAGATGGTAAATAAGGATCCGAAAAGATGCTCAACATGATATGACATCAGGGAGTTGCAAATTAGAACAACAGTAAGCTACCACTACATAACCTACTAGAATGGCTAAAATTCAAAACCCTGACGTCACTAAATGCTGGCAAGGGTATGGAGGAACAGGAACTCTCCTTCACTGCTGGTGACTATGCATCATAGTATAGCCATAAAAAGCCAACCAAAACAGTACCGGAAGGCACTTTGGCCGTGCCTTACAAAACCAAATTTACTCTGACCATAGGATCCAGCAATTGTCCTCTTTGGTATTTACTCATGAGATGAACACTGGTGTCCACACAACAGTCTTCAGAGGAATGTTTATAGCAGCTTGATTCATCACTGCCAAAACTTGGAAGCAACCAAAAAACCCTTTGCAGACATGAAAAAACCTTAAACGTATACTGCTTAGTGTAAGAAGCCCATTTGGAAGAGCTGTACACTGTGATTCCAACTTTGTGACATTCTGGAAAAGATGAAACTGTAGATAGAGTAAAAATATAGATCAGTGATTGGGGATAAGGGAGGTGAGTGGAGGGACAAACAGATGAAGCACAGGGGTGTTTTAGGGCAGAGAAACAATTCTGTATGATACTGTAGTGGGACATAACATGACATTGTGCATTTGTAAAAAGCAAAGAAACCTTGTATGATGCAGAATGAACTCTAGTTTAAAATACAGACTTAAAAAAAAAATACAGAGTTTATTTGGGGAACCTGGGTAGTAGCATACTTGGTTAAGCATCAGACTCATGGTTTCAGCTGAGGTCATGATCTCAAAGTCTTTAGATCAAGGCTCCCAGAGGGCTCTGTGCTCAGCGGGGAGTCTGCTTGAGACTCTCTCTCCCTTCCCTCTACCCCTCCCCGCTATATGTGTGTGCACGCACACATGCTCTCTCTCTCTCTCTCTCTCAAAAATAAATAAATAAATCTTTAAAATATATATAGACTTTAGTTAATAATAATGTATTAATACTGGTTCTTCAGTTGTAACAAATGTACCACCAGCACAAGATGATAATAATGGAAGTGGGTGGAATATGTGGGAACTCTGTACTTTATGCTCACTTTTTCGGGTGGTGATCTCAGGGTCATGATAATCAAGCCCTGTGTCAGTCAGGCTCTGCGCTCAGTGGGGAGTGTACTTGGGATTTCCTCCCTCTCCCTCTGCTCTTCCCCCTGCCCCCCAAATAAATAAAATCTTAAAATAATATAAAATGTAACTTATAAATGCAGCAGTGAATTAGAATGAACTGAAAGTGAATCAAGTAACTTTTGGAGGTGATGGAAACGTTCTTTATCTCCATAGTGACAGTAATATCATGGTTGCATAAACTCATCCAAAACCATGGATATTTACAACTTAAAATGCATTCACTGTATTGTATGTAAGTTATATTCAATGAAGTTAATTTTTTTTTAGTGAGGTGAGTGATTTGGGATGTAATTTTTAGGCCAAAATTATATGAAAGCAGTGCATACCATCCTTCACTTCATGTTTGACTTTTGCTGAGTGACCCTAAAGAGGATTATTTTCATAAGAGCCTAATCAGTTTTTCGCAAGTCTTCTCTAAATATTCTGCTATTCAGTCCATTCTCTTTCAAACCCTCTTCGAGGTCACTGCCCTTGTTAGTCATCATCCGCTTTAGTTGCTAAACTCTTCAGTTCCTCTGACCCTCATTGACCAGTGGCATAGCATATGACCTTATGTGGTCTCCAGCACCACTCCCACGGAGCGCTTATTGGTTTGTTTTGGTTTGGGGACTTATTTTTTGGCAAGATTTGCCATTTACTTTGTAACTAATCACCCTGTATTTGCACTCAGCAGAAGAAGATAGATAGGGATGTTGAATCAAAGGATGGGCACAGATGCTAGTGTTGACTGGGGAAAGATATTTGAGTAGGAAATATTTTTTTGTTGCGCTGGAGTTGGTTCACTAGGGAACAGTTTCACGTTAGGATGATTTTTGCTTTCCCCTACAACTTTGTAACTGCAGAGACTACAGTAATAAAGGTGTGAGAATGCCTTAGTGAAACAGGATTTTTTTTTGAGAGAGAGAGTGTGCAAGCAGTGGGGAAGGGGCAGAAGGAGAGAGCGAGAGCATCTCAAGCAGGCTCCACACCCAGCACAGAGCCTAACGCAGGGCTCGATCTCACGACCCTGAGATCATGACCTGAGCCGAAATCAAGAGTTGGACCCTTAACCGACTGAGCCACCCAGGTGCCCCCAGGATGCATTTTTTAAATCAAATATGTAATGAAACCAAGCTGAACTAATGGCTGAGACATTAACGGATGGCCCTATCGAGATTCAAAAAGATACCGACAGGATGGAAATGATCCGTGTAAAGCAGCAAAAGGAGATTTAACACACATTACCTGTAATATATTACCTATTTAAGTTTAAAATGCTCATTTCAAGTGCTCAGTGAAGATTACACCTGTGGCTTTTTGCATCTGTACTGATAGGATAAGTCTTGTTTTTAGTTAGTGTCCAGATGAAGGCCGGCCAACAGCGTCAGACAGCTCCGTAAGGGCCTGATGTCCTTCTTGTCCGGGCTGATTAAAGCACCCCATCCTGACTGGTGGAGACAGGAGTCATGCTGCATTCTGCACTGATGGGATCGTGTGGAACAACGTGTCCTCTTCTGCACTCCACGCTGTCAGAGGGGTTTTGATAAATTACTGTGTCCAGAGGAAGTTGAATGGGATAATTGAGGAGGGGGGTGACACTAAAAGCTATCTCATATGAGGAAATGTTGACAGAACTGAGAATATTTATCCTGGACAAAGCAAGACTTTAGAGAGCTTGATAGTTGCCTTCAGACATTCAAACTGAAAAAGAATTCTGGCATTTTGCTGTAGGATGAGATGACCTCTAAGTGTCCTTCCCCCTGGAAGATTCTGGTTCTTACTGTTGTGTTAAATCTTCACTTCAAAAGACCTTGTCTCGTACAGTCTAATTCTCCCTGCAATATTTTGTGTAAGCCTTAAACAAAAGCATATCACTGCAGTTTGGGAACAAGCTAATCACTTCCCACCTCCCATTAGCTAATTGAAACTGACAATAACAGGAGGGAACGAAAGAGGGTTTTTATTCAATGCAAGCTGCCGCGTACATAACTGAGTTTCTAAGTACAGTTTCAGAATGCTTTCTCCAGATGCAGGGTGGGGGTGCTCGGGCTCCTCTGGGGCACAGTTGCTGCAACATAAAGAAGCCATCTCCTGATTTAGGCTGACACCCTTGTCTAGGCAAAGTTGGGCTATTTTTATTCTCTGGCGGTTGTGTTTTTATTAGTCAGACTGCTGTAATCAGTGATATCTTTGTTTGGATGCTGATGCCCTTACCCAGTGAAATCACAGACTCGGTACAGCTAAATCTTATTAATTCAGGCACCTTTAGTTGAGGATTAATGTTGGCAGAGATTGAACTGCAGTATTTGGAGCTACTCCTAAAGAAAAAGTTTGCTGAAGGAGTGGATAGTGTATGTAAGTGGGGGAGGGAGGGCAATGTTGAAGTGGAAAAAAAAATTAGCAGTTTTTTGCATCTGTTTGAAAGAGCCAGCTACTTGGGGCACCTCGGCAGCTCAGCCAGTGAAACATCTGACTCTTGATTTTGGCTCAGGTCATGATCTCAGGGTCGTGGGATTGAGCCCTGTGTCGGGCTCCACGCTGGGTGTGGAGCCTGCTTGAAATTCTCTCTGTCCCTCTCCTCCTTTTGCCCCTCCCCTGCTCACACTCACTCTCTTGCTCTCTCTCTCCAAAAAGAAAGAAAGAAAGAAAGAAAGAAAGAAAGAAAGAAAGAAAGAAA
>NW_022589746.1:4876878-5149902 GCF_004348235.1 Phoca vitulina
AAAGAAAGAAAGAAAGAAAGAAAGAAAGAAAGAAAGAAAGAAAGAAAGAAAGAAAGAAAGAAGAAAGAAAGAAAGAAAGAAAAGAAAAGAAAGATCCATCTACTTGAAATTAGTTGGTATGATAATTAAATATTCTCTCTTCTGTACATCAGGCTCTTTAGTATTGGTTACTGTGTCTCACCAGTTCTTAGAGTTTGGTATGTCAAAGAATCACCCAGGGAGCTTGTTCAAATGGGATTCCAAGGATCCCATTTGTGTCTAGACATTCTGAGTCCTGCCCAGGGCCAGGGTGGACCTGCAGCTCTGAATTTATAACAAATGTCCCCAGTGATTCCACATTTCGTAAAAAGCTGCCATATGGACTCAAAAGCAAAAACCTGCCCTTCCATTCTTTAATTATGTTCTCACCTAAAGAAAAAGATCTACCAGTTTAAACCAAAGGGGTGAAGTTTCCCTTTATAATTCAGAAATGAATTTAGTAATCATCTGGAATTAAGACACTTGGGGAGTTTGTGATTTGTACCTCATGAGTTCTGCTCAGGATCCCGGAGAACCTACTGGATGGAGGTTTCGGTCTTTGATTCCAGTGTCTTCCTTTCTGGATTTTGGAAGGTGAAGTCTAATTAGCCTAGGCTGAGGGATAAAATTCCAATGTCAGGGCTTGGCATATGGAATTCAGATATCTGAGTACTATGGGCAATTTGCTTAACCTGTGGGAGCCTGGACGTTTTCACCTATGGGGAGCCTGGACGTTTTCACCTATGGAGAAACAAATCATCTGAACATAGTAAGGCTAATATGAGGCTTGGATGAGCTTATGAGTGAGCACATGACTCACGGGAGGAGCCTACCACATTAGCTCATTTTTCCTTCACTTCCACTGTGCTGTGATTATCCAAGAACAGAACAAGTTACTTGACTGGGCTTCTCCGTGCTTGCTTCCCTCAGCGGTAGCCTCACACATCTGCAAAAGGCTTCCCAGCAGAGGGAAGAAGGTACCAATCAAAACATCAATATGGGCAACTGTTCCTTTTTCTTTCTTCTTTTCTTTTCTTTTCTTTTCTTTTCTTTTCTTTTCTTTTCTTTTCTAACATGAGGCTAAACCAAGAAATGGAAAGGTTTATGGACCGAAATTCTTTTTCTCTTAAAAATGAAAATAATTGGGGGCGCCTGGGTGGCTCAGTCAGTTAAGCGTCTGCCTTTGGTTCAGTTCATGATCCTGGGGTCTTGGGATCGAGCCCCGCATCAGGCTCCCTGTTCAGCGGGGAGTTTGTGTCTCCCTCTCCTTCTGCTGCTCCCCCTGCTTGTACTCTCTCTCTCTCTCTCTCTCTCTGTCAAATAAATAAATAAAACCTTTAAAAAAATGAAAATAATTGTAGTAAGTACAGTTTTGGGTAACACAGTGCCAAGCAGGGCTTGGCTGCTGGCTAACCACTCAGGCTGCCTCCAGCACCCTCTTCTGGGCAGGCGCGGAATCCCCAGGGTGATCCTACTGGTTCAGCTCAGGTATTACTGTTTGGGGACACTACTGCACCCACCCTCAAGGATATGCGTGGATAAATAAACAGAAAGATTAAAGGATTTACCTAGTGTCCTTGAGCCAGCAGGTCTGAGACTCAAATCTGGGTTGGCAGGTGAGAAATCCTATGCCCTTATATCCTCATGAGATTGACATCTCTCCAGCTTCTCAGGCTCCCCACGGGACTATCCGCTGGCTGGGTGAGGAGGAGGCTCTTGGAGTTCAACAGAAGCTTGACTGTCAAGGCATTCTGTGAATCACCGAGATACACCTACTATGGCGCTGACTATTCAATGTATATCTGGCAAGGGACTTGCTCATCTGAGCATTGGTTTTCTTAGCTGTGAGATGGGGTTCATAGAACTGGCCTAACAGGGTTGTTTGCTGTGACTGTAGGAGATAATGTGAGAATAAATGCATTCATAAAGAGTGCATAGAAAAGCCGTAGCCTTGGGCGCCTGGGTGGCTCAGTTGGTTAAGCAACTGCCTTCAGCTCAGGTCATGATCCTGGAGTCCCAGGATCGAGTCCCTCATCGGGCTCCCTGCTCAGCGGGGAGTTTGCTTCTCCCTCTGACCCTCCCCTTTCTCATGTGCTCTCTGTCTCTCTCATTCTCTCTCTCTCAAATAAATAAATAAAATCTTTAAAAAAAAAAAAGAAAGAAAAGAAAAGCTGTAGCCTGGTGCCTGGCATGGGCTTGGCGCTCAAGGACTGGTGGGGGGGAGGGGTTGTGATCATGGTGGCAGCTTTCAGAAGTGGCAGGTGGCAGCTCTCCTTGCAGGAGACGGAAACAGCTCCGTTTCCTTCCAGGTGAGCTGTCCTCATTATTCCCCTCTGGGTCCTCAGGAGGTCCCCTGGCATGTATTTTGGCAGAATCAGGACCCGAGCATGCCAAATGAAGCCTGTCTTGTGTGCATCCCATCAGCTCATTTCCAGCAGGTAAGCTGTGATGTACAACAGCTTCAGCTGCTGGTTCCAGAACAAGGTTCTGCTTGTGGCTTCGGGGCTGCTGGTAGGACCCTCAGCAGTGCCCAGGCGTGGGTTCTGATCCCCACCTTCTCCTTCTCGCCCTTCCCCCAGCCCCCAGGTGGGGGCAGAACTCAGCCTGCTCTAGGGAAACAGAACTGTTTGTGTTCTAACATGTTAGAAGTTAGTCAAATAGAGTTCAGTTTTTATTAGGCAAATAGCTATTTGACTAATGGGTTTGGCCTTGGAGCAGGAGCTGCTGCTTACATTTCCACGTTGCTGTCAGTTCTGGGTTATAGTTTGTATGTGGAGCAGGTATGACCCTGGTCATGGGGCTCTGCATTTGGTTACCTTGCTGATGGGATCAAACACACACACACACACACACACACACACACACAAGATTACTGGTGAAAGAAAAGAGCTGCTGTGTACAATAACTCAGATAATTGATCCTGTCAGCCCCGCTCACTGTGCAGGGCACTACCTGCAGGGCAAGGCTGGGCGAGCTCCATCTGAGACAGGGGAGAGTCATAAAGAGGCACAGAAAGAAAATCCCAGAGTTGGGGACTAGAAGTCAGGGAAGATTTCAGTGCCACTGAGAGTGAGGTGTGCTTAAAAGAGAGCAGGAAAGGGGTTCCTGGGTGGCGCAGTTGGTTAAGCATCCAGCTCTTGACTTCAGCTCAGGTCATGATCTCAGGGTCCTGGGATCCTCGGATCCTCAAGCTCTGTGCTCAGCGAGGAGTCTGCTTGAGATTCTCTCCCCCTCCCTCTGCCCCTCCCCCAGTTTGCACATGTGCTTGCACATGCTCTCTCTGTCTCTCACTCAAATAAATAAATAATCTTTAAAAGAGAGAGAGAGAGAAGGAAAATTTTAAAAGTAGAATGTGAACAAGAGGTGGAAGAATTTTAAAGGGGAACAGAAATTTTATATCATTAAAATGTCCGTATTACCCAAAGCAATCTACAGGTTTACTGGAATTCCTATCAAAATACCAACATCATTTTTCATAGAACTAGAACAAATAATCCTGAAATTTGTATGGAACCACAAGAGAATTTTAATTCTTAGGATTATTAGCCGGTAGGCAACATAAACCCTCTGTTCTACTTCCCATGCAAAACCTTGAGTAAAATTTATCTTGCTTGCTTCTGTCCTATTTGTTAAATAACCACAATACCATTACCATACCTAAAATAATTAATAATTCCTTAACAGTATCAAACACCCAGGCAGTGTTCGCATTTCCAACTGTTTCCTAAATTCATTGGTCGAGGGGCGCCTGGGTGGCTCAGTTGGTTAAGCTCAGGTCATGATCCCAAGGTCCTGGGATCGAGCCCTATGTCAGGCTCCCTGCTCAGTGGGAGTCTGCTTCTCCATCTTCCTGCTGCTCCCCCTGCTTGTGTTCTCTCCCCCTCTCTCTCTCTCTGTCAAATAAATAAATATAATCTTAAAAAAAAAAAAAAGTCTCCAACCCAGAACTCTCTCACACAGCAAATGGGTTCCATGAAGAGAAGCTCACTGCTCTGAGAAAAAGGCAGAAGATGGGAGAAAAAAGTTCATATTCCATGAGCTGCAGAGAGTAGCATAATGGAAAGAGCATGCTCAACATAAGTATTTGTAAAATAAGCAGAGCGATAAAGGAAGAAATCTAATCCATACAACAACAGATATGGTGGGAAGAGTAATGTCACCCGCAAAGATGCCCATGTCCTAATTCCTGGAACCTGTGAATATGTTCCGTGACATGGCAGAAGAGACTATGCAGATGTGGATAACCTTAAGAACCTTGAGATGGGGAGAGCATCCTGGATTATCCACACCCTGGATGTGGGTCCAATGAAATTGGGTCCTTAAAATTGGAAGAGAGAGGGCACCTGGGTGGCTCAGTCAGTTAAGCGTCTGCCTTTGGCTCAGGTCATGACCCCAGGGTCCTGGGATTGAGCCCTGTTTTGGGCTTCCTGCTCAGTGGGGAGCCTGCTTCTCTGTCTCTCCCCCTGCTTATATGCTCTCTCTCAAATAAATAAATAAAATCTTTTTTAAAAATTGGAAGAGAGAGACAAGGAGTGAGTCATAAGTGAGAAGACAGAAGAAGAGACTGGAGAGATTTGAAGTGTGGAAGGGATTTGACCTACTTTTGATGGCTTTGAAGATGGAGGAAGGGGGGACACCAAGCATGGGGCAGCTTGTGGACAGGCTCTAGCTGACAGGCAGCAGGGAAATGGGGACCTCAGTCCTACAAACACAAGGCACTGAATTCAGCCAGCAACCCAAATGAAGGAATGAAGGAAATGGATTCTTCCCTGGAGCTTCCAGAAAGTGGACACTTTGATTTTAGTCCAATAAGACTTTATATTGGACTTCTGAGCTACAGAACTGTAGGAAAATTTGGGGTGCTTAACCTTTTTTTTTTATGGTACTACATTACATCACAATAGGAAACTAATACAGCATATTTTTTAAAAACAGGCTTGGAAAAGCACCAAGCAAAATCTATAAATAAAATGTGTGATAATTGAAAACTTACACTCAATAAAAAATAGATTATACTTGGCTAAAGAGAAAAACTCATAAAATTCAAGGGAAGTCTGAAGAATTTACTAAGAATGCAGCACAGGAGAATGGGATGAAAGAAACCATGATGTACAGAGACATTGGTGATAATTACTGACTACAAAAAAAAGTTAATGGAGGATAAAACTGAGGTAGAACTGAAGTACTGAATTATAATAACATGCAAAAAAAAGTGGGAATTTCAGAGGGAAGTTAAATATTCTGTAGTCCTTTTCTTATTCAAGAAAAAGCTAGAAATATTGATAAACTTTTTTAGACTTAAGAATATATGAGGTTATATTTTCATGCTAAAAATGTAAAGATAACTACTATTAAAAATAATATACTTGAGGGGCGCCTGGGTGGCTCAGTTGGTTAAGCGACTGCCTTCAGCTCAGGTCATGATCCTGGAGTCCTGGGATCGAGTCCCACATCGGGCTCCCTGCTCAGCAGGGAGTCTGCTTCTCCCTCTGACCCTCCCCCCTCTCATTCTCTCTCTATCTCATTCTCTCTCTCAAATAAATAAATAAAATCTTTTTTAAAAAATAATAATAATATACTTGAAATGCGTAGAGGAAATCATTCCATCAAAACGTAGGAAAAGAGAGAAATAAGAAAATGCAAAGCATGGTACATACACAGAGTAAGCGGGTAGAAATCAATCCCAGAGTACCACTAATTACATTAAATCATGATGAACGGATTCAGTTGGTCTATTAGGCATAGAGACTAAAGTTAGATTTTTAAAACTCAGCTATATGCTATTTCCAAAGGAGGTGAAGTAAAGTTCTTGGGGTTTATGTAGAACATTATCGGTTGACGGGTCCCCAGGACTGGCACTGTTTGCATAGGAGAATGGATTTCAAGCCCAGAGAGAAATGGCCTTCAGGAAGGGTCTCTGTGTGGGCCAGGTGGCTGTCCAACCTGAGGGTCACCTACCCAGCTCTACAGTGGGGAATGTCCAGCGGGCCAGGCATCCTTCCAAAAGACAAGTTGATGGCCCAGCTCACACAGGGTGGATGGGAGCTGTGATCTGCACCAAGATCTCTTCCATGATACCTTGGAGTGAAGAGACTGTTCACAAATCAGAGTTTCAGAGTCTTTCTCCAGTTTCTTTTTTAGAAACATCAGTCATGACTTGTTTCTGGCAGTGTAGTGTTGATATCCTGAAAAACCTTCCAGAAAATGATGCTGGATAAAACTTTTTTAAAAACTTTTTTTTTTTTTTTTTTTAATGAAGAAGCCAAAACTGCAGTGACAGCAAGAATCCAGAGCTATAGATGAGCCTGGGATGCACCATTGAAGACATGCGCCCAACCCCGTGACTGTGAGGTTCCATCCCAGCAGCCCTGTGGGGTTCAGGCGTAAGGCAACCAATCCAGGGTGTGCACGGCCAGGAAGGACTTCAGTAGGTCATAAAGTGAAGATTGGTCGATTTGACTACATTAAAATTAAGAATACTTTTCATTAAGAATAATTTGGGAGAAAAAATTAGCGACACAAATGATTGACAAAGAACTAATATCCTGATTACCGTTCACCATGCTCCTCTCTGATGCCTACCCTCCAGGCGTATGCTGGGGACCTTCACTTTCTGTCTTCTCAAGGACATCACCCCAGCAGTTGTCCTCACTCTCTCCTGCTAATCAACTTCTCCCTCTTGGTGGAGCATTCCTATCAGCCAATTATAACATGATAGCTCTTAGAATTTAAAAAATACTCTTGACCAGGTGCCACCTCATTATTCTCTCTGAATACAACAAACTCACCTGAAGAGTAGTGTATGCTCTCTGCCTCCTTTTTTCTCTTAAACCCTCATTACTACCAATAAGCTTTTATCAAAGGCACATTTGCCAAATCCAGTGGTCATTCTCAGTTCTGGTCTTACTTAACCTATTACTTGATCATTCCTCCCTTCCAGAAACACTTTCTTCCCCTAGCTTCTGGGACACCATACTCGGTGTCATCCCCTTTCCATCCTGGCTACTCCTTCCCAGGCTGCTTTACTGGTTCCTCCTGCACCCCAACCTCTGACCAGTCCAGGGCCTGGTGCTCATCCTCTATCCTCAACTCTACGATATCTACATTTGGGGGAAAGGGGTCTCCCAGTCTCATGTCTGCAGGATGAAGACTCCCAAATGTGTGTCCTCAGCTGGGACCTCTTTTGTGAATTCCAGCAGATACAACCAACTGCCTACTGCCTACCCAACATCTCCCCTTGAATAGCTAAAAGACATCTCAATGTAACACGTCAAAAACAGACTCCTTAATCACCTCCCCCATCTGTTCTTTCCACGGTCTCCCTCCATCTCAAGTTCTGACAACTCCATCCTTGCAGCTACTCAGGCCAAACATCTTAGCATTCTCTTTGATGCCTCTCTTTCCCTCATGCCCCCGTCCAATCCACCAGGGATCCGCTTGACTGAGCTTCCATGATATATCTAGAAACTGACCACCTCTTACCATGCCCACCGCATCCAGCCCAGACAACACTTCATTCTCTCTCCCCAGATCACTAAGTTAGCCTCTAGATGGTTCCCCGTTCTCCTTCCCATGCCTGCCTGCAGGCTGTTCACAACATAGCACAAAGTGAGCCATTCCAAACTTGAGTCCTCTTACCACTCCTGTACTCAGACCCCTGCAGTGACCTCACACATCGTTCAGAATAAAAGCCAAAGTCTGCATCCCTGTGATTGAGGCCCTGGTCCTTCTTCCAGCTCATCCTGACTCTCCCTCTGGAGCTTTCAGCTCCACACCTACTCCAGCCTTTGTGTCTTGAACCTGTCATGGATGCTCCTGCCTCGGAGTTTCTGCTCTTTGTCTTCCCTCTTCCTAGGAGTCTCTCCCCAGGCGTCTGCACAGCTTATTCTCCTAACAGGTCTCTGCTCAAATCCCACCCCGTCAGTGAGGCTTTTCCTGACCCTACAGCCCAGCACTCGCTGTCTCTCTCTCCCTGCTCTGTTTTCTCTGCAGTATTCAGAAGCCTCTGGTACACTCTATATTTACTCGTGTGTCTGCTTGTTTATTCTCTCTACCAGGATATCTGAGGAGAAGGACTTTGTTTTGTACACTGCTGTATCCCAGAACCTAGGACAGAGCCTGACAGAGAATAGGCATTCAGTTTTTTTAATTACATAAACTTCACCACCTTAATCATTTTTAACTGTACAGGTCAATGGCCTTAAGTACCTCACAGTGTTGTATAACCATCACCCCCATCCATCTCTAGAACTTTCTCATCTTCCCAAACCACAACTCCATTCCCATTAAACACTAACTCCTATTTCCCCTCCCTCAGCCCCTGGCCACCATTTAACCTTCTGTTTCTATGTATATGACCACAGGTACCTCATACCGGTGGAATAATACACTGTTTGTCTTTTTGTGACTGACTGATTTCCCTTAGCAGTATGCCCTTTATGTCACTTATTTTCCCACTTACCACTATGCATAATTAATGTTATATCCTTAGGGTTCATCCATGCTGTAGCATATGTCAGAATTCCCTTCCTTTTTTAAGGCTGAATATTCCATGGTGTACATAGACCACATTTTGTTTACCCATTCTTGTATCAATGGTCACTAGGTTCCTTCTACCTTTTGACTATTGTGAACAATGCTGTCATGTGCAAATACCTCTGTGAGATGCTGCTTTCAACTCTTGTGGATTTATATATGGAATAGAGGCACCTGGCTGGCTCAGTGGGATTTGCTGAATCATAGGGTAATTCCATTTTTAACTTTTTAAGGAACTGCCATACGGTTTTCCATAGTGGCTGCACCATCTTACATTCCTACCAAAAATATTTTCTCCCATTCTTTATTTTATATTTATTTATTTACTTATTTATGTTAGTCCCCATACATTACATCATTAGTTTTTGATGTAGTGTTCCATGATTTATTGTTTGTGTATAACACCCAGTGCTCCATGCAATACCTACTCTCCTCAATACCCATCACCGGGCACCCCATCTCCCCCACCCCCTCCCCTCTAAAACCCTCAGTTTGTTTCTAGGAGTCCATAGTCTCTCATGGTTCATCTCCCCCTCTGATTTCCCCCCTTCAGTTTTCCCTTCCTTCTCCTAATGTCCTCCATGCTATTCCTTATGGTCCACAAATAAGTGAAACCATATGATAATTGCCTTTCTCTCTCTCTACTTGACTTATTGCACTTAGCATAATCTCCTCCAGTTCCGTCCATGTTGATGTAAAAGTTGGGTACTCATCCTTTCTGATGGCTGAGTAATATTCCATTGTATATATGGACCACATCTTCTTTATCCATTCGTCTGTTGAAGGGCATCTCGGCTCTTTCCACAGTTTGGCTATTGTGGACATTGCTGCTATGAACATTGGGGTGCATGTGGCCCTTCTTTTCACTACATCGTATCTTTGTCTCCCATTCTTTAAATTGTCTTTTCGCTCTGTTGATTGTGTCTTTTGATGCACAAGAGTTGTTTTATTTTGATGTTAGTCCAGTTTATCTATTTTTTTCTCTTGTTGCCTGTGCTTTTGGTGTCATAGCCAAGAAATCATTGCAAAATCCAATGACATGAGGCTTTATGTCTTCTTTGTTTTCTTCCAAAAGTTTTAGGTCTTATGTTTAGATCTTTGAATCGTTTTGAGTTAATTTTTGTGTGTCACCAAATTCATTCATTTACATGTAGTTTCCCAATACCATTTGTTGAAGAGATTCTCACCTCCCCCCTTGAATGGACCCCCTGTCAAAAATCATTTGACCATATATGCTAGGATTTTTTTCTGGGCTGTCTATTTTATTTTATTTTTTGTTCTATATGTCTGTCTTTATGTCAATACCATACTATTTTGATTACTGTAGCTTTATATTAAGTTTTCAAATCAGAAGTGTGAGACCTACAATTTTTTTGTTCTTTTTCAAGATTGTTTTGGCTATTTGGCATCCTTTGAGATTCTATATGAATTTTAAGATGATATTTTTTTAATTTCCTAGAACATTCTATTTCTGTTTTTTCTATTTCCTTGTTTTTAAATCAAACTTAAAAATACTTAAATATCTTGCATATTATCAAAAATATACTAGAAAATGAGCAAAGAGTTTAACCTGCATATTTGGGAAGAGAAAACACATTGGCCAACCAATAAACATAAGAAATGCTAACCCTCATACAGTAATCTAGGAACTTCACATGAAAATCAGTGGGAGATGGCTTTTGTGCCCACTGGATTCACAAAAATTAACAAATCAGATGGTATCAGGTGAAGAGAGGATGTGCAACATCTAGAACTCATTCATTGTTGGAAGAGGGATAAAAATCTTCGATTTTATGTACATATACAGACCCATGGCCTAGCAATTCCATTCCTAGACTTACACCCTAGAGAAACGTTCGCACTTGAGTCCAAATAAACTATACAAAAAAGGTTTCATAGCAGCAACAATGTTTGTAATAACAAAACACAAGAAAATAACCCAAATACCCCAACCAGAGCGTTGAAGGAATCTGTGGTATACACATGTGATGGAATACTATAGAGTAGTGAAAAGTGAATGAAATTCAGCACTAAGCATCTCCAGGATGACTCTCTGGAGCATGATGTTAGACCAAAAAAAAAAAAAAAAAAAGCAAATTACAGAAGAATACAGTCAGTGTATTCCACTGATGTGATGTTTAAAGCATGTAAAACTTAACTCCATATTGATTAGGGATATGTATGTATATGTAGGTACTATATGTACATGTATGTGTGTACTATAAACATATTTACTTTAAAGAAATATATAGGACATCCCAGGATATCAGAAATCTGCTGGGAGAAAGGGAAGGACACATGATGTGGAAGGGTGGAGGGGTTTGGAGTTACTGGAAATATTCTGATTCTTTCTGTTGAGAAATTCACTCTTATGAGGGTTCCCTTATATATAACTTCTTTATTTTCTCTTTCTGATCTTCAAATTCTTTTCAAGACTTTTGACAATTTAATAATTGTCTTCATGTAGCCCTCTTGGTGTTCAACCTATTTTATTTGGGATCCTTTGGGCCTTATGGATCTGGATGTCCATCTTTCTCCCCAGGTTTGGGAACTTTTTAGCCACTATTGCTTTAAATATGGTGTCTGTCCCTTTCTCTTTCTCTTTTTCTTCTGGAATTCCCATAATGTGAATATTGTTTCTTTTTAGTGTGTCCCATAAACTCCTCTAGGCCTTCTGCACTCTTTTTCATTCTTCCTTCTTTTTGCTCCTTGGACTGGGTAATTTCGAATGTCCTGTCCTCCAGGTCACTAATTTTTTCTTTCGTGTGGTCAAGTCTACTTTTGAAACTCTCTATTGAATTCTTCAGTTCAATTTTTGTATTTTTCAACTCTAGAATGTTGGGGTTTGTTTTTGATGGTTGATATTTCCTTGCCAAATTCTCATTTTCTTCATGAATTATTTTCCTAATTTCCTTTAGTTGTCTGTGTTTTCTTAAGATTATTCTGAATTCTTTGTCTGACAGTTCACAGATTTTCATTTCATTCAGGTCAGTTATTGGAGCTTTATTAGTTTCCTGTGGCGGTGTCATATTTACCTTATTTTTCATGACCCTTGATTCCTTACATCACTGCCTGCACATTAGAGTAATTAGGTCCCTCTTCCAGACACTACAGGTTTGCTTTGGCAGAGACAGTTCTTTACCAGTCAGCTCAGTTTGGGTTTCTGTCTGTTTCTGCAGGTAATGTCCTTGGCTATTATGGTCTGTTTTGGAGCAAGGCAAGTGTTTTGAGCTCTGGGGACAAGAAGGGGGGGGTTGTACCACTGGCTGAGAACTGTTGGATGGGTCTGCTGGCTTGGTTCCCTGCCCAGGTAAGGCTGTAGGATGGGCTCCACGGTTGCCTGGAGATGGTTGGAACTGGGTGCTATCTTCAGTAGTAAAGGGGACTATGAATAAGCTTCCTTGCCCTGGCGGGACAATAGAATGGAACCCAGGGCCTGTACATCTCATTGTTTGGTGACCTGAATCAGGTCTCAGTGTGCACTGAACTCCCTGGTCAGGTGAGGCCATGGGCTTTGCTCTGCAGACTCTTGGCCCTGCTCAGCCTCTTCTCAGCTGGGGTACTGCTGGGCTGCACAGCTTCCATCTATTTTTGCCAGCCCTTCTGGTCCAGCGGTGCTCAGAGCCACAGTGGTAGGATGGTGTCTGAGCCCCCTTGCCTGGGTGGTGGGGGGGAGGCCGCTCCAGGGAGGGACCGGGAGCTACCTTTAGCCTTAGCTATGAATTAATCTGCTGCCCTGTATAGAGCACAGAATCACTCCATGCCTGTTCCTGGCTTTGTTCTGGGGGCAGTCAGCTCTACTACCTCTCAACTCAAGGCCTAGGAGATGCAACTGGACTCGAGGGCCAGCAGAACTCTTCGTCTAAGGATAATCAGGTACATCTGTACCCTACCAAGTTCCTGGTCAGGGTGCACCCCACCCCGGTCTTGGTTCTGCAGATGATCAGAGCTGCTCTTTGGGGTTACTACTTGGGCACTGCAGATGTGAACTCGGTCTGCCAAGACCCACGCGGTGGTTGTTGCAAGCTCCCCCCCATTTCTGTGTCAGTCAGACTCCCAGTGATTGAGCCCCACAGATTCCTGTGCAATCCCCATGGTGCAAGATCAGACTCGGGGCTTCCACAAAGCAACCCACAATACTGTGGAGGGGCTAGCTGTCCCCCCTGGGTTCTCCTTTTCCACTGGAGGAACCCTAGGCTCAGGGAGACCTCTCTGCAGGGTGCTGCGCTGTTCTGGGGGAGGGGCATTGTTGGCAACGCATACATAGCCGCTTCTTCTTACCCTTCTAATGCAGTCTGTCTTGGTCTCTGAGTTATGGGGGGGCGGTGGTGCTTCAACCTCCCCTCCTTGTTCTAGGATTCTTTCTGAGGTGTTTTGTTCTTGAATAATTGTTAGTTCTTCTTGTGATGGAGAGTAAATGACCTATGTTGCCGTCTCGGTGATGTTGGAAATGTTCTAGGTTTTTTTTTTTCAAGAGTTTTATTTATTATTTATTTGAGAGAGAAAGAGCGCGCAAAAGAGCACAAGCAAGGGGGAGGGGCAGAGGGTAGAGGGAGAAGCAGGCTCCCCGCTGCGTAGGGAGCCCAAGGCAGGGCTCGATCCCAGGACCCTGAGATCATGACCTGAGCCAAAGGCAGACACTTAATTGACTGAGCCACCCAAGCACCCTGGAAAAGTTCTAGTTCTCAACCTGATTGTTGAGCACTCTATTATTTGCCCTATATATATTATAAATATTTTCTTCTACAGATCTAAGAATTTAACACTTTAAGGAATGAGAATCCCACTATAAACAATTGGATAAAAGTATTTGACAGAAGGAGAACTGATTCCTGTATAGAACTATTAACAGGAGTAATGAAAGGCCCTCACCATTCCCACAACTAAAAGAGGTTAGAGCAGATCCTCAAAACCGTGAGCCCCTGCCTTCGGCTCGGGTCATGATCCCAGGGTCCTGGGATCGAGCCCTTCATCAGGCTCCCTGATTGGCAGGAATTCTGCTTCTCCCTCTCCCTCTGCCTGATGCTCCCCCTGTTTGTGCTCTCTCTCTCTCTCTCTCTGTCAAAAAAATAAATAAAATCTTTAAAAACAAAACAAACAAAAAACCTGTGATTGCTGAGAGCCAGCATTTGGAGAGGCTCCTACACAGGCAAAGTAGGAAGAAACCAGAGTAGAATAGAATAGATCCACCAGGTGGCACATTTTCCAGTGACCCCATTGTCAAGTGCAGGGCAAGCCCATGCTGAGAACACACAATTACCTATTTTGGCCACTTTCCACCCTTCCTTAGTAGCTCCATGCGTGTTCATCTCTCCAGGGCTGCCATACTGTCCTTCTCCGTTCCAAAAACTGGCACCACCTGCTGAGTTCAGAGCATTCCACATCCCTAACCTTCACTTCTTCATTTAAGCATGTAAACCTGTGCTCCAAATCTTCACTTCTGATCTTAGGATACATTGAGTTACAAGGACTGTGTTCTGATTTTTTAAATCCCCATTAATGTGCAAGATCTCCCAAATAATACCTTTGCTCTTATGTGTGCATCTGTTTTAGTTAATTCTGGTCATGCAGACTTTTTGGCATCCCTCAGCTCATCCCATTCCAAGAAACCAACTCCAGCCCTTGTGCTTCTGCCAGGGAATCAGAAAATCACCCTGGCTTCAGAGAGGACAGCAGCCAGCCTAGAGGAAAAGGTTTCACCCCACAAACTTTGCAAAAGAGTTCTTAGGCCATCTCAGCCTCTCAGAGATAAAAAATAAATAAATCTATCGTGTCGTTTACCTATGGATGGCTGTGCCAGAGTTTGTGGGTGGGGGGGCATGGTTAGCAATACAAATAAAATGTTTTAGGATTACTTAACCATTTCACTGGGGGTGATCTGTGGCAGCATGAAGCTTTCAAACCATAACGCCTGCTGTTCGGATGACAGTCCCTTCACCCTGGCCCTCCAGGGTCCATGGAAAGGCTGGGAATTGCCCACAAAGCTCAGTGCACGTTCTGGAGGCCTGTGCTGGCCCAGACTTGCTAATTGTGATGGGTGGCCTTTCCAGGCTGAGGCCAGAGTCAAGGCTCTCTGGGAGAGATTGTTTCAGGTTTCACTCCTGAAGGGTGGTTCTGTGTAACAGCTATCAAGGCCAAATGGGGATGGTACCTGCCTGACGCAAGGTCTCTTGAAGGTGGGAGGCAGGTGTCATGGAAGCCCAGGAGAGGGGGGTGCTTGATAAACTGCTCAAAAACAGTACTCTTCATGCTTATGGGGGGTTTAGTGTGAAGCCATGCCAGTTCCATGCAGGTTTTAAAGTTGAAAAATGTGGCCTCTTCCCACGGAAGAAGGGATCATCTTCCCTCCAGCAAAACAGTTCCAGCAACAGATAATTTATCATAAGCAGTAGCCTAACCCAAGTGTCCTTCTTGGGTTCTTTATACCTTTGCCTTTGGAATTTTATTGCATTTAAAAATTAGATAAAGTTCAAATCAGAAGCTTCCTAAAATAGCAGGAGAGGAGCTGTAAATTTGAAGATGGGCGGGGGGCAGTGGGTTGATGTAATCCAATGAGTGACTCGGATGGTTAGCACCAGGATAGATTTTTCCATCAAGGCTTACCTCTACTTTTGTGAAGGGGTCCTGGGTGGGTGCAAGGACTGAGACAAAGAACTGTTATTTTGTACCATGTACAGAACACCAACAGTGTGATGAGTCATTTTTAATTTTTTTCAGATAGTAAAAAAAAAGGTTCTTGAAATACTTGTCACTGGAATCTTAACCCTATCAATATAGAAACTGAAGGTATCAACAATTTGGTCTTGTTGATTAATGGACTCATTCCTGGGATTATTAGTAAATGTCTTGTTCAGAGCTTCTTCCTTTTGAAAAATAGAGATAATGCTTTTTTTCTTTTACCTTTTACTTTATAGCTGTTTGTGAGGTCCTTTGAGACCTATAGGGGAAAATGGAAAAGATGCTATAGAATTCCAAGTGTAATATGTTATGGGTATTATTTAAAATAAATCTGGCCTAAAGCAAAAATCTCATTCATCAAAGATTTGAGTCTCAAGCTTCATCATAATATTAATAGACTTTGCTTGCACAGAAGAACCAAAATAGTGCTAGTGAATCTGATGTCATCATCCCAATGAATAATGCAAGTACCTTGATTTTCAATTCAGTGACTGAGCTCTACTAAATAAATATGTAAGGACCACAAGCAGAGAGTGATAGAACCCATTAGTATTTAAGAATCATTGGCTGGCCATCCTAATGGAATATTCTAGAACTAAGTATGCTTGCCAGAGTATGGAAAGTAAGATGATAAGAGGGCAGTGGATCACTAGCAGTAAAACTCTTCAAAGAAGATGGGTAATAGAACAATAAGGGGTTCTAGGAGCAGAAAAGCTAACTTCAGCCATAGACTACAGGATCAGAAAAGTCAAGAAGTACATCAGGAACATCTACACTACCTTTGCACATGTCCTCTTGGAACACTGTTATACCTGTGACCTCTTTGTCGTACTTTCCTGCATTTGAAGCTGTCCTGAGACAGAGTGGGCCAGAAGGTGGGGTGAGGGTTGGGTGCAGGCATAGGTCAGTGCAACCACTGTTAGATGAATTGTGAAGGAAATCAAGAGGTGGATGTGGGGTTGGCCCCTGTGTTCTTAAGATCTCTTGCACCCCTGAGAGTCCATATCCTATGACTTCATCAGAGAAGCTTTATTGTTCTTTCTAAAGGTGCATGGAAATGGTGTCAGGTCTTCCTTAAATCCCATGTGTTTTCCCAACCTCCTTTCCTGTCCGTGATGGCAATACTTCTATATAGATTTGCTTTCCAAATGAAACGTTGCATGGTTCTGTATGCCATCTTGGTGGGGCCTAGTTAACTGCCCCTCTTCATTGTTTCTCTTGCCTGATGACTGCTTCTCTCCACCGTCTTGGACAGCAGGGATGCTGCCACTGGTGAGCCAGAATTATGAAATGGACTTTGAACTCCTCGTAGCATGGCCACAGCACCTGGAATTTATTAACTGGGTGGGGCTGAGTCTAGACGGTGGGACAGGAGGTGACTGTGTGGTCAGCACTTACCAGTGCCTCTCTTGCTCAGCCTCCTCCTTCTGTTTTGCGATCCATTATTTCATCACGGGACCATTATGTAATTTGATACCACCTGCATTCCAGAGATTTACCAGCATTGGCTCACTGGCTACCCCTGCCTGTTTTTCTATAGATGAACCTCCCTCCTTCGATGCACTGGTTCTTTTTTATCTTTTCTTTTCTTTTCTTTTTTTATTTAAATTCTAGTTAGCTGACATACAGTTCAATATTGGTTTCAGGAGTAGAGTTCAGTGGTTCATCATTTGCATATAACACCCAGTGCTCATCATAACAATTGCCTTCCTTAATACCCATCACCCATCTATCCCATCCCCATCCACCTCCCTCTATCAACTGTTAGTTTGTTCTCTATCGTTAAGAGTCTTTCATGATTTGCTTCCCCCCTCTCTCTTTTTCCCCCTCCCATAGGTTCATCTGTTTTGTTTCTTAAATTCTAACATGAGTGAAATCATATGGTATATGTCTTTCTCTGACTGACTTATTTCACTTAGCATAATACCCTCTGGTTCCATCCATGTCATTGCAAATGGCAAGATTTCATTCTATTTGATGGCTGAGTAGTATTCCATTGTATATATAGACTACATCTTCTTTATCCGTTCATCAGTCGTTGGGCATTTGGGCTCTTGCCATAGTTTGGCTATTGTTGATAATGCTGCTATAAACATCAGGGTGCATGTGCCCCTTTGAATGTACATTTTTGTGTCATTTGGGTAAATACCTAGTAGTGTAATTGCTGGGCTGTAGGGTAGTTCTATTTTTAGCTTTTTTGAGGAACGACCGTATTGTTCTCCAGAATGGCTGCACGAGTTTGCATTCCCAGCAACAGCAATGAGCTGATTTTCACTTGACTTATTTCCCAAGCCAGGTATCTGACTTCCAGCTGTGTCTTTGCTTATTTTTCCTACCCTTTGCATAGGCTGTAGCTTATAGGACTTCAGAGTCTCAGTGATGGATTCCTCTGACTTGCCCTCTACAAGTGACCTGCAGAAGGGCTGACACAAGTGTGAGTCATAAATTATGTGCTACAGATTATAAATGGTATAGGATTTGGCTCAGGTCACAGTGAAGGCTGGAGTGGCTGAGGAGGCTTTCAGAAGGGTGACTGCAGTAATCCACGCACAAAGTTGTGAGGGCCTGAAATAAGGTAGGAATGGGTGGGGGAGACCGATCAAGGAACACATGGAGCCTGGGGAATGATAGCACATTCAGGAAATGATAACTAGAGCAGCTGGAGATGTGGAGGGGAGGAGAAGAGCAGTCCAGGAAGTCCCCTAGCCCAAGGGTGCCAATAATCAGCTCCCGGGGGCACCTAAGTCCAGGAAACGTGAAGACTGACCAAGAGTGGATTTGCACCCCTCTTACTCATCACATACCATTTAGTAACATTTGTGTACAAAACAGGCTACACTCTAGGGTGTAGAATTCTGCATAAAAATTTATTTGTATACATTGAAGTCTGCTTTAAAAAAGAAAACACAGAGGGGCACCTGGGTGGCTCAGTCAGTTGAGCGTCCAACTCTTGATTTCAGCTTAGGTCATGATCTCAGGGTCATGGGATCGAGCCCCAGGTCGGGCTCCATGCTCAGTGCGAGTCTGCTTGAGATTCTCTCTCTCCCTCTCCTTCTGTCCCTGTCCCTGTTCACGTGTGTGCATGCTCGCTCGCTTGCTCTCTCTCTCTCAAATAAATAAATAAATCTTGAAAAAATAAAAATAAGTTTAAAAGTAAAAGAAAAAAGAAAACACACAGATGAAATAAGCAGCCTGTGATATGGCTCAACTCTTAAAATGTTGGCGGTAACGTTTTGATAGTTTTCAGGGGAATTTCCCAACTCCCATTGGGAGTTTCTGGGCTGCTAGAGAACAAATGCAAAGTCTTAATAAGGTCTTGCTATGAGCTATGACGCGTGCGGGCACTGGGGTAGGCATCAGGAAAGATGGAAACACACAGAAGACATGGTCTGGTAACCCCAGGCAGAGTATAATCCATTGAGGAAAACAGCCACACATAGGTACATACAGTGTTAAAAAGAAACTCAAGAAATTTCACAGGAGACAGCACATAATCAATTGCCAAGTGAGATAAGTAGACAGTAATTTGGGGAGAGAGGAATCTCTGTGAACAAGCATGCCCAGTCGGGACCATGCGACCTTGGCACTCCCTGCTATCAGTAGGATGATGCACTGCTCTGCCCGTCCCCAAGCCCCAGTAGAGAAAGCCATCAGAGCCAAGGCGAGTAGGATGGTGCAGACTGCGTTTGCTGAGGAAGAACAGCCCGGTTGGTGGCTGTGTCCCTCATCATCGTCTGTCAGCATCGTCTGTGCTGCACACAGAAGACAGAAGCCTGCCTTTCAGGGACTTCACCTCTCATTAGTTGAGTAGAATTCCTTTAGATACCAATTTCATTCCCCCGAATCTTAGGTCATTCCTAGTTAAGGGTACACAGATTCTCTTTCAATGTTGTAGACACAGAAGAGCACTCAAAACTCCTACAGCAGCTAGCTAGGTGGGTACATCCATCCATCCATCCATCCATACAGGTACAGGGGTACATAAATACATGGATAGGTGTAGGTGGCTGGTGGATGCATGGATGGATGGACTGACGGACAGGTGGATAGACTGATAGATACATATATGTGTGTATGTGTGTGTATATATATAACATTCACACAAATGTATAGACATACATGGATGTACCACACACACACACACACACACACACACACACACACACGTTACTCACGTCTTAGTCTCAGACAGCCAACTTGTCTACGGTATGTTCTCCAGCGTAGCTGATAGCTGAAGTCTCACTGATAAATAGTGATGTATGTGTTTGGGGGGAGGGCACAGAAGATGATATGATAGCTAATATTTATTTAGTGTTTACTACAGGATCCCAAGTATTATTCTCAACACTGTTCATGTATAAAATTGTATAAACCTGATTAAGAGCCCCATAGGAGGTGCCTTTCTTGTCCTCATTTTCCGTATGCAGCTGAGCTGCTAGCAGCTCTCCTCACCTGCCCGAGATGACACACATGTGAGACGGAAGAGCAGAGCTGGGCCCAGGTGCTCTAGGCCCCAGGCCCCCACTCTTACCCCTTCATACACAAGACAACACTGCACTAAGTGATCACCCCAAACCTGGTGATGGTCCCTGCACTGGCATTTTATTACCTCTTCATGGTCAAGTAAGTGGAATGTTTGTATACAACAGAAATCAGAAAAAAATCTCCTTCAACAGTCTAAGTCTCTTCTAGTCCAGAAATGCCAAAAGTTGCATAGATTCCAGGCCCCCTGGTACAACGTGGCCTTGGACCCGAGATGAGCCCTCAGCGCCTGTCTTTTCTCATCCCCCATGAGACTGACCCACCAGAATCTGTGGGTGCTCAGAGCCAAGGGGCTGAGGGGCTGGAGGGGATGACGGACAGCAGTGCTTGGAAGGCCAGTGCCTGGAGTTGCTCCCAGCATCTCGGCGGTTCTTTATCTCTATCTTGCATGAGGCATATTGCACGCTCTCCCTGACATCACATCAAAGCTTGTACATGCTTCCCAACCAACTCAGTAGAAAGCTGCATGAAGCCAGAATTCATGTCCTGTTTTTGTTTTTGTTTTTTTGGTATTATCTATTTTATTTTATTTTATTTTATTTTTTATTGTTATGTTAATCACCGTACAGTACATCATTAGTTTTTGATGTAGTGTTCCATGATTCATGGTTTGTGCATAACACCCAGTGCTCCATGCCGAACGTGCCCTCCTTTTTATTTTATTTTATTTTATTTTATTTTATTTTATTTTATTTTATTTATTTGACAGAGAGAAACACAGCAAAAGAAGGAACACAAGCAGGGGGAGTGGGAGAGGGAGAAGCAGGCTTCTCGCCGAGCAGAGAGCCTGATGCGGGGCTCGATCCCAGGACCCTGGGATCATGACCTGAGCCGAAGGCAGACGCTTAACGACTGAGCCACCCAGGTGCCCCCCGAACGTGCCCTCTTTAATACCCATCACCAGGCTAACCCATCCTCCCACCCCCCTCCCCTCTAGAACCCTCAGTTTGTTTCTCAGAGTCCATTGTCTCTTATGGATCGTCTCCCCCTCCGATTCCCCCCCCTTCATTCTTCCCCTCCTATCTTCTTCTTTTTTTTTTCTATGTCCTTAGAGCCTGGCCCAGTGCCCGAGACAGAGTAGATCATGCAAACAAACACCAGTGGGCAAAGCCCAGGAGAACAGGCAGAATGAGCCTCAGGCCGTATCATTCCGGCTCTTCCTCGAGCAGATTCATCCCGGAGGCAGGTCACTCTGTGTGCCTCTGTTACTGTTTTATAAATGGCTTGCAGGGCTGGAGGAAGACAAAGGAGAAGATAACAGTACCCTGCAGAATAAAAGATAGAGATTTTATTTGAATTAAATGAAAACTGAGGATGGATCTTGCTTTGGCTGTTAGTGGAATCCAGTGAGTGTCTTGTTATAAATAACAGTTGGTGCCCATAAGGGCCAGCATCTGGCCCCTTGCCACCGGCATCAATAGTGAAGGCAGGTGGGATGTACAAAGGGGCCCCATGCAGAACTGCCACGGGAACTCTCGGGCTGTTTCTCTACCTCACCCCCCACCCCCAGTGCTGGGCTCTGGACACTGGTAACTTAAAATAGCAATGTCTCCATTGTTTAAGAGGAAAAGGAGAAGGACCAGAGCCATTCATACAGGGATGATGCCACCTTCTCCAACACCACCAGGAACAGCAGGAGCCTGAGGGAAGGGAGGGAGGTCTTCACAAAATTCTTCATCATACATAGTCCAGTGAGGGAAAAGCAAAGCCAGCCGCCAGGACTCTTTGTGGCCGGGAAGGTCAACGCAAGGGGGTGGATCTGACACTTGGAGCCTCCGTGTCCATGTTGGCTGCACAGCCAGAATCTGCCAGGGGGAAGAGGAGCTAACTTAGCGTGACTTTGAAAGTGATCCCGCTTCATCAAATACCATGTTCAGATTGGCAATGGATTTCACATAGAGTGCCTTATAATTCCTCTTGACCCACGAGCTTGGGTAAAGCTCCCACCCCACCCCACCATGGGTCAAGAGGAAGGAATGACAGAGGAGCCTGGATTGGGGTCTCTCTGACCTAGTGCCCATCTGCGAAATAGGAGATTCTGAACACCTCCCTTATTTCTTACCTGCTTCATTTCTTATTCATTGGTTTATTCAACCACTTATTTGGGGTTTTTTCACCAGTTTTTTATTGAGATATAATTGACATATAACTTACTCATTCTTTCATCTAACATTTACTGAGTGTCTAAAATGTACTAAGCACTGTTCCAGACTCCGATGATTGCACAACAAACAGGACCAAGTGCCTGCCCTCCTCAGTGTCTGTTCTTGTGAAGGCGGCAGTGAACCCACACATACACACAGACACACACATATACACATGCATACACATCCAGATACATCTATACAAACACATATGTACACACATATATACATACAAACACATATATAAATACATGCACATATATCTTACATATAGAAAGATATGTGAATGCATTTATAGTACAGCTGAGCCTTGAACAATGTGGGGGTTAGGGGTGCCAACTGCTGACCCCTCAAAAATGCACATATAATCATAGACTCATCAAAAACTTAACTACTTGGGGCGCCTGGGTGGCTCAGCAGTTAAGCGTCTGCCTTCGGCTCAGGTCATGGTTCCAGGGACCTGGGATCGGCTCCCTGCTCAGTGGGAAGCCTGCTTCTCCCTCTCCCACTCCCCCTGCTTGTGTTCCTTCTCTCACTTTGTCTCTTTCTGTCAAATAAATAAATAAAATCTTAAAAAAAAAAACTTAACTACTCATACCCTACTACTGACTGGAAGTCTTACCGATAACATAAAGTCGATTAACACATATTTTGTATGTTCAATGTACTACCTATTAACCATAAAGTGAGAGAAAAGAAAATGTTAGGAAGAAAATCTTAAGGATGAGAGATGACCTCGAGAGCTCTGTACTGTGAAAGATGCGCATCGGGGCGGAGCCGCACGGTTCAGACTCCTGGCGTTCAAGGGTCAGCTGTCCACACGTCCATGGGACTTCACACCATGTGGTCCCCTGAAGCAAATCATTAAGAAGGACCCTGGGGCAATAACAGGCTTGACAGTTGGAAGGACAAAAGCAGGGCCACATGGCAGGGCACGGAGAGTGGGGGCACAGGCAACGCAGGGCCTTGAAGTCTGTGGGAAGGGGCTGCTTTGATTCCAGCTGCAGTGGGAAAGCATCGTGAGGCTGCGGGAAAGAGGAGGACTCACAGAGCTCTGTGTTCACGAATTTGTCAGACTTTCGCAGCAGGTTATTTTGGAGAGCATACATCTAACCCAATTCCCTGGTTTTAGTGACAAGGGAAAAAAACCAAGTAGGTTAAGCAGTCACCCCAGGGCCAGACAGTCAGAATTGGGACCCAGTCTCCAAACTCCTCACCGGGGTTCTTCTGGCTCCAGCTCACGCTGTTCCATTGGGAACCGCTTGCTCTTCCTACTCCCACCCCCCAACCCCAATCCGCAGCCATCAACCAGTATTCTCTCCCCTGGCTTGGTTTCTTCTGCTTGCATGGCCACCAGCTTCCCCAGCTCTAGAGTCCCACAGGGCAGCTGCCTGGAGCTTTTCACCCAGTGTGGACCAGTCCCTTGTTCTGCTGGAGGTGAACCAAAGGCATCCCAGCAAGGGCGTGTTCCCATGCCAGGTGGCAAGTTGCAGATAGTTCTCTGGCATCGGTCTTCCCCAACAGCTGCTGTGGCTTCCTCCCCACATCCCAAGGCCATGGGTCCAGGAATCCCAACCCAACAGAATCTGGAGGCGCTGATGAAGTCACTGGGCTCCAGAGGCAACACGGGTACGGAGGGAACAGAAAAAGGGATGGCAGTCCTGCTTTCCTTTGCAAGACGAAGGCCCATGCAGGCACATGTGTTCCTGAAAAGCCCATAGGAGTCTCCACTTTTCAAAGGGAACACCACAAAGGAGCCTGTCCTTCAAAGTGATGAGTGTTTCTCAAAATACAAGTGGGCCACCTGCATCTGAATCTCTTGGGGAACTCGTTCAAGTGCAGAGTCCTAGGTCTCAGCCAGACTTGCGAAATCAGAATTTCTGGGGGTCACTTTCCTTGAAGATGTTCTCTGACAAACTCATTTCCAAATTAGGCTCTTTGGTCTCAGCTGTTGAATATTCTAGTCTAAGTTACCATAATTAGCCCAACTAAATATATTATGAATTATTACCCCAAAAGTGCTAGATTTTGAGGATTCTGGTAAGAATTAGAGGCCCTGACAGTGGGAGACATGCATCTTTGGCAGAAGTGGAACCTCTCAGTTCTTGTAAAGATAGATGGTGTCTCCCCACATCTTCCCCCATAATAGCATATTGATCAAATGAGGCAGTCAAAGCTCTCTGGACCTAAGGCATAATTAGCAGACTTTTCCTGAAAAGGGCCAGGTACTTAATACATTTGGTTTCTGTTGAACTACTAAACTCTGCCATCGTAGAGAGTATGCAGCCACCAGAAATACACAAATGAATGAGTGTGGCTGTGTGTTGGGCAAACTTTATCTACAAAGCATCCATTGGGCTGGATTTGGCAATGAGCCATAGATTACAGAACCCCCGATCTAAGGCCTTACACCCTGGAGCTAAGTTCAATATTTAAAAACAAAACACATGATTCCCAATAAAGCCTCAGACTTAGAAGGGTGTGCTCATTGTGTTTAGCATGGCCACAAGCACTAATGGTTGCTCAAAATTCTGCACCAGAGTGACAAAATTTAGACTATGGGCTGGTGTCTCTTCACCACTCCTTGAGAGTATGTACAAAGGAGGATGATCATGATGGTGATGCATCTAGAATATGTCAGTTGGACCCTGGATGACCCTTAGAGCAGCCCATCCAATAGAACTTCCTGCAATGGTGGAGTTGTTTTGTCTGCACTGTCCAGCAAAGCCCCCACTGGGCACACGTACTTGCACATGCAAAATATGGCTAGTTCCACTGAGAAGCTGAATTTTTAGTTTTATTTCATTTTACTTAACTTAGATATAAAAAGCCACATGTGACGAGTAACTACCAGATTGTACAGCAGACTTTAGGGAGAATTTAAAATACTTAACTTGAAAAGTCTGGGAGAAGGGTATCTCTCTTCAGTGTTTTCAGATATTTGGGGGCATTATCATGTACAAGGGAGGACAAACTTATACTATTTTTTAAGTTGCTTTAGAGGGCAAAATTCATGCTCTTCAAGAGGCTGGATATTGCTCGTGATGCTTATGAATATAGACAGTGGAGTCCAATATCTTGAGTTCAAATCTTGCTCCACCACTTTGTAGACTTGCAGCCCCCATAATTATTATCATTAATTATTCATACCATGATACACATACACAAAGACTCAATAAAAGGAGAATGTAGCCTTGAAGCTGTACCATAGTGAGTGGACTTCCCACTCCTGGAGGGGTTGATGAGCTTACTGAGCTCCTGTCAGGACTGCTAGAGGTAAAAGAGGCTGAGATGAGAGGCAGGTCACCCCAGACGACGTGTAAGAGTAGTGATGCTGAAGGCTGAAAGGGTCTGAGAGCAGAGTGGCTGCAAAGTGGGGCTTCCCCAGGGGGAATTCCGTGAGTTTAGGGAGCAGGTACTAAGCAAGTGAGAGGTCAGAGTTCCAGAGGCTCTTTGAAGGGAGGAGCAGGAACAGAGGACCAGCTCAGGATTGCTGGTAAGAGTGTTGGTGCCTCCAACAGAGGAGCTTCTGGGACCTTGTTAAGCAGATCTACAGACAGCACGAGGGGCAGAAAGCTATCAGAAAGTAATTTGGACCTGTATTCCCAAGACCGAGGACCCAAAAGGAAAGCCATCTACTTTCTTGAGGATAGAGAAATTGAAGAGGAATGCCTCTTCGGATGGTGAAGCCGAACCAGCAGGAGGGATGGGACCTTCACAGGATCTGATCACAGGAGGAGCCTGGACATAAAACCAGGGATGCTTGGAAGAGATTTTCAGCCAAGTTAAGTCAACCCGAGTTGCATGACATGTGCCATGTGATTGAAATCTATCCATTTTGTAGCTAGCCAGTGCCCTCGAAGTCACAGTGGTTTCAATGGTGTTTTAATCGCTAACAGTGCATCCCTGTGCAGCAGGCCAGGGCTAGGATAGGGTGGTGTAAGAGAAAACAAGAAGAAAGACCCTCCATCCCAGGAGCTTGGCCTCTGGAGAAGTCCTGCCTACCCCTGTGGATAGTGTTGTAGGGAGGGAGCAGTGAGCAGTGAAATCATGGAGATGGAGACAGGACTCCGATGTGGTTTGGAGGCCACTTGAACCACATTTGTAACACGCTGTTCCTTTCTAACTAGGGAGCTTTAGAGTGAAGGCAGCTCACCAAACAGCCAGTTTGTTCTGTTGTGATTTTCCAAGGGGAGGAGGAGGAGGAAAGGTCGCATGAGATATGAGTGTGAAGGGAAATGCTTTGTGCTGTAACCAGAATCTCAAGGCAAAGAGAGTGTTCCTCACACCCAGACACACGGGCCAACTCAGCCTTCACTCAAAGCCCTATTTACATCAGTCCTGTGTAGGTGGCGAAGAGTTTCCACGCTTTGGGCCCTTTGCTTTAATAGTCTTCTAAATAACCAGCTTTGGGCTCTAGCCTCAAGTCTTACTAATGCTAATCTCACTTTTCTAAAGAAGAAACAACAGAGGGTGCCCCCATTTGATCCCACTCTATATAAGCTTCGATACAGATTTCTCTTGTTCTTGTATTATGACCAAGTGAATATGACCTGCCTGCAAAAGATGCAACAGAAGATTGTGGCTAGAAATTAGGACCCACAACAGTCATGGTTTTGTATTGGTTTTCGGGAAGGCAAAAGACACTGCAAAATGAGAGAGGGAATGGCTGAGGCCAAAGTCATTAACTCTCTATCATTTGGAAGAGGGAAAGAGCAATGTTGGAATGTTGTCATTTGGGTGTCTTTCTCCTAAGGTAACTTTCTGTGTGGTTTGGTTGGATCCATGTGGTTTTTAAAAACAGATGGAAAGACAGAGGGGAGATGAACATGTGGCTTCCAACTTTGGACCCTGGCTAGGCTGAGGGCTCCTGGGTCCATCGTGCCAGTGAGCGAGAGTCCCAGAGAGCTAGTGGGCATGGTTGGTCATGGGTCAGAGAAGAGCATTCATGCAGAGTGCCTTATAGAGACCTGCACGGAGGCCAGGAGGTGGAGACCAGCACGGGGAGAGTGAGGCCAGGGCCTGCACAGAAGTAGAAGTGGGCAGGATGTCGGGGAAATGTCCAGGCTGCCTGCGGAGATGAGGTCTAGAACAGGAAGAAAAAATATGGATGGTGGACGATCTCACTGTTGAGAACAGCAAAGACTAAACATGCTAATTGTGAATCGGTCCCATTTACAGCTGTGCAATCAGAACTTGGCTTGGCTCCACGATGTAAATAAGTGATGTGTTTCTATTTCATAGCACATTAGTTAGACTTTCCTGGATTAGCCAGCATGTCAGGCACCATGACCCAGTTCATCCTCGCCTGGGTAGCAGGTGATCGTGCTTAACAGTGGCTGTGGAAAAGGCATCTGGCTCATTAACTGGGTCACCATCATTCTGGTGGCTGGAGAGTTCTTGATCCCTTATCCACCAGAAGCCACTTCCCTTCAGGATAGAACACGTTAGCATTTTGATGGCCAAGATTCCTCATCTGCTTTTCTCCAGGACACCGTGTTTGGGGATGGCTCCTGCCCATTTTCAGCTCATGGCTTCACCCCAACCGAGGACGCTCACTAGATCACTTTGGGTGACAAATGGGTATCCTCCTAGACAGCCCGCATGTGATATTGTCCTTGTTCTTGCTCACCATCTCCTTTCAGATGCCTGGGCACATTCACAGTGTGGAAAGGAGCTGTGATGAGAATAACAAATGGCTGCATTAGCCTAGTTTCTAGTGAGATTCATCACAAAATGAACTCACCCTGTAGCAGAGGCAGGCTTTGCCAGTCTGTTTGTCACAAGCCAGTGGAGGAAATAACAGGGGGATGCCCTTGCCACCGGAAAGGCACAGCACACTATTAATTGAGCCGCAGGCTTTCAGAGATGGGAGTGCGACTGGAAAATGGTTGGGTAGCCCTGAATTAAAGGAAGACGGGAGCAGGGTGACTAGGCCCCTAGACAGCCTGGGATGACCTTCCCAATGCGGGGATGTTCTCTTTACTTTGTACATTATTATGAATAGCCCCATCCCTGAGCGCTGGCCAGGCGCTAGCCTGGAGCTAAGCACGCATACATACTTTGTCCCATTTCAACCGCCTGGTCATCCTAGGAGGTAAGTATTGTTAGCATCTCCTTTTTAAAGATGGAGAAACCAAGGCTCGGACAGGTTGGATACTTGTCAGTTATCATAGGCAGGAATTGAACCCAAGTGTGACTCCAGATGCTGCCTTGCTTCCCCACTGCATCCTCCTCGTCCCCTCTGGAATGCTTCATGGGGTGGCCGGGCCGCTGGGACACCCAGAGGAAGTGCCTGCAGATTCCGTATGGCAACTTGGCTTCAGTGCCCAATGTCCTCCTAAAGGCAAAAGTCAACACAGGTCACGGTGGGGACAGCAGAGTGCCTTCCTGGGCTTACATGAGGGTTACAGGCTGAGCTGGGTGCCCCCACAATTCAGATGTTGAGGTTCTAGCCCCCAGTGCCTCAGAACATGACTGTGTTTGGAACTAGGGCCTTTAAAGAGGCAGTTGAGTTCGAACGAGTGGGCCCTGATCCACAGTGAGTGGTGCCCTTATACGAAAAGGAGGCTAGGACGCAGACACACAGAGGGGCGACCATGTGAGGACCGAGGGAGAACACCACCATCCACAAGCCCAGGAGAAAGGCCTCAGGAGACACCAGATCGGCCAGCACCTTCATCTAGGACTTCCAGCCTCCAGAACCATGAGGAAATAAATTTCTGTTTCCAAACCACCAGCCTGTGGTAATTTGTTACAGCAGCCTGAGCCAAATAATCCACATGGTTTCAGGCTTCTGTTTCTTCTTTGTCCCCAGTTGGCAGAGAGAAGAGTGGACATAAAGTCAACCTACATCAACTATGATACTGCATTGGAAAAACAGAGATTTAATGAAGTGTTAAAATAGACTTTTTAAAAATCTCAGAGCAAAAAAAAAAAAAATAGCTGGTAGTTTAAAATAGAATCTTTAGATACACATCATGGAATAAGTGTGTGCAAACAAAGTAGGCAGCTCAGGGTTCTTTTTCTTGAACTGGAAAGGGGTCTCTGGTCGGTGGTAAAAGAACCCACACCACCAGGGTGACCTTGAAAATTGCTTGTCCTTTCGCTGGGAAAGAGACACTCTCCATTGTCAGCTCCTGTGAAGTGATCATACCAAGTTGATGTGAAGACTTTTGTGTACTTTCGCTCAGGATTATGGTGCATCGTGAAGGCCCAAGCGAACACTTGCTCATCTATTATGCATCATGTCAAATTACTGTCAGAGCGGCAGCCCTGGCCAGGGAGCAAAGAACATGCTTTAGCTGCTGGGCTGAGGCTGAGCTTAAGCCCTTGGTTCTTTTCCGATGCAAACATTTCCTGGTACATGGTGTAGAGGAACATCTTGGCCTCCCAGCCCTGTGGCGTGAGCTGCCAGGCAGAATAAAGCCCTGCCCCAACATCTGACATTGTTGCACACAAATGCATACAAGCTTCAGTTGGTCACTCTCTACAGGAAGTAAAGAACCCTAAATCCTTCACCAGACACTTACGCTGTGCTCAGTTCTGGAGGAATAAATAAAACGTTCAGAGGACCCACAAAACTGATACACCAGTCCCTTTTGCTAGCTGAGCGTAGAGCCTTAAATGCTCATTTGGTCCACAAGCCTGACAATGGACCTGTGTGAGCCTACAGGCCTCTCCTGGGTTTTTAGCTGTTGATCCAGATGAAGTTAGAACTGGTAGTCTCCTACCCATACTCTTGACCTGAGTCTGTCCTTGATGGAAGAGCCCTTCTCCTTGGTCTAGAACAGAGCCTTCCCACAGGCCTGATGGAAGACTGCCTCCCTGGCCATCCTCCATCAGGCTGGCCCAAGCCGAAGTGTACATGACCATAAGCCAGGCCTTGATTTCACAGGAACTATTTCGAATGAACTACCTTACCTCCTATGACTTACCCAACAAATATTCTTAAAACACAAAGGACAGGGGGCGCCTGGGTGGCTCAGTCGTTAAGTGTCTGCCTTCAGCTCGGGTCATGATCCCAGGGTCCTGGGATGGAGCCCCATATCAGGCTCCCTGCTCTGCGGGAAGCCTGCTTCTCCCTCTCCTACTCCCCCTGCTTGTGTTCCCTCTCTCGCTGTGTCTGTCTCTGTCAAATAAATAAAATCTTTAAAAAAAAAAAAAACACAAAGGACAGGTGTTTTGTGCTAATGACTGCTGTTTTCTCCACAAATGACTAAGAATAAACAGTGGTACAACTCACTGCTAATTAGTAGCTATGAGTTTACATCTACTTGATGCTTTATTGAAGGTACTGGGGAATGCAGTGTAGCCCCAGAGACCAACAAGACAATTGGGTTGATCCATTTGTTTCTAAGGCAGATCCTAATAACAGTGGGATTGAATGGATTCCATAATGTGGTCACCACTGAGAGACGGCTGAATTCTGGAATGCTTGAAAGCGGCAAAAATCTTTGAAGGCAGAAGAATCCAGCCTTCCAGTGAGTAGGGGCCTGGAAGATCAATCCTCACAATTCTGTTCACTGGCAACAATGTGCAGACACTCTCCATGGAAAAGTTGATTGGTGGTAAAAGTATGGTGCCTGGGAGTTACAGCATGAGAACGGTCACCCTCAGTGCCTAGAATTTTTAAGCACACAATAATTGCCCTGATGATAGTGATTATCATTGACAGTACCAGCAGCAGCAGATACCACTTTTGGAGCACTTACTACTAACTAAATACTGATCAGAACTTTTAAGATATGAGTGAAACCATGTGATAATTGTCTTTCTCTGCTTTACTTATTTCACTTAGCATAATCCCCTCCAGTTCCATCCATGTCGATGTAAATGGTGGGTATTCATCCTTTCTGATGGCTGAGTAATATTCCGTTGTATATATGGACCACATCTTCTTTATCCATTCATCTGTTGAAGGGCATCTCAGCTCCTTCCACAATTTGGCTGTTGCAGACATTGCTGCTATGAACACTGGGGTGCATGTGCCCCTTCTTTTCACTACATCTGTGTCTTTCGGGTAAATACCTAGTAGTGTAATTGTGCTGGGTCTTAGGGTAGCTCTATTTTTAACATCTTGAGGAACCTCCATACTTTTTCCAGAGTGTTTGTACCAGCTTGCATTCCCACCAACAGTGTAAGAGGGTTCCCCTTTCTCCACATCCTCACCAACATTTGTTGTTTCCTGTTTTGTTAATTTTTGCCATTCTCACTGGTGTAAGGTGGTATTTCATTGTGGTTTTGATTTGAATTTCCCTGATGGCTAATGATGTTGAACATTTTTTCATGTGTCTATTAGCCATTTGTATGTCTTCTTTGGAGAAGTGTCTGTTCATGTCTTCTGCCCATTTTTTGACTGGGTTATTTGTTTTTTGAGTGTTGAGTTTGAGAAGTTCTTTATAGATCTTGGATATCAGCCCTTTATCTGTAATGTCATTTGCAAATATCTTCTCCCATTCCATGGGTTGCCTCTTAGTTTTGTTGACAGTTTCCCACATAAGCGATAGCACAGAGGACCATAGGGGAAGGGAGGGAAATCTGAAGGGGGAGAAATCAGAGAGGGAGATGAACCATGAGAGACTATGGACCCTGGGAAACAAACTGAGGGTTTCAGAGGGGAAGGGGTGGGGGAATGGGGTAAACAGGTGATGGGTATTAAGGAGGGCATGTGTTGTGATGTGCACTGGGTGTTACACACAACTAATGAATCGAATCACTGAACACTACATCAAAAACTAATGATGCACTATACAGTGGCTTACTGAACATAATAAAATAAATAAAAACTTTTTAAGATAGGTTATAAATGACAAAATTTTATAAATCTTATAAATGACGAAATTGAGGCTCAGAGAAGGTAGAAACTTTCCCAAGATTACCCAGGTAGAAAGTGATAAGGGCCGAATTCATGGCCAGGTGTGTCTGATGTCTAAGTCCAGGCACAAAACAACTGTCTGCTGTACGGCACACATCCACTCCTCCTGCTCCTGTTCCACATAAATGCTTACCTTGGACTCTTCACCTCCCTGTGTGAGTTGTTCCTGGAACTCTCAGTTTGGTTTCAAATAGAATTCATACAGCAAATGTTAATTGAACTCCTTCCTTCGGCGTGCCTGGCTCTTCTCGTGGCTTGGGGAATGTGGGATGACATAGAAGAGAAGGCAGAAAGTCTTTAATTCTGTGTTAAAGAAATCAAAAGAGGGGCACCTGGTTGGCTCAGTCAGTTAAGCCACCCGCTCTTGATTTTGGCTCAGGTCATGATCTCAGGGTTGTGAGATTAGCCCCGAGTTGGGCTCCGCACTCAGCGCAGAACCTCCTTGAGGATTCTCTCTCTCCCTCTCCCTCTGCCCCTCCCTCCATGCTCTCTCTCTCTCTCTGTCTCTAAAATAAATAAATAAATCTTTTTTTAAAAAGAAAATGCAAAAGAATAGGAGGAAAACATCAAAGGCCACCAAAAGCCCAGAGTGAGGAGATGAGAGAGTGCCTGGCTTCTCTGAATGCAGGTGTCCAGGTCACTTGGACCAAAGGATGATGTTCCAGGGTATCAGTGGAATAGCAAGGGAGGTCATGAGTCACAGTTAGTGGTCTTATAGGAGCTCTGGGGAAGGGGTGGGGGCAAAAGAATAAGGACAGGCAAGGGAAGAAGAAAGGCTCCACAAGTTCCAACTTGTATGCAAGATGTGGTCCCAAACCAGATGCGAGGCCAGATTAGTAAAGGGATAGTTTGTGAACCTTTAAATGACTAGGTGATTGCTAGGAAGCAGTGGTGAAGCTAGGAAGCAGCTCACATTTTCCAAGCATCTGTCTTGTCAATTGGGTGTGTTTTTTTTTTCTTTCTGGTGAGGATTCCTGAGTAGTAGCGCAAGAGTATGTAGTAGACACTGTAGAGCTGAACTTCAGCAAAGCAGCTTCATCTTATAAGCAGCTTGTATGATAAATGGAGAAAAAATAGGGTTGCAAGCAAGACATGCAGGGGCTAGAAAAACTGCCTCCAAAGATGTATGTCAATTTAACTATGTCAACTCCAAGGACAGTGTGTCTGGGCCTCTACCTGGGCTTAGCCTATCGTGTACTCTTCTTCAACATTTTTATCAATGACTTTGGTAAAAACATAAAAGTAATGTTTGTCAAATTTGTAAATGACAGAAAATCTAGGAGGGATAATGATGTTTTCTCTGATAAAATTGGGATCCAGAAAGATCTGGCCGGCAAGAAAGCAGGGCCAAATATAACAAGAAATTTAATAGGAATAAATGTAAAGTGTCCACATGTCCACAAGGAGCAGAGCTGGATGCAGGGGATGGGGCAGCCCAACAGCCACACATGCGAGATGGACTTCAATTGATTCTAACTGTGACAGGAGTTATTTGTATGATGAAGTCATCAACATTGTTTATTTAATCCAGGTTACATAATAAAGTCTAATAGTATGAATAAGGAACTGACAGTTTTGTCTGCTCTTGCAGTGACCAGATTTTACTGGCAATGTCATATGGGGTCACATTTTAAGAGAGACACAAATGAGTGGTAAGAAGAGTGGCAAGAAGACCCCAAAATCAAGTCCTACAAGATGTGACAGGAACCAGGGATAATTAGTCCAGAGAGGAGAAACCTCCAAATACTTGATTTTTCTAATTAAATAGAAAAGGTATGAGATTGGTTTTAATAGATAGAATTAGGGCCCGTATGTAGTAGTCATATGAAGCTAGATCATAAATCGGGATAAAAAGAGAACATTTCCTCAGAGCTCTCTGGTTGTCCTCAGAAGTAGTGGGTTTCTCATTAGTAGGAAAGGTAATATTTATGAAGCACCAGGCAGACACTGCACTTTCCCACATACTTTCTTATTTTACCTTCACAATCATTCTATAAATCATGCCTTATGCCCATATTGAACATAAGGAAACAGATTCATAGAAGTTAAATACCTCAGAAGAGTCACAAAGCTAATGAACGGAAGAGTCTAAATCTGCCCAACACCCAAATCCATGCTCTACAGGGACACGTTGCCTAGTGAGCCTTCTTGAGGAGGGCTTTATATGCCTAAAAGCACTAATCACAATCATGGCTAATGTTTACTGAATGCTTACTATGCACCAGGCACTAATCTAAGTACCTTAATACAAGCAATTCATTTAACAACCGTATGATGAAACTGAGACACAAAGTGGTTATGTAAGTGACCCAAATCACTATCCTACCCAGGATTTGGACCCAGGCAGTCCGGCTCCAGAGCCTATGCCTTTAACAACATGTTTTGCCCCCTATCTGCATTACAGACATCAATGAAGGGCTGCTGGGGTGTAGTGAAAACTTTGCCCAAGGAAATGAGACATCAGTATCTGAATAGGATCATTCACTTTGACTTTATGCTTAAAGTCCAATTCCTTCATTCACATGACTTTGGGTTGAAAGACAGTTGCCTCCATGTTGAGATTGGTGTGGGGCAAATCTTTATGTTGCCCAAGGGTTCCAGTGCAGGGTCTGTGCCACGGTGTGGATGCCCCTTCCCCCCAGCCAGAGCATTGTACCTGTGAAAACAAAGAAGGCAATACAACTCACAGCATTAGGAAATTGCACTGAATACAGTATAGAATTTGGTAGAACTTTGATTAAGTTCTCAAGATATAAGTCATTATACATTTTGTACTTTAAAAAAAATCCGTATGAATTCTGTGGTTTAACGACTACTAATAAAACTCTCTGAAATGCAGTCAGACTAATCGCTGTGTCTACTGTGATTTGGTACAAAATGCTAAGGACATTTTTAGTCGGTGACTCTTGGCAGCATGAGAGATTAGACTCAAGCCTCAAAGTCGTTTCCTTAAATTGAAGTCTGTCCTCTTTGAAGGGAGGGGTGTGGGGGAGGATGATATATAAGGAGTTTCTACCATGTCAGCCACTTTGGTAATTGCTCAACTCATATAATTTCACTTAACCACCACCATGGTCCTCTAAGTTTACCCATTTTTCTGGTGACAAAATTAAGAATCCTCAAATTCTGTAAGATGCTTATGGCCCCCCTGGTGATGAGTAGTGAAGCAGGGTTTAATCTTCGTTTCTCTGACTTCAAAAATTGTTGTGTTTGACACACCAACTCACTCTCCATCCATGAGAGGAGACTAGAAACACTACCTACAAAGCCATGGGTGTGGCACAGAAAACAGGTTGCCCACGCTTGATACATGAGAAGAAAAAGTCACCTGTTAGAAACTGGAACCCCAAGCCCATGCTATGTGCAGATGTGGAGCCCAGTTCACATAAACCAAACAGAACCAAACCATGAGCCAAAAAACTAACAAAAAAGCTGCCCAAGTGTCAGGAAACCCATAGGATCCATGCAGAAATAAACATGATACTGCCCCATGGAGACATCTCCATAGTACAGCACATATGGTATTTTTGCAAAAAAATAACTCCCCATGTAAAATGAGCCAAAAGTCAAAACTTACAAATCACAAAGTAAATAAATAAATAAATAAATGAATGAACAAACAAACAAACAAACAAAATACAAAACAACAACAAAAACCCACCATGACAGCGAAAGTTAACAAACCACAACGAATGGTAGAATTCACACCCAGGGAACTACTGAACAAACCAAAAGAAGTTTATTAAAATGTTTATTTCAAATTTATGTAAAAAGTTTATTTAAAATGTTCAAAGAAGGAAGAGAAGAGGGCATTGTAGGTGGGGGGTGAAGTTGAAAGCAAATCATGTAAACATGCTAGAAATGGATAAGTTAAACAGTAAACCAGATACAGCTGAAAGGACAATTAGTGAATTGGAAGATTTTCTGAGGAAAGCACCCAGAATAAAACAAAGACATACAGAGATGAAAAATACAAAAAAAAAAAAAAAATAGAATGTTAAGAAAATAAGAAAATTAAAAGCTACAACATTCATCTAATAGGAGCTCCAGAAACAGAAAATGAGGAGAAGCAATTTTTAAAAGAATAATGGGAAGAAAAAGTTTCCAGATATGATGCAAGATAGTAATCTCCAGATTAAAACGTACAGAAGACCCTCAGATAAGCATACATAAAATATCACCAGACTGAGACATTGTAATTATACCCCAGCAAACTGAGTCCCGTAAGCACAGGGCAGACTCCATGGTGTAGGAGAGCCCAGACAGGAGTGATGCCTTCCCTGCCCTGTGTCTTGGAGTCAAGGGGGGGACACTTACCAACAGAGGAGATGCTGAAGGCCATGTCAGCTTCCCTTCTTCATCCTGGATGCTCTGCAGAGACCCCAGCCTCTGACTTTGAGGGCACTTGTCAGGACATTTAAGATTAGAAATAAATAAAAACAGATAACCTTAAGAAATAAAAGAAAAAATTTACTGAATTTAACTGAACGGACATTGTATAGGCTCAGAGACTTGATGGAGGAATTGAGCACCTGGCCTTAGGCTGGAATGAACTAGACAATTCAAGAACCCGGGGTACTGGAACCAGGAACTTGAAAGCTAGAGCCCAGCCTGGGTCACATGCCTGTTCCTCCCACACACACACTAATCACTGTGGCCAGAAAGGCAATGGGCCACACTTGCCATTCAATCCAGATGGCTAGAGGAGCGCTTCTCAGATGCTGATGTGCACGCAGATCACCAGGGGAACTTGTTAAAATGCAGATTCTGATCTCAAGGAGGAGATCTGAGGAGAAACCTGAGCTTCTGCATTCCTCACAAGCTCTGGGGCGATGCTGATGCTCCTGGTCCTGGGACCACACATCAAGACCTTGGCAGAGCATGGGGAGAAGTGGATTGCATCAAGAGTGTAGCACAGAGCTGGCCACTAGAGAGATTTTGTGGTTGGAGAAGCGACCATAATTTGTGTTCACAACAATCAGGGTCTTCTTGCATCCAGGAAACAGAAACGACTATAGTTGGACCTGGTAATTTCCAAATATACTGTAAGGCAAAAGCCAAGAAGTATCAGGAGCCATCGGCTGTCTGTATATGTATAGGATGGCAGTCTATATGCATAGAGGACACAAAGGAGCTCCAGGTTTCAAGGTGGGATGAGAGCAACAAGGGAACACGAGGTGAAGAGTGGTGAGGGCGATGCCGGCTGTCTTGGCTTCAGGGACACCGTAGCTCACAATCTCAGCCACACCTGCCTGGGCTTGGCTGCAGGTCTGGTGACTTGTGCTTGTGTGTCTTGGGATGAGGTGGGCAGGGACTTGGGAGACCTTGATTCATCCATCCCTGTAGACGTGCTCCCAGCACCTGTCTGCTGCCTTTTGTGCCGAGTTTTGACCACTCAGCATGTTTAGAGCCTTGGCAAGCATAGCAGTGGTGGAGGCTGATCCCTGCCAAGTGGCCGAGCACAACAGGGAAGCCATCTACTCCTGAGCTGCAACCCTCTGCAGACCAGTGGGGGGTCTCAATTCCGGGCTTGCAGGGAGAACATGGGCAGAGAAGATTTTGGCTCGCTAAGTCATCTTCTTCCTGAATTGTCGCCCAAAACTAATGGAAATGGTTGTGGGGGTTGTGGGGCTTGTGGGGCATCCTGGAAGGCCAGGATGGACATGAGAATCTGGTACATGGTACATCCCAAAGGCTCCATGTGAGAGGAGAAGGGCCCTGCCCATTTGCAGCGCAGGGCCTGGGGTCCACACTGGGCTGAGGTTAATATTCCCAGGTAAAGGCTCATCGCTGGTTGGGGCAGCCCCTGGGATCAGAGAGGAAGGAGCCGTGCAGGCTTGACCCATCCTCCTGCCGCCTCGCAGACCAGAGCCTTCCTGCAGCAGTACCCGGGCCTCTGTTCCAGGGAGGTACTACCAGCTCTAGACTTTTAATCCACTAGGATGTGAATCCCATATTTATAGATGATTGACTGTAAAAGCATCATCTGAACTGGTCCTGCATTTCACAGATAAAAAAACCGAGACCTAGAGACATATGGCTTATTAATTTTTCAATTAAAGATTTCTAAGGCCTAGGTTAAAGGTAGGTAGGTTTCCTTATAAATCATAATATGCTTATAGAAATGTCTTGTTTTCTTGTTCTGTGACTGTATTTTTCACAATGGATTTATGATGATTTGTGACTAATAATGTTGCTAGGAAAAAATAATGAACACTTCCACATAAGGGTTCCTTTTTTCTGTTTTTTGCTTTTTTTTAAGACTAGAGAGGTAAAATTTAAAGTTATTTTTCCCTTCGTAGAATGTAGGTTATGAACAATTTTCACTCTCTCTTGAAAAGTGTCATAAATTATGCTGACAGGTTTTAAATCTCCAAAATCTGCATATGATTATTTTTAATTCTCACTTTATTTTGTCTTCTGTCACACAGTCATTTAAAAAGGTCTTGATTAGCTTCAAATACTGAAAAGCTGATTAGATGGGCAATATATGCTTCACCGAGATGTTTCCATGTAAACAGAATACTTATTTTTAAAAGGTGAATAAAGTAACATTTTTTTACAGACTGCCCACAATAGACTAAAATCAACGTGTGCTCCAAAAGCAAAAAAGGAAGGAAGGAAAGAAGGAAGGGAGAGAGAGAGAGAGGGAGAGAGAGAGAGAGAGAAAGAAAGAAAGGAAAGAAAAGAAAAGGAAAGAAAGGAAGGAAGGAAGGAAGGAGGGAGGGAGGGAGGGAGGAGGGAGGGAGGGAGGAAGGAAGGAAGGAAGGAAGAAGGAAGGAAGGAAGGAAGGAAGGAAGGAAGGAAGGAAGGAAGGACAGAAAAAGACAAGACTCCTAAGTTTTATTATTACCAGGTTTCCAAAAAGGGCACTCAAGCAAGATCCTGCCTTGAGACACCTCTGCCCCCCACGGCAGATGGGGTTATTTTACTTTGAAAACCTTCACTTTCCTAGAAAGTGTAGACTGTTGGTCTCACACAACCAGAGCTGTCTGGAACTGGGTGCTTATGGACTCTGGATGAACAGAAAGGAGCCATAACTAGGAATTGCAGTAAGACAGGAAACAGAAGCCCCATCAAGAAGACTCTGGAGTAAACAGGACTCCTGAGAACAACAGCTCCTTGGGTACAGGTCTGAGTCTAGTATGGGAGGAAACCAGAGCAGGAACTCAGTTGTACCCCAGAGTTTTCTCTAAGCTAGAGAAATACCCCAAAGCAAGGACAGCTTTCTCTCAGCCATTTTTTTTTTTATCCTTGAATCTCAGGGAACCACCAGTGACTTCCTCAAGGGTAAACAATGTGTGTCTTCAGTCAGTAATGCAGGGCCAACCAGTATGTATTTAGGCAGCTCCTAAAGTCCAATCTAATTTACTTTTCAAAGGAACTACTGGTGTGTGCCATGGAAATCCATCCAATTCTAAAGCAGTCTCTACTGTTCATTTGGATTGGGCAGTTATGGTTGTGTGTGTAAGGGAGACACACCCACACACACACACACAAAGAGGAAAACAACCTTCAAAATCAGTAGACACACATCCACACAGCAGCGTCCTGATGCCAGCCTTGAAAAGCTACACAGTTAATATAAATCAATTCTTTCCACAATGGCACAGTATGGAATTAGCCCTAGCTCTGAGCATTTCTGTCCTTGAGAGACAACAGAATTTCATTTCAGCTCTTGTGAGATTGTTCTCCTTAGTAACAACACTGATTTTTCAGCCCCTCTTGAGTTTGTGGCATCTTTGCTTTACTCTAGGTTCAAGATCAAGAAAACACAGCCTGTTCATCTAACACTGAATTACACAAATCTTCACATCTCTTCAGTTTGAAGAAAGCTGCTTTTTAAAAGCAGAAATCTGTTGATAAAGCCAAAGGGGTAGCCTTGAGGCTAACTTCCCTGAATTTTTCTTTATAAAGATACATTTATGCCCATGGTTTTAAATAGCTTTGACACATCTCCTGAAAATAGCAAAGAGCATTGCCCACACATCTGCATAATTAGTTGCAGGGAATATACCCTGAATCCACATGCCCACTTCTGCAAAACCCAGAGAGGCAGGTTCTTTGCACTCAGTGCTACACACACACACACACACACACACACACACACACACACACACACACTGTTTGACGGTCACTGAGCCTGAAGCGGCAAGGGAATCATTGCAAAGAGCCCTGCTTTGTTTTCTCATTCTGTCCTGGCCAGCAGGGTGGGTGAAGAGCTACTCATTCCATGATAAAGATAGTCCACTTTACCTGGCACATCACCCACCACTAAGGTTTCACTAAAATAAATACAGGGAATGGGGAAATGAATCAGAATCCCTTGGTTCTAGACTCACCTCTGCTACTAACCAGCTCCCCAGCCCAGGGCAGAGCTTGTCACCTCTGTGCCTGAGCTTGCCTATATCTAAAATAAGGAAGCTGGGTCTCTCATGTCCCTGCCAGCACTGATAGTCTGCAGTTCTATGATAGTCACTTGCTAAAGTTTCTAGCAGTATAAATATCCTGGCATTGGCAAAATATGTCTAAATATCAAGAGCTAAGTTGTGTGATGTATTCACCAATATCTGTTGAGTACACTTTTTGAGTCAGGAGCTGTCCTAGGTCCTGACAGGTGCTAAGGTGACTAAGACACGGGCTCCTTCTTCCAGGAAGAAACCAGTGGCCTGTTGGAAGAGACACTGATGCAAAAAGTATTATAAAAGTCTGTGGAGATGTGAGGGAGGTAGGCCAAGAGGATTAGGGGACCAGATTTGCAGGGTGCCTCCGGGGAGCTAGAGGTAGAAGAGGAAGCCCTGGAGGAAGAGATACCTGGTGCCTCCATGAAGGGGACAGCAATAGAGGAGTGACTCCGAACTTCTGAAGCCCACGGGAGTGTGGCCTTAAGCAGAACTGAGCCCAGCCAGGTAGAGAGAAAAGCCTCGGTTCCTAACAAGGCAGGGTCCCCTTTCTGTGCTTTGCTCTCCAAGCTGGGCTCTGTGACGGGAGCTCTTCCTTCCTGCAGCCAGCTTTAGCAGACAGATTATAGGACAACATATTGCTCGTGCTTCTCTGAGAAAGGCCAAGGACAGCAGATGATATTAACATGCATGATAAAGGGACTAAAGTCAGGCTAAAGACCTTTTAGAATCCTCATAGTGTAACTTAACTATCCCATTATGCTATTTTTGAATATCTGTGGAGTGGATCTATGAGACAGCTATATGAAATATCTCATTGTACACTACATTACTCCCTTGCAAAGCTTGGGCTCTGAAGATTGCCATTCTGGCCACCGACCTTTGCCAAAATGCCATTGCCATTCAGGTGACAGATGCAGAGAGCACCTGTCTGGTCATTGACCCAGGCCTCAGTCTCAAGCCTTGGACTTCCCACTGCCACAATGGGAGACAGCCTGAAACAGAGAGGGAGGGCTGCTCACCCAAGGTCTTCAGGAAATTTTATCAGATTTTTGGAGTTTCTACAGTCATCATGTCTCCACACTGATAGAATCCCAGATACCTAAAAGATGGTATGGGAGAACAAAAGCAGGCACAGTGTTGGAGCCCCCAGTTCTTCTCTTGTTGAACAAGTATTAGAAGCATCTTCCTTATTGTGAGCTAAATAGGCTTCTTTCTACCACTCCAAAGCCCCGAGCAAATAACCACCCACTGGGAAGAAAGTGAGGTTGGCCAGCAGGTGAATTCAGGCATCTGCTAAGGCCATGGGATTCAATTCTGGGACTCTGAAGCCACCATCAGATCCCATATCACCCCACCCTCACAAAGTCTGAGCTCCAACTTCTTTTAGAAAGCCAAGGAAAGGTCTGTCAGATCTGCCATGCCTTCTCCACCCTGTGATAAAAATGCTGTTGGGTCATGTGTTGTAAAAATGTATTCCTGGTTCAACTCTTGACAGCTTAGCAAAACTCAAAACAGGTCATTGCTGAAGTAGAAGTAGCAAAAAAAGAAAACCCAGTGGCTGTTATTTTCTGGGACCTGTTGAACCAGTGCTTGGTGCTTCTCAGGGGGATATGCTTCATTAAAGCAGGTTGACTTTCCTGAGCCACTGGTTCCGTTTCAGCACTAATGACTCTCATAAGAGCCCACGTCCAGCTTGTTGATCTCCTCCCTGCACAGGAGAAAAATCCCATCCTGCCAGAGATGGTCCTACATGCCTTTCTGCTACAGAAAACCTTGTCCAATCTCCTGGGTTAAGTAGACTGTCACAAACAAGAATTCTCAGAGGAGCTTTATTCCATGCAGTAGGGAATGAACTCCCTACAGCAGGCAGAATAGTTTCTAGTATCGAGAGCCTGTTTCAGATTGGGACGAAATGCACAGAAACTCTGAGAGCTCATCTTTCCTAGGTGGCCAAGCTACGTCAGTTGGCACTTTAGTCTGCACACAAATGGAAGCTGTGGGTCATCCTGTCTTTGATGCTTTGATCTTCACCTTTGGCATAGAATGCAGAATTTCTTCATTCTGACTAGCACGTTAGCCAGGAGCCATATGGACAAGATGATGTTCACTCTCTGCACTTTTCAGATACTTCTGCTGTTTGTGCATGCAAAAGAACCAGCTAGGCCCCAAACAAAGAACAGATTCCTGTGGAGGAGGCTGTGAAATTCCTAGTTAGTGGGACATGTATGCAACCTGTACTTTTTGAATATTCCCTCTCCAAGACATGCTTAAAGCTGGACTGTTCCTAGGAGGAAGTCTCAGGGACCAAAATTCTTTGTATGCTATTAATGCCCTCTATTTATCTTGGATCACTTTCCAAAAAGGACATTGTCAATAGCATCATGGAAGACCTATTTTTTCTGCCTCTAAATGTCTCAGGCATGTGTTTTTAGAACTGACTGATAATAAGATAGATAGATGATACATAGATAGATAGATAGATAGATAGATAGATAGATAGATAGATAGATATAATAATGAAAACACTGTTAACCAAACGCTGGGATAGCATTATGTTGGAAGGATAGCAAAATTTGCTACAGAAGGGATGATATGTAACATTGAAACATACTCATGGAAAATGCAAACACACTTTCACTTACTTATGAGCAGTAATGGCTTACATGGGAAAACGATTCTACTTAAAATTCCCCAAAAGATATCTTAACATTTCAAAATAAACAAAAGCCTGATTCATTACTTTGGTAACTGGTCTCTGCTGCTTCTGTTTGCTTAAAGCTCTAAATAAATGCGGGGGGGGTGGAAAAGAGGAAAAACATTTGCCCAATAGTTCACTACTTCTAGCCACTCTTAACTTTTGCCTGTTAGAAAGATTTTGTTTTCTAATATCAGAATCTCAAGGTTGAAAAACATTCAATTTCATAGAGTCCAACTTTCCTGCTAATGCTGGGGTGAATATCTTTTATAACCACCTTACAGTCTTCTTCTTGATACTGGATGAAGATATCAAGTGACCCAGGCCATATAAATATGCTATGCTGCTAGGCCATTCTGCCATCTATTTTCAGTAAAACCCTGCAGTAGATGCTGATGTCTGGGAAACTACCCCTTGAATGCAAAGTGATCATCCAAGCACACCATAGGGGTCTGGAACCTCATTCTCTCCATGACACGTGTTTTCTTTATAATACAGATATGCCCTAATCGTGTGAGTCAGTGGGTAATTTTATAAACACTTGAGTCATCTGTAATTCCCCCCAACTTTCTATTATGAATACAATTATTCTTCAGGAAAAATTCTAACATTTGTAGAAAATTATAAGCATGAAGATATTTGTCACCTTTTTTATTATAATAAAAAAAATTGGGAGCAATGTAGTATCCAACTATACAGTGAGACAGTCACACTATATTCACCAGCCCCAATTTGATGCAGAATATCACCAGAATATCTATGCAAGTATCCGTCAGAAGGTCACCAGCTCCAGTTCTACACAAAAACAAATCCAGTAAGTAGAAAACCATCTGATCCTAAGGGAACATTCTTAGGAGACATTGTCAGTTAAGAAACAAGATATCGCCTTGCATGTGCATAATGATCACATGTGGGTAGACACATCTGTATGGGGGAAAGAAAAATATGTCAAAATTTCATCATGAGTAACACTACTTTTCTCCTTTCATATTTTTCTTTTACACTGTTCTATGTTTTTAAAAATTCCTTTAAGAAAGCAAACAAAATGTTCCACAAAGTTAGCCTTTTTAAAAGCCCATTGTAGAAAAGAGGAATCCAGCTTGATCATTTCTTGAAATTAAAGTGCAGCCTCCTGTGGGCCCTGAACTTAGGTTTTCTTTAATTTGAATATTTTGCCTTTATTTCTCCTTCCTCTTCACCAGATAGAGCAGGCACAGGCCATAGGGCACAGGCCATCCCCCAATGCCTATATCCATTCATCATGATTCTTTAATTAGGGCCTTTAAGGTGAAGGAGTTATTTTACATCCTTAATCACAATGTGGATAAGTTCATTACTTTACTATATAATTTGAATTATATATAAATATCTGTGTGGTAAAAAAAAGTGTATCCACTTATGTTTGACTCTGAATAGGCTCTTCTCAGAAGGCACAAACCTATCATGGTGGTTGACTCTAAGGAGATCTGGGGTTTGGGGGTTAGGAGCAGAAGATAGTTAATTTTCAGGACCGTTCTGTAATCCAAGTTGGTTTTTTTACCATATGGAAGTTTAAGAATGGTAACTAAAGCAAAACAATCATTATGATTAAAATCTATATCTACCTTAGCTCTGACCACAACCCACATGAGTAGGTTGCTCATTGGCTTTTCCAGTCACTGGGGTGAGGTCAGTATTTCAGTCCAGTTTTTTCTGTCCTGTGATTGTATCTTCTCCTCTTTTCTGGCTTTCGTATGAGGTTCCAGCCTCTGTCTATAAATGTCTCCATGAGAGACTCTTCCGTTTTGAGGGCTTGGCTATTCTTGCCACAAACCTAATTAGCTCTTTTTTTCTTCTTCAGTGAATCCTTTTCTTTTTCATAATGATGAAGGAGCTCTTTCACCTCATGAACCTCATTTTGGATAAAAGAAGTAACTTACAGGCAAAAAGTCCTACCCTAGGGAAAAAAGATATATCTTTGATTTAGGGCACTCCTAACCTCCCTCGTCAGTTCTCTACTCCCACAAAATGGCGGCACACGCAAGCTCTGGAAGATGGGCAGGAGCTTCCTCCCAGCTTCACTCTCTTGTTTTCCTGTCTCCTATGTGATAGTTGCAAAGCTATGGCTGACATCACCTTTAAATGCATTCATAGTGCAAATGCTTCAGCACCTGTTTTGGATTAATCTTTTTGTTGGAAGTGAATGCTGGTAATGGACTAGAAAGTGAGATCCTGTCCCTGTTTTCCTAGGGATGCACTGATCTGGTGGTTTGCATTTTTGAATGAATGACCATGGCTCAGCTCAGGGACTGCACTTAGAGTACTTGTAGGATGAGGTAACTTCTTGGAATTCCAGATGAAATAAAAATTTTTTATTTCCTAAAATCTTGATCAAGCTGATATATAAATCGGCCACAAACAGCAAGCATATTGCCTTTCAAACCAGTCACAAAGTGAGTAGGTGTAATATTTCGTCTGAGTTTCTACAAGCTTGCCCAACCCACTTGGCTTTTTCTATGATGCCTCTGTTCATGTATGAATCAAGTAGGCGGTCTTTTGTTCATCTGCTGAAGGTAAGCTATGCAGCAGGTCATCTTCCAGTGTAACAGAAAAGATAGCCTCTGTCCACAGGGGTATGAGCCCATCCCATCTACCACATGCCAAGGGATTCTGGCATTTCCCAACGTCTCCTTGGGAGGCTGTGGTAGAAATGCAGTTCTGTTCCAAGAGACAAGTTTCCTTCCCATTTGGTTCCCAGAGATCATGTTGCTGAATAATACTTCGGGAATTTATCCTGCATCTCTATGTCCCCACCTACCCCCTGCCTATCCCAACTAATGCTCTCTTGATTTACTCTTTTGATTTTTTAGAACCTATTTTCATTTCTTCCTTATCACAGTTTTCTAGTTTTTTTTTATTCTTTGATTAGTTGCCTTCTTTTAATGCTTCCATTTCTTTATTCTTTTTAATGTCTTCTGAGCCAGAACCCACACAGTGACTGTCTTTTGCATATCAAATATATTGAAATGACATTTTATCTCAACTGAGCGTACTCCTTAAGACCTTGCAAAGGAAGGAGAAAAAAGGTATAACTGGGATAATGGCTCCAATTTTGCTCTGCTAATATTTCCAAGCATTATTTTTATTTTCAATAAATACAGTTTGTATTTGTGAACCAAGGGAAGCCCAAATTAGTCATTTAGTTTAAGTTTTTTTATTTTATACATTATTCCATCAGTCTTTATGATTTTCGATCTCCTACTATGTATGCGTTTGTCCCTGAAATTGGATAATACATTGTATCACCACCAATATATACTAATAGTAATGCAAGCTTATTTTAGTACAAGCTATGGACAGAGATGGTGGGAGTCAAAAACATTGGCTGATGGAATTATTCTTAATGAGCCTACAGAAAGAGCCTAGTACAGAGATTTGAGCCATAGGTACAAAAGCAGGCCAGAGTTGCTCAATACAGAGAGATCCAGAAGAAAATCAGTAGTCTTCCTATCTAGTGCTCAAGACTGGATTTGTTCTCTAAGGATCTAAGCTATGTGCTGAGCTTCCTGCCCTGGCACTGAATCACATCTCCCTGGCACCATGCTGTGTTCAGTGGATCTCTGCCTGGTGTCAGCGGGCCTGTCCTGCATGTCCTCCAAGACAGATTGACATGGTTTTAACAGTGGGCCCTTTGGAAACCAGCATTAAGTTGTTTCTGACGCGGAGGTCCTTACAAAATGTATGAGTCTATGTGCCACAGGGACTTTCCATACTGTTTGCACCAAACTTCTTGGGTTGCTCCAGCCCCCTGCTAGCATAAAAGTAGCCCATGTGTTTGCCTCACATTTTTTTGTTGTTGTTATTTTTCTAGAATGTGAGATCTTGCTCATGTTTTCTTTCAGCAAGTACTATCCTAATGGTTTGTATTTAAGGGTAATTCTTGCACGTGAACAAACTAAAGAGTCTGATTTCTCACCTCGGCATTGAGTTGTCTGGGGTGCCTTAGCATCTGCAGAAGTGACATTCCCTCTCTCTTAACCCCCACCCCACCTACTTCCTTCAGAGACTGCATTTGGACATAATCAATGAAACTGTATTTCCATTTCCATCTTCATTAATGGTAGTAGGAATCCTCTACTTCAGAAGTCAGTCACTCTAAGATTTTTTTTTTTCTTAACATGACAAGAAAGTAAAACACCAATTTGCACAATATCTTTAAGTAGATCAAATAACCAAGTTCTGGAAGTGACAAGATATTAAATAATCTGGACTCTAACTTAAAGAGTCCTATCTTTGTGGTGCCTGGGTAACTCTCAGTAGGTTAGGCGTCCAACTCTTGATTTTGGCTCAGGTCATGATCTCAGGGTCGTAAGATCAAGCCCCACATCGGGCTCCACACTGGGTGGGGAGCCTACTTGGGATTCTGTCTCTCCCTCTCCCTCTGCCCCTCCCCCACCTCTCTCTCTCTCTCTCTCTCTCTCTCTCTTTCTATCTCCCTGTTTAAAAAGAACAAAAAATAAAAATAGAGAGTCCTATCTTTGATAATCTATAGTCACCTGGCTTAATGGTGGCATTAGCTATGTTGCATTTAAGCCATAGCTGTTTCTATAAAGTTTTCCTTCAGGAAATTGTCTTTTTTTCTCTTTCATTTTAAACATTTTAATACAATGAACAAGACAAACACACATACATCAAGAAAGTAACACACACATAAATACACACACACAGACTTAGTACCCCTTTCACATTTCTTTGCATTAATTCTCTGAGAATACCAATGTTCTGGCATAGCCAGAAATAGGATGACACTTGAAACTAAAGATGGAGGATATCTATAGGTTTCATTGGTTTACATTTGAATTTTTTTTTTACCTTTTAAAAATAATTTTTTGGATATGAATTACATTGGAGAATTTGGAGTACATACACTCGAGATAACTGGTAAAAATGCATATTTCTGGCCTTATCCCCCCAAATTCTAATTCAGCCATCTGGTATGGAATAGGAATTCACTTTGTCCACAGGTATTTGTAGAATACTTACGATGCACCGGGCATTATTCTAGGCTCTGGGGATTCAGCAGTAAATAAAACAAAGTTGCTGCCTTCATGGTATTCATATTTTTGCTGAAAGAACAAAGACAATTAAAACAATGTGAATGTAAAATATGTCACAGAGTGTGAGTCCAAGTGATGAAGAAATGAGGGGGTGGTTGAGGTAGTGATGTCACTGTTTTATAGAAGGGTCTGGGAAGGCCTGTCTGACATTTGAGCAGAGACCTGAAGGGGTGAGGGAGAGAACCATGCGCCAACCTTCTCTCAGATTTACATTTTTTACCCTGATATCATATTGAGTAAAAGAAACCAGACACAAAAAAGTAAATAATGTATGGTTCCATCTTTATAAAGGAAAAGTAAACTATTGAAACAGAACTCTCCATGACGATTATATTTAGAGGAGCAGGTAATGACTAAGAGAGGTCACAGGGGAAGTTTCTGTAGTGCTGGCATATTCTATATCTTGGTGGAGAGGGTGTTACATGTATGATTTTTCTTTATAAAAATTAATCTTTGTGCACTTGAAGAAATATACTTTATATTTCAATTTTTTAATTTACGTCTAAAAAGGAAAGACAAGGAAACAATTACATTTACAATATCATCAAAAAGGATAACATACTTAAGAGCAAACTTAACCAAGGAAGTGAAAGACGTGTATATGGAAACTACACAATATTCCTGAAAGAAATTAAAGAAGACACAAAACAAAGGGAAAGACATTCAGTGTTCATTGATTGGAAGACTTAATATTGATAAGATATCAGTAGTGCCCAAAGTTATCTACAGATTTAACGCAACCCCTATCAAAATTCCAACAGCATTTTTTTTCAGAAATAGAATAATCCATCTTGAAATTCATATCGAATGTCAAGGAACTCCAAATAGCCAAACTGTGTTGAAAAAGAAGAACAAAGTCAGAGGTTTCACATTTCTTGATTTCAAAACTTATTGTAAAGCTACAGTAATCAGAACTGACACGAAGTGTGATACTGGCCTAAAGACAGATTTAGAGACCAATGGAATAGAATAGAGGACCCAGAAATAAACCCTGACATACATGGTCAAACAATTTTTGACAAGGATGCTAAGATTATTCAATGGGGAAAGGACAGTCTTTTCAACAAATAGTGCTAGGAAATGTTGTGTTACGTAGATTTTACCACAATTAAAAAAAAATTTTTTTTAAAGAAAGAAAACAAAGACACAGAGAGGCAGCATGAACTTTTGGATCCAAACTTAGGTGCACATGAGAATCCTTTGGAAATTTTTAAAAATACAGCGCAGTCACATTTTAATGCAAATTCACAATAACAAAATATAAGGATGACTAATGTTTCATTTATGCATAAAATTTCAAATAATGTGGCTCCCTCAAGATTTTAAAAAGTTAAACAAGAATCACAATATCAACTCTGGGAGCCCAAGGGAACTAGAAATGCTAGGTGGCAGTGTTAATATTAGCTGGCAGACAGAAATACAGTATACTGTGGGAAAACTTATCAAGGTTTGTAAATTTTGAACTATGGAATGTTGTCAAGAATGTACCCCTTCTATAAATGGCACCATTCTCTATAGGATTCTAGGCCCCTTACTAGACAATTTGATCAAGTATATCTAGGGTTGAATCCAAGCAATCCATATTTTTAAAAGATCCCTGGAATGTCTAAGACTAATGGTCTATGCATCATTGTTTAAAAACCACTGGTCCTCCATAAAACAATAAGCACATTCATTCTGTGTAAAAAAAAAATTATTGACATATATTATGTCTTAGGCTATGAGGATATAAGGTGAAACAAAAGTATAATGACCACATGGAGCTCAAGTTTAGTGAAGAAGTCAGATTATTAAATAAGCAGTTATAGTAAAGTGCAGTTATAATAGAGGATACTGTTTATATAATAAGGAGTATAGGGCATGTGGGGAGCACACATCAGGGGCACTTCACTGAAGGGGGCATATGAACTGGTGCCCAATGGATGGAAAGAAACCAACCAACAAAAGAGGGAAAAAGTAAGAGTGTTTCTGGAAAAAGAAATAGAGAATCCATTGAGACCTAGAGCAGAGTTGAAGAAAGAGCACTGAATTCACAGAACTAAAATGAGTTCAAGGTGAGGGAAATTCAGAGTAAGGATGGAGAAGTGGTGATGCATAAAGCTAAGGGTAAGGCCAAGTCAGGAAGGACCTGGCAAGCCTGGTGGGGAGCTTGGCCATTATCCTAAGGGAAAGTGAGTGGAGAGGAGGATCTCTCTGGCTGTGGCATGGAGAATGTGATGGATTGGATTGGAGAAGAGACAACAGTGCAGAGAAAAGCTCAATTAGGTTTTAGCAGCAGTGGTCCAAGGGAGAGAGGAAGAGTCATGGGCTGGGGTAGTGGCCACGGGAACGAGATATTTAGAAGCAATAATCTATAGGCCTTGGTGATGAATTAGATGTGAAAAGGGAAAAGAAGTTAAGAATGATTCCCAAGTATGTAGCCTGGGTAGAAATATGAGTCATGGTACCATGTTGTGATTGAGGGTTGAGGGGGAAGATATCGCATCCATTTGGGAAGGCCGAATTTGAGGTGTCTGGGATGTCCAGGATGCAGGATGGTATCCAATAAAAGAAGTGTCTTAACTAGAGATTCATCAGTTGAGCTTTGAAACCAGAACAGTAGATGAGTTGCTCAGTGACTGTTTGCAGGACAAAGAGAGGAAAAAGTAGAAGAGAAATCTAGGAAAACACCAAAGAAGTCACCCGAAGGAAGCCTTGAAGTGTGTGGAGAGGTTGGAGAACACCAAGAGGGGTGTGCTGAATTGGAAGCCAAGAAGGGTGTTTCAAGGAGGAACAGTCAACAATGTCAAAGGCTTCCAAGAGAAAGATGAACACCGGCAGGTGCCTATTGGATTTAGCAGTGCGGAGCTCATTAGTAATCATCCCAAGGGTGAGTGGTGGGAGCTGACACAGGGTTAGTAAGCTGAAAAGCGAGAGAGGCAGTCATGGCGGACGTGAGTGCAGACCACCATTCTGAAAAACCTTGGCTCTGAAAGAGGGGATGAGGGAGGACAGGGGGCTGACAAGATGCTTGCTTTCACTTTGGGGGTGTATTTTGGTGAGGCTTAGACCTATCTAAATGGTGATAGAAAGGATCCAAAAGAGAGGGGAATCTTTGAGTGTTCAGTGGAGAATGAGCACAGGTCTGGCTCCACCACCATCTGAACTTGAGGGCATTGTTTGATCTGTCTGGGCTCTGGCATCTTTATCTGTAGCTTCTCTATATCTGTGGTTTTCAAACTGCACTCCTCAGAACTGTCTCAGAGCACTCATGTTTCAGCTTTAGCCACAGCGACTTGACCTCTCTCTTATGTGTTTTTAAACAGTTTTTTATTTCTAGCAATTTAATACATATACATACTTTGGAAAAGCGAAATAGCAGTAAAAGAATCCTTAAAAAACAGCAACCCCGTCCACACCTGTTCACTCTCAGCCACTCCTAATTCTTGTGGTATTTATGCCAATTTATGTAAATTGAAGTCTTATCTCCATATTTCTTAAATGTAGACATCTATTGATTTCTGTCCCATCCTATGCCCAACTCGCCCAGATTCCGATCCTTCCAACATAATGCTATCCCAGCGTTTGGTTAACAGTGTTTTCATTATTATAAGCATGCAAATATTGCTCACTGACTCTTGTCTCCTTTTGTGAACAATCTGTCATTTCTCCTGCCAGTAACATTTGCCTCTTTTGTCTCGTTTACCTGATTTCCGTTAATGATTGCTGTTTTTTTTCCTAAATGTTCTGCCATCTAAAAAACCTATCAGTATACTCCCTGTGCTGGTGTAATCACAAGACTTCCTGGAGACTCCACTCCCAGAGACCTACGTGGTCTGCCGTGGAGCCTCCTTGTGGCACTAGCTTTGACTCTTGGCTGTGTCAGAGCCATGCCTTCTGCTGCCATACCTTCCGCTTCCTTGGTTTACACCCTGGTGTTGGTGCAGCCTGTCCTCTAGTGGCATGGGAGTCGATGTTTTCGAGTACTGCATAACTGAAAATATCTTTATTCTACCATCCCATTTGATTGATGGTTGGCTGGTTATAGAATTCTGGTTTGCAAAAAAAACTTTCCCTTGAAAAATGTTAAGGTTATTATGGTTTCGCTTCCATTTTGGTTGTTGAGATGTCAGATGCTATTACAATTTCCTACCCCTTGGACCTATGGGTTTTATTTCTCTTGGGAGCTTTTTATTGTTATTTTGATCCCTCATGTCACGAGTATGTGCGTTGTTTTGGTTCTTTCTTCATTCATTTTTCTTGGTGCCTGGTAGGCCCTTTTGTTATGAAGATTCATATCCCACATTTCTTTTTTTTTTTTTTTAAGATTTTATTTATTTATTTGAGAGAGAGAATGAGATAGAGAGAGAGAGCATGAGAGGGTCAGAGGGAGAAGCAGACTCCCTGCTGAGCAGGGAGCCCAATGCAGGACTCGATCCCGGGACTCCAGGATCATGACCTGAGCCAAAGGCAGTCACTTAACCAACTGAGCCACCCAGGCGCCCCCATATCCCACATTTCTAAAGAACTTTCTCGATTTATGTATTTTATAATTTTCTCCACTTCATTTTTCCCATTTTCTCTTCCTGGAGTTTCTTTTAGTTTAATATTGGACTTTCTGGCTTGACCTTCTAATCTTATCTTTTCTCTCTGTCTCTCTCTCTCAAGAAATTATCTTGGCTTTATATTCCAACTCTTCTACTTAATTTCTCTAACTTATCTATCCTTTATTTAATTTCCTTTTTATAGCCGTTCATTCCTGTTTCATTGATATTATTTCTTCTCTTCTCTCTCCGAGGACGTTCTCTCTCCCCCAACCCTAATTATAAATCCTACCTATCCTTGAAGGTTCAGCTCAAAATCCATATCTTGTATGAGGCCTTGTCCAATCGGTTCAAATCTCTCCACTAAACATGAATTCTATAGCATTTTTATATTCCACACCATCTAATATGTGATTATATTTAAACTTGCATTGCTTTCTGTTGAGGAAATCAGTTGTATCTCCCCAATCACACTATAATGTTCTCAAGAGCAGGGACTGTTTACTTGTTCTGCATCAGCCAGAGTGACTTGTCTAAAATTGTGAATATAACAAGTTATAAACAAGTGCTTACTGATTTGGAAAAAAAAAAAAATGATTGGCCATCTTAATTCCACCAAACCAGGCTATCCTAATCAGGGTTCTTTAAAGAATACCAAGAGCATAGGTATTTGCCAAATAATAGGACTGTAGAACTTACACATGTTTACAATTTTTCCTATCCTACACAGTGTTTCATTCATACCTAATTCAAGAGCAATATTTTAGTGACTTGCTTTTATTGACTCTTCCCTGAAACACTCAACTTAGTTTTTCATAGGAGAAACACAACTTTCTTTTCTCACATTTCATTGGTTTAGGAAATATTTAATAAATTATGCAGTTGAAATAACTAAGAACAATTGGCACAAGCAGGACTGGAAACAAACAACATCTAAATCTTGGCCAACACATGACTCAGTTGGTAGGAACCAAAGGGGTTATGCATGCCGGAGAGTAACCTAAGTGCCTTGGGCACTTAGCCTGCCAAGGAAGGAAGGGCATTCAGCTGTCATGTCATTTAAGTGGAAAACAGTCAAGGGAGTATCTACTATACTTTATTCTTTGTATACCAAAAAGAGGTATCTGGAAGAAATGGATTTGTGCTCATCATCTCTTGGGTCCCTGTGCAATCAAGGGTACATGTGGGCAACCCAGCTGACATGGATTAGTGGACAGCCTTTGGTCTGAAAACAGCACTAGGCTCACTGGCTCAGGGGCCAATCATCTTTGTCTCCTTAGAACCAAGATCTCCCCACCTGAGCTGTACTCCCCACCATGAGTCTACAAAGGGCCAACAGAGCTCTGCTGGGCCCAGAAATCTTGCCTTTTCCATCTCCAGGATGGATCCCTCTTCCCACCACTTCTAAAACCATCACACTTTGGAAGAATCATACTTAGATTCTCAGAGAGGACATAAGGTTGTCCAAGTGACTTTGGATGGCCCCTGCCACAATATGAATCATTCTTTATAATAGTCTGGGAAACTTGGAAGTCCTACTTGCATTGTGGTCCCTTAAGAAGGGTAACCTCTAAGTAGAGTTAAAATAGGTTGACATTAGGGACACCTGGCCTAGGCATCCAACTCTTGATCTCAGCTCAGGTCTGCATCTCAGGGTCATGAATTCAAGCCCCTCTTTGGGCTCTATGCTGGGCGTGGAGCCTACTTAAAAAAAATGTAAAATAGGTTGACATTAGTGGTGGGACAGAAGATTTGTATTTCCTGTTGATCATGCTAGAAGGACTGGCAGAAAATCCCAAACACGAAGGAAGCCATCCCTGGTCTTTGTTCTCGAGGGTAAGAAGACTGTTCTATGAACAGGGGCTTGAGAAAACCCCATAGAAAATACTGTATGAAAATCACGCAGCAACAGAAATATCAGCCTATCAGATGAGAGTTTTGTCTCTATAAAGTCAAACTGGAACCAATTCAGTTGAATTGGTTTCGTGGTAAATTTAGTGATTCGAACACTTTCCCTGGCGCTGGTTTAGAAGCCACATAGGACTCTGAGTTCAGTGAAAGGTAATGAGCTTCCTGTTTCTTCTGGGGCTTTCCCACAGGCGAGTAGTGAACAAGGGCAGATTTCATTTGGGGTTGGTGATGAGAACAAATTGAATTACATTAAAAATCACACCAGGGGCACCTGGGTGGCTCAGTCGTTAAGCGTCTGCCTTCGGCTCAGGTCATGATCCCAGGGTCCTGGGATCGAGCCCCGCATCGGGCTCCCTGCTCCGCGGGAAGCCTGCTTCTCCCTCTCCCACTCCCCCTGCTTGTGTTCCCTCTCTCGCTGTCTCTCTCTCTGTCAAATAAATAAATAAAATCTTAAAAAAAAAAAAAAAAAAATCACACCAAATCCCGTTTGACTCTTGCTTTTAATTTTCCTCCTTTCCCGCTGCATTTTAATCTTAAGTGACAGAGGCCGCAGCTGTTCTCCCAACGCTGGGGTATTTGGCTTATTTTAGTTTTATCTTTCCTCTCACTGACTCCCGTCCTCACTTACTGATACATCAGCTGTGCTGGGCCCTGTGTGTGAGCCTGGGTGTTGGCGGCCATAGGAGCCGTGCTCCTTGCTCATCTGTCTCCTGGTCTGGCTGTCAGGGCAGCAGAGCAATGACCTTGGCTCCCCAGCAGTCCAGGTCTGCAGACCAAGCCCCTCTCGGGGCTCTCTCCACTCTCTCTACCCCCTGGCCTCTTCTGCTGCCTTCTTCCGCTTTGGTTTTCAGAAATGGGTTTTCATACACTGATGGTCCTTCCCCTGGAATCGAGAATGACATTGAAAGCCTTCCTTCTATAGCTGTTTCCTCATCCCACTCTCTGTTCACAGAGGCTGAACTCTTGGACCTGTGCTAGTTTCTCAGGGGGCGTGGAGACATGAACTTCCACGTGGTGGAATAACGGATTCTAAAAACGGCCTCACGGGGAGAAAATGCATAGCTCGTTACCACTAGTGGTATCGCAGCCAAAACGTATTGGCTGCCTGACCACAAAGACAATTCTAGCCAGAGGCAAATTTTTAAAAAATATGTCTCAATGAGTTCTCTTCAAGTATTCTTCCCCCATGGTAGAGGTCTAGTGACTTCCTTCTCTTACCAAGCAAGTGACAGAATTCCTCAGTCAGTCGCCATGGACCTGGGCCCTCTCTTCAGATCAGATAATCCCAACACGCCTGTGCCTTCTGTCTAGAACCATCAGTTCCAAATGTAGCATGAGCCCAAGGAATAAATCTATGATGTCAGATCACCGTGGGACATTTTCTTCAATGGACTAAAGCAACAGGTCGGAGAGCTACTTAATAGATTTTCATTAAAAAAAAAAGAATTTAAAAAATCAGAATAAACGGCTTGTACCCCCCTTCTAATTTGCTTTAAAAATGGGTATAGGGGAAAAATGGTCTGTCTCAACCCAAGAATATAATAACACTGCCTCTCTTTCCTTGTTTTAGGGAGTGCTGTCGATTTTTTGGAGACAATGGCTTGACTTTGAAGGTGTTTTTTACCAAGGCAGCACCCTTTGGTGTTCTTTGGACACTCACAAACTACCTGTACTTACATGCAATAAAGAAAGTAAACACTACGGATGTCTCCGTGTTGTTCTGCTGCAACAAAGCTTTTGTGTTCTTGCTCTCATGGATCGTTCTCAGGGACAGGTTCATGGGAGTGAGGGTAAGTTCCTTATTATCTGTCTTCCTCCCTCACTCGGTCATGTCAACCAAAACCTGCCCATTGGCTTGCTTGGCTCCATGTGCTGCATCCTAAGCCTAAACTGCTGACCACTGTTTTGCCGATTTGCAGCAGAAAAGGAGCCTGGGTCTCCGTGTGCCTTGCAAACTTTCTTGCTTGCAAACCATACTCGACAAGCATTCATTAAAGCACCTTTCATTTCAAGCATTTCAGTAAGCATTCCCTAACGTGTGTGCCCGTCGGGGACCCAACCTGGGGATGGCGATGTTCTCCCCTCTCTGCGTGCTCTCCCCCTCTCTCCCGAGGGCAGCCGCACCCTGCCGCCCAGAGCTCTCTGCTAACCCTGTCCCTCTTTGCTTAGGATGTACCTGAAAGCGGGGGGATCCTTCCGCATCCACATGGACGGGCGGGCAGTCTCAGTGCGCCCTCTCTCTGGACCGTGTGTACAAAGCTGAAGTGGGCCACAGACACTTGTGCTAAATCCAGATGGTGGACGGGCAGTTTCCTTCCCTCCACACCCCAGGCAAAGGGAGAGTGAGATTCTGTCCTCGAATTACCTCTTGTTGTCAGAACCGAGACTCAGCAAATCCCATTAAAATCTAGTCAAACTCAGCTAGTCAAATGTCTAACAGTGGTGTGAAATATGATTGTGTGGCACATACAAGGACTCACCCCGAATAAAAGGATCGAGAGGACAGTTCCCGTTGACGGAATCCTGGTGGCTTCTGCTTGTCTCCCTCTAGTGGCCAAGAGCTGCTACTGCCCCATCACCACCTTGCCGGCAAACAAGGACAAAGGAGGATTTGGATTTGGCCTTGCAGCTAGTTCTCTTGGGGGGGGGGGGGGGGGGGGGGCATCACTAACTTCTTCTTGCACCTTCAGGCCCTGTGGGCCAGCCAGGCAGCTGAGAGCCCTTTTGATGGGCAGTCCCATTCCCCTGAACCGTGCTGGCACCTGGCAGGGGGCAGACTCCAGGGCCCTCTCTTACTTGTGTCCTTTGCTCATTGTCCTGGGAACAATGACATCACCCTGGTGGAGGATTCACACCCACCTAGTTACTCAAACAGCAGTGGGGACATGAGTCAACTGCTGAGGAGTATTTCTGGCTTGCAGTAGGGGGAAAATTTGTTTTGAGGCTTAATGTTAATTTTGGAATAAAAACTCACTCCCCTTGCTAACCACCCAGAAAAGCTTTCCGCAAATAAATGATCTCATGCATCTCCACAAGAAATGCAGGTACTTCCAGCAGTAATCTGTCCATCAGCCTGCCTGGCTGGACTCTGAAGACTCAGATGTCCTGGGGCCCGTGGTGACTTTATTTGGATGCAAAATCCCAAGAGAATTCATGAAACTTTTTGGCATGTTTCTGATGTCCAAAGCAAATTCCAGAGAGGATCATGTTCACTGGGAAGAGAAACCCAGGTGAATTCTGCCTCTAAGCAGGACTTTTTTTTTTTTTTTTTTTTTTTTGAGGTTAAGAGAAAGAGTTAGAAAATACTTGAAACCCTCCTAGGCTCAGAGGAACAGCATGGCACACCCAGATCTTCCCTTTGTTGCTGTTCATGGCTAAGAGGGTTATCTCCCCTGATGTCCCTGAGCTGTGATCCAGCCTGGTCATCCTGGCCACTTGGCCAGTTGGGTCTGTGCTGACAGCTGTATACTGAACAAAGTCTTATGTTGAAGCCATCACTAGGCCGGCACCGAAATGAAAGTCTAAGAGGCTGGTGCTGCTGATGCAATCGTGTAACCCGTAACGTACTGTGCGGTTGTGGGTCTCTCTAACGATCATCACTCCTCTGGGAAGCATGTGACCTGCCATCTGAGAGCTTCCCACTCGAAGTCATGGCGGATTCCCCCTTCTCGTCTTTAAGAGTTTGGAGAGCTAGCAAAATCTGGGAGAGACCCCCTCAGTGGCCAGAGTGATGGGAAATTTCCCCTTGAGAACAGATGGAAACTCAGATCCCAGATAATATCTAACTGGTGCAAGGGTTCTCTTAGGTTTCTCTCAGACTGCTGGGTTAGCTGGCACAGAATTTCCAAAGATTGAAGGGAAATGACACGGTTCACCTTACTGGAGGGCCAAGCATACGAGCCTGAGAGTCACACAGATAGAAAGAAGATGAAGGAGCCCCAGCATTATGTTTGTGGGAACAGACTGCACAGCGCACCTGTGTTTATTAAGACAATGACTCAAATCACAAGAGCTGTGGTTCCTGCGAAACATCAACTGGTCCAGGTCCCATGGACTGACCAACAAGCAGCAAACATCTCACGCCAGAGAGATCTTGGCCACTTACAGCATCAGAGGTGACCATCAAAAGGAGCCCAAGTTGGCCACTGTGTCACCCTTCGACTCTGTGCTTTCTATGTGTTCCCTGGCTCTCCAGACGCAGGCTTTCTGACCCAACAGGGAGGTGCTCTCGCCTAGAGTCAAGTGGCTAGGGTTTGGATCTTGATTCCACTCTTATAAGCTGTTCGGCCTTGAGCAAGTTATTGAACGTCTCTGAGGCTCTGTTACCTCATTTTAAGGTAGATGAGTACTCGTTTTAGAGAAGAGTTGTGAGAATAAAATAAGATGGTGTATGCCCGGCACATAAAATCCGGTAACTGTTCTTTCTCGGTGTTGTTATTTCTGTTGTTCCTTCTCAGTTGGAGGGCTTTGTTGGATCAGCCCAGTACTTTTGGTGACCGTGTCAGAAGCTGACGAACATCAAAGGAGGCAGTTTTGTTTAGCAAAAGCAGCACTAGAATGAGAGCAAGTAGAACTCGGGCGGCATGAAGTACAGCCTCTACTATAGCCGAAGCCCACCCAGCTGTGCTCAGCAGCTGGACCGAGAAAGGGCGGTGGGTGAGACCATTCCCCCCGCCCCCACCCACAGCTCAGGGCACATGGAAGACGGGATCCTCCGCTTGCTGAGCAGCTAATCATAACTGCCCACAAGAGTCAAGACCCTCCAACCAGGAGGGACTGACGCAGAAACAAAAAGGCATGCTGAGAGATCATTCACGTGGGCCCTTGAACCCCAGCAGCACATTCCTGGGGATCCTGTGCCTTTTCCAAGACCAGGTCCCATCTCGGTTCTAGCCGATGTTTTCAATCTTTACAGTGCTCTCAGCATCTCACGAGAGGCTGTCCCTGAATGGTAGCTCCAGCGTCTGATCCCGACTGCCTTGTGTTGGGGAGGCTGTCCCCTGCCACCCGAGCGCAGCACAGGGGAGGACCCAGAGCACACAGAGCCTGGGGGAGCACCACAAGGCTCACGGCTAGCCCCTTCCCACACCCTGAAATCAGAAGGGTCCACTAGACGATCCCACCAAACTCTAATAGTCTGCTGGATAAGAGCAGCCAGAAGCTGGGAGGGGAAGTCTATTTACAATTTGTCCTTTCCGTTGCTCAGAATTGCCCCAGAGTGTACACATCCACAGTGCACCCCACGGGGCTCAGTCTGGCAGAGGGCACGCAGTCCATCCCAGTTTGAGCAGAGTGGGGAGCTTGTCTGAGGGGTGGTCAGACTCCATGCTGCGCCCACCTCTCTCATTCCTCCTTGATCCTCAAGGGGTTTGGCTCCTTCCCCTCAGCCTGACATCAGAGAGGGAGCAGTGGGGCCATAAGGGATGCAGGACGGAGCCCCCGGGGGCCGGGCAGGCTACAGTGGGGTCACCATGCGAGGTGGGGCCACCAGTAAGAGGGTAATTGCCACACGCTGACCTTGGTGTCTCCTGCGCCTACATTTCCTCCCCCTCTAGCTAACTTTCCCACCACCCCCCCCCCCGGCCCTTCTCTGTGCTAGGGCCACTGTTACCCATCAGTCTGAAGCCCCGAGTCCCTGTTTTCGGACAGGTCAATGAGATACGTGGAGGGGGGTGGTGGAAGGTGGGAGAAAGGAGAGACAGGGAGAAGTCCAGTTGTCTCCTTTCCTTTATTTTCGCCTCAAACTCAGCATTCTGCCCCAGGGACACCCTGATCTAGAAGATGGGGGGCGGGGCGTGTGAAACCACAGGACAGGCACCACTGGCCTTCCTGGAAAGTACATTGTAGTGCAGGAAATAGGCAGCAAACATTCCCAAGTGCAAACCAAGAACACCCGATATGATATGAATGTAAAATATACATGTCGTTTTTAAGGATAGAACTGGGATCTTGAAAGGAACGTCAGGCTTGAGGAAGGACTTCCAGGCTCTGCCCCCCAAACCCCCGTAGGGTGTTTCAGCTCTGCTCTGCTGTCAGGGGCATTAAGAGTGAGCTTCGCTCCAGCACTTTGGGTGGGCCCCAGGCTAAGGGCCGGGGGGATCCCAGCAGGGTTGCTAGTGCTAGAAGACTGGGTGCCCCACAATATGGAGCAGGCTGATCCTGTGACCTGTGGTGGGGACGCCCAAGAGGAGAGCTGGAGGTGGGAGCTGGGGGACCATAGTCCCCTGGTGCCACCTCTCACAATGACCTCCGGGCGCCTGGGCTCCTCAAGTGTGGCTTGGAGGGCTCTACCTCTTCCCCACCAACCCCTTCCCTCAGCTCTTCTGCACAGCACAGCCCCGGGGCGGGGGGGAGGGGGACGGGGAGCTTGCAGCCCTTTATTATTGAAGCAGTAGAGAAGACAGAGAAAGAGGCTGGAGACCAGCCTTCTACGTCTTGAGGAGAAAATCAACCCTTGGGCTCCTTCATTTCCTTGAAACTTCAGCCCCAAGTTTGGAAAGACTCAAGCACCTTTGGGGGTGCACCAAATCATCTGAAATTCAGCTCTCTGCATCCCTCCCTCTTTTTTCTAGTTATTTCTCTCCCTGTGGCCTAGCGAGGTCAACCTGTTCCAAGCAGCATCTTTGCATTATGTGTATCCCCTGGCCCAGAACTCTGCCTGCCTTGTCACTTGCCCCTTTCTTCTCCTGGAAGGAAGAAAAAGTCACTTATTGTCTTACTATCTCTATTTCTTTCTTTTCATGAACAGTTGTACACAATACGGGTAGCATTTGCATATGAAACATATTCAGTGTGTGATGTAGAATGAGGCCTAACAGTGAGCTACTAAGCCAGAAAGGACAAGTAGACAATCAATTGCCTGGCACTCCTCTAATAAATGACCATCACCTGCTCTCTCCAGAGCCTCTGTGTTGTTACATGAGCAGACTTAGCATTACAGGAAAATATTGCACGAGGAATATTCTAGAAGTATGTAACTCACACTACGTGAGGCTCAACCACGTTACCTTTCACTAACCTGAAAATGTTATGCTTAAGCCACAAAAGAAACCTCAATTCAAATCTCAGAGTATAGTTGGCAGTGGTGAATTCTGTGAATCCTACTTGTCCTGGTTTTATAGATCAACACTGACTTTGCAATCAGACAGACCTGAAATTTTGCCTCCCTGCACAGCCACACACCAGCTCTGTGACTTTGGGCAAGTTACATGACCTCTCTGAGCCAAAGTTTTCATGTTTACAAAATGAAATGGATGATAGTATCTGCCTATTTTGAGGATCGAATGAGAAAATACAAAAAAAACACTTATCCCGTGACCACTTAGTCAGTCAGTGGTGGCTACTTGAGATTGTTATCGGTAGCCGAGGTCAATTTTGAATGACCCATTAAGAGGGATAAAGCTCTCAGTGAATCCAGGAGAGGAAACATGTGTTCTGCCTACAGCACCCCCGGCCCCACTTCGCACCAGCGACACGTAGGTAGCTCCGTGACCACCTCGGGCTAGAACCATCTTATTCTCTGCGCTGATGAATTTCTCCTTTGTGAAATGTTATCCCAAGTAGTTAGTGCCCTGTGTAATCGGACAATTTTACTTTGTGTGGCAGCAGAAGTGTGTACATCTCCCTGGGGCGTCCATTCAACGTGAGAAGTCTGGGTCCGAACAATCCCAGGATTGAGGGGGGCCATGGAGGGAAGCCCCCTCCGCAGCTAAGGAAAGGCATGGTGCCCCCAGGGGTAGGACACTGGGGCCCTTTGGCACATGACACTCGCTCTTTCAGAAGACCCTACCGCTGGCGTGTTAAATGGGGCCAACATCTATGCCCTCTCTGTTGAGATACCACGTACCTAAGAGCAAGATGACATGAGGTGCTTTCAGAAGGTTGGGTGGGAACTGGGGTCATTTCCAGGGACAGTCTACCAGACCTTGTCAGGGCCAGATCCCCTGCTGTTGGCATTATGACCGCCTCCTGTGCGGTCTCCAAGCACCACAGGGATAGGCCACCACATGATGCTGAGCCACGGCACATCTCCTTGCCGCCAACTCTTCCAGGGGGTTCAATCACGCTAAGCTTTCCTAAGCAAGAACAGGAATTTTGTTTGTTCTCCAGAGAACTGGGAAGGAGACACCACTCTTCCCTCACATGAGAACGCTCATGAGTGTTTCTGCCTCGTTGGCCCTTCGGCGGCCCGTCAGACTCCCCACCACCACCCTCACCACTGGTTTCTCCCTTCTGTGCAGATTGTGGCCGCCATTCTCGCCATTGCTGGGATCGTGATGATGACCTATGCCGATGGCTTCCACAGCCACTCTGTCATCGGCATAGCGCTGGTGGTGGGCTCTGCGTCCATGTCTGCCCTCTACAAGGTAAGCATGCGGGGAGCAAGCTCTCTGAGAGAAGAGCAGGCCTCAGTGTGGTCGGCCCGTTACCTTTGGGGCATCTTTGATGGTACCTGTGCTTTAAGACGAGCAGCTGTTTTCAGTGTGCAGATAGACTTGCAGGGATGAGGGAGGCATGCACCCGCTCTTGGCTTTGGCTCTCTAGACCTTTCCATCCAGGGCCATCTCTTTGCAACATTGGGCATAAAATAGGTGGAACAGTGGATGGGCCCAGCCTCAGTCAGATGACTTCATTGGTTGGCAAGGACTGGAGAAGGACCGGGGCCCCTGGGGGCCTGGCTCAGCGTTTGGGGAGATGACTTCCCACCAAGTTTGACATGAAGATTTAAATATCTGGTGCAACCTTGTCATTGAGATCTTTCATTGCATAGTTTTTTGCAGCTACTGGTACTCAGCGTGAATCCATATGCATTTTAAGCATTGCCCATAGCAATAAATAAAAACCCAACTCCTGTGATATGGGGATTATGACATATTTTTGACAAAATGTGGGGAAGCCCTAGAAAGCATGTCCCAGCTGCAGGGCTGGATGAAGCCATGTGTGCTCCCCACCCTTTGCTCCCCCACCCCCTCATGGCTCCTGGCTGCTCTCCTTCCTCCTTCCCTTGCTTCCTCTCTTCCATAGTGAAGACTGCAGATTTTCTCTGGCCTCCAAGTTGGGAACCTGACCCGGAGGATTCAATGAGGAATGAGGTTTTAGCTTTGAGACTTATGGCCCTTCCTGGATCCAGTCAGTAGGACAGAGGAAAATTAAAGTACAGTAGAGAGTTAGAAGAAAAGGCACTTTTTTTTTTCCAGCTCTGTGTGTAACACATTTTGTGGTTTTGGAATGAGAAATGACTGTACCTTCCCGTCCTTCATCAGCTCCCCACACTCACTGCCCACAGGGAGAGGCACACACACCATCTACCTGCTCTGGGACGCATCTCCCCAAGAGGATGTGATAGCCCCGCACCACTCTGAGACTTCAAAGCCACTATTCAAATGCAGAAAATGGGACCAGGCCAACTCTGCTGGACTCAGTTAGCTGCGTGCTAATGGGAAGCAGAGCGCATATGGAAATGCAATCCACAATGAACACAAATTTCTGATTTCAACTCCCCTTTCCTATCTCCTCCACTGCCTGATCTTTATCCAGAGGGGCCGGTGGGTGGAAGGCTGAAAGCAATTTATTTCTCTTCTCATGCTTCCTGCACAAATGCCCAGAAATACCTGAAAGATTTGTGAAGTGGCTGAAAAAGGAGGAGGCAGGCAAAGTAGGAGGCACAACAATGCAGAGACTCAAGCTGGACTCAGATCCGTTCACTGGTTGTGGATAGTTCACTGGAACACGGGGGCGGCTGCCTCTGTCATCCCGGCTTCCCGGCCATTCCAGGCACGTCTGTCCCTCTCCTCCTGTGCCTCACACCCCTCAAATATGTACAAACAAGGACAGGTGCAAGAAATCAAAGTGGGGAACATACCACTAAACCCCACGCTGTTTCTGGAAGAGGGCGGGTGGGATGGAGCAGAGATGAGCTCTGAGTGTTAGAATCCCTCTACCTTCGATTTATAGAAAATGCCTTCGCAGCCAAAGCTCTTTGTCCTGGGGGCAGGCTGTGTTGTAGAAAGGCAGAGGTCCCCAAGAGGAATGTGTCCCCGTGGCAGCTATTTCTAATTTCTGTGGCTTCCCCATCTTCGGACGCTCTGAAGCTGGGGCGTGGTGTCACGAGTACAACACAGACAAATCAAGCCTAGCATGAAAAGCCATGACTCCCGGAGATGCCCTCCATGACGCCTGAGATCCGTAACTCTCCATTGTGGCGCTGCTGAGATTTGGGTATTCGTACAAGCGTGCCTAGGGCAGACCCCAGCCCCCTTTCCCTGAAGGCCTAGTGAGGTCGGATTTGCCTGTCACCTGGATTTGCCTGTCACCTGACTGCCGTCCTGCCCTCCGGCCCAGCCTCCGTCAGGTGCACCCACTGCCCCTGAGGCAAGATGGCGGCTGAGGCAAGCCTTCACCCACCCTCCTCTGCTTTCTCCGGCAGGTTCTGTTCAAGCTCCTCCTGGGCAGTGCTAAGTTCGGAGAAGCCGCCTTATTTTTGTCCATTTTGGGTGTGTTTAACATCCTCTTCATCACCTGTATTCCCGTCATCCTCTACTTTACCAAAGTGGAATACTGGAGCTCTTTCGATGACATTCCATGGGGAAACCTTTGTGGATTTTCAGTCCTCTTATTGAGTAAGTGGCGACCCGCCCCCCCCTCCCCCCCGTCAGAATACCCCTGTCAGAAGCAACGACTGATGAGCAGGACCTGGGCAGCTCCAGGGGCATCTAGAAACCCATGCCCGAAAGAAGAGAAGCCTTCTATGGTTATCCTTAAGTTCCCAGTGCTTTTCAAGACCCTGGTGTCTCTCCAAGTGAAGCCTTTGTAATGACGACACTGGATTCTAATTCCAGAACCACCAGCATGGCCGTAGTAGTCACGGTCACCGCCACTCCAAATAGTGCTGTGTGTGACCTCCTGATAACAGAACATTCCTCACAGGCCCGGGAGGGAGCTGGCCAGTTAATGCACGCAGAGTTCTTAGAACATTGTCTGATGTGAGTCAGTGTCCAACACGTTGTCTCAGTTATCATTACAATGAATATCATCACCACCATTACTTGGGAGAAGGCTGGTCCTAGGCAGGAAAGTAGCCAAGGACGGGCCTCACCCAGTTTCCATCTCAAAATGCATAACCCAAAGCACCTGGCCGTCCTCATCCCAGAATCACTGTCGGCAACAAAGAAAAGCAAAGTTAGTAGGATGAGTCGGATGGTCCCAGTCCTTTTTTCCAGGGCCTTCTCACTGATGACCTTTTCTGAATTTCTTTGCTCTTCTTCAAAGCTCGGGGAAGGGAGGAAAGCTGATTAATCAGGATATTTGTCCCTAATCCCCACCCTCGCTCACTGAGTGGTAACTCCCATGACTCCAGCCTCACCGGAGAAGCTGGGGTGGGACAGACCAGGCCAGGGCCAGTAACCAATAATACCCTTCTTCTGTTCTTTATTTCAGCATTCAATATTGTATTAAATTTTGGAATCGCCGTTACGTATCCCACTCTGATGTCTGTTGGAATCGTCCTCAGTGTACCTGTGAATGCAGGTAAGCCTATATGGCTTCCTCTCTCTGCTTGTAAACACACACTCACACTCACACACACTCACACTCCCGAACACACACATTCACATGCAGTCTTGCTGTATCTGCTATGGAAAGCACGTTTGCCCTTCTGGGTAGAAAGAAAGCACCTCGGTAGAATGTCGGCGTGTGTTACATACACGGTGTTTCTCCAGAATGCATCGATTTTCACTAACACACCAAGATATGATAATCTCAAGCCATCTCAGTTCTAACTGCTGTGGGAACCAGAGATGAATCTCATTGATCTTAGTAATAAGTATGGAAAATTCTGTAGCAGGAAAAAGATTCAGTTTTGTAAGTGACTTTCTGGGGGAGAAAGTGTGCTCAGGGTGTGACAGGTGCAAACTGGGGAAGCACAAACATTATTTATTCTCCACCTCCCAGAAGGAACAAGAGCCCTTTGGCCAGTTACTCGGGACTTTGCTTTGCTTTCTGCTTGGGGATTCCCCAGTGCAGTCTCTTGGCAGCTCCTTCAAAAACTTGTTGTTGACAGCCCCTCACCTCCTTCCTCTTCCTGGCTCATTCTGGGGTCCATTTTGGACTTTCTTCCTGGAGCCCCCTCCTTACACCTGACAGCCCCATCTAACCTGTTCTTAGCCAGAGAAGGGTTTGTAAATCAGTTCTCTCCATCACACTCACCCCCTTGGCCCTGGCACAGCCCCCTCCCCCAAAGCCAAGTCCAGAAGCCTCCTACCCACAAGGCCATTAGAGGATTCACCCCCAGGGAATGGCAAGCCCTTATCCTGTTCAATGTGGCATCAATAGGCAAAACAGCTCTCAATTTCCTAAGCCTTTTCCTGTGATTTGGCTCTTCACCCCTTCTGTCCCACATGTTCCTCACATGACTCACCCTGGCCCCAGACTCTTCTCGGGATACCTCGGGGCAGTGTGTGGAAGAAGGCCTGGCCGGGGCATCCAGGCACTGCGCTCAGGCCAGCACCAGCCCTGCCCACCTCGAGGATGGCGGTTCCGGCGCATCAGCTCTCTGGGCCTTAGCTTGTCTCCCCTCAACACTTCAAAATGCTGAAAGTTCCAGAGCTCCTGGAGAGCTGGTAAGAAGTGGTCCAACCTGTCAGGCTCCCGATGCTGCCGCCTTCAGAAAAATAACTTATCAACTTACCCCCTCCACCTCACTGCATCTTCATAGTTGCAGTGATCCTATTGTGAGAAGGCATCTGGCAGGTAGCTGCTAGGTGGAGGCTCACTTTGCCCGTCTCATGCAGCCAGGTGTTTGAGAGATTAACCAGATTCCCTTCTTATCATTCGCCTGCAACATAAGAGGTCTAATCGTGTGTCAAAGGAAGGAATCACATTCAATTCGCAACTGGAGGAGAGCAGAGGGGCCCGCCATTACCGGATGTATCAGACCAGAGTCCTTGGGTGGCTTTCCCACACGCCCTGATGTTTATCACTGCTCATGTGCCCTGCTAATTGACTATCCCTGTGTGCTGAATGTACCGAATGTTCTGTCATTATTCAAAATTCAAGTATTTCTGGATTACAGTGAGATAAAAGAGGCACTTTGTCTTTTTATAACTCTAAGGATATTCTTTTTTTATTTCTTATTTCTTATTTTTTTTTTAGTTTTATTTAAATTCAAGTTAGTTAACATATAGTGTATTATTAGTTTCAGGGGTAGAATTTAGTGATTCACCAGTCGCATATAACACCCAGTGCTCATCACATCATGTGCCCTCCTTAATGCCCATCACCCAATTACCCCATCCCCCACTGACCTCCCCTCCAGCCACCCTCAGTTTGTTCCCTAGAGTTGAGAGTCTCTTATGGTTTGTCTCCCTCTCTGTTTTTCTCTTTATTTTTCCTTCCCTTCCTCTGTGTTCATCTGTTTTGTTTCTTAAATTCCACATATGAGTGAAATTAGATGATATTTATCTTTCTCTGCCTGACTTATTTAAAAGAGGCACTTTAATTCCACAAAAGGGCTACTAACAAAAATTTTTTTTCAGGTTTAACATTCATCCCTTTCTCTTTCTCTGCCCACCCTGTAGACAAGGTGAGAGTCAGGGAGGAGGGGGAGGCGGGGAGGCAGGAGAGGTGGAGGACCGGGAGGGGAGAAGGATGGAGCCAGGCTACATCCTGGGCAGCCGGAGGGGGCCCACGCATGGCGAGCTGGCGGACAGCCGGCCAGTGAGGCTGTTTTCAAAGGCTAACTCGGCAAACCCTCTTTCACCAAATGATATAAAAGAAATGTATATATGGTGTCTCTCGTGCAGAGGGCGGGCTCCAAATCTGCTTTGTCTGGCTGAATTAAGAAAACAGGGAAATAAAACAAAAAAAAAGGAAAACCTTAATATCCCCAACGTTTTTGACCATTTAGCTATGAAGAGGATGGTGATATGGGTTTTTATTTATGGACATTGATCCTACTTCTCATTTTGTTCCCTCACCTGATGTGAGTCAGGTATGAGCCATGTGCCCCGTAGACCTTTAAAAAACATTAATAGTTAGTGATGACCCAGGTGTTTAGAGCCTCCTGCTAATGATGCCCTGGGGCAGAATAAGAATTTATATTTATTATCTTCTAAAACCAGTTTGAGTTTGGTCTTCAAACCATATATACGCATATATTAGGAAATAATGCTTTTAAATTATAAAATGTCATTTTTTTTTCATGTCATAGAAGACATGAAAAGTACCAAAAATATAAAGAAAGCAATAACATTTTCAGTGTCCTGCCACCCAGGGGTGGCCAAAATTAAACTTTGGGGTGGTGTGTGTGTGTGTGTGTGTGTGTGTGTGTGTGTATCTCCAACTCCCCATTGGTTTTGTCTCTCGCTTAAATCAATGTCTGAACTAAGTTGTCAGGTTAGTTTGGGGAAGTGAAATAAAAGCGCCAGGCTTCACACCAGAGAGGTGTTACAAAATTAAGAGGCAGCCCCTGTCCGCCAGAAACAAAGCCACACGGAGGAGGATTCTGCGGTCAAGGAAGACCCTTGCTTCGCGCCACCCGCACAAGGGGACGCCCCGGGCCCCGCCCTGCGCCCGGGGCCTGGCTCCTCGTTTGAGTAACCCGGCTTCTCTCTGTCTTGCGCAGTGGTTGACCACTACACCAGTAAGATAGTCTTCAACGGGGTCCGGGTCATCGCCATCATCATCATCGGCTTGGGCTTCCTCCTCCTGCTCTTGCCGGAGGAGTGGGACGTCTGGTTGATCAAGCTGCTCACCCGCCTCAAAGTCAGGAAGAAGGAGGAGACAGCGGAGGGCGGTGCAGACCTGGGCTCGGGACCTCAGAGCAAGAACAGAAGAGCCCGCCCTTCCTTCGCGCGCTGACCTCGGCCCTCCAGAACTCTGCGGCGAACGCTCACGCTCGTGTTAGGGACTTGGAGGTCTGTTCCTAACAGGGGACCCTCAGTTTGGTAAGGTGTGTACATACCTGTACAGTTCCGGTAATCTGCGGTAAGTTATACGGTATTTATTGGCATGTCCAATTTGCTTGCACTTTTTCCACATCAGACCTTTCACCTAAGGGTACCAATTCCAAATGAAAGAGAAAAGAAGAGCCTCTGGGCCCTTTTGAAATGAATGTAAAGCCGGTTAAAATGATCCTTGAGTAGATGGTTCGGGATGACAAGAGGCAGGGCAAGTGTTTTGAATCTTAGCAACTGCAAATTACATTGCACACTGTGATTATTTTTCAGCTATGGTAGGTCATATTTAGTTTTATACCAGAGCTGTACTCTTAATTTTAAGGGATTTCAATGAACCAAAAGATAACTGTAAGTTACTTTGGGTGGATGGAGGGAGGGAGGGTTGGATGCGAAGAGGGGAAGCAGAAAAGCAAAAAATGGACTTCGGAACCCACCGACTGCGGCTAAGCTGGGGGGGTCAGGTGGAGGCCAACAGGCCCGAGCCAGGTTACAGAAAGGGAAGGAGGAGTCCGAGCCCCAGCCGGCCTGCTCTCACGTGAGTGTGTAAGATTGTGCAAGAGAAATTACAGTGCCTTCTACAGAATTTTTGTCCTTACCTACGTGAAGCGAGGTGACATTGTAAGTCACTGGCGCCGTCTTATAATTTAGATGTACAAATCTTTAGAAACAAAACTATGTGTGTGTACGTGTACAAAAACGACAAGCTGATGACCGGTGTAAGGGAACATGGGTAGCAGTGTGCAATGCACATATATGGTAGACCAGGCAGGAGGTGAATTTCTGGTTCCTTTTACTCCATGACCAAGATGGAAAAATTCTCTACCGAATCTGTAAACCTTTTTATGAAACTTTTAAAGCACCAGGCTGTTTACTTACACAATTTAGGTCTGCCAGAAAATTCTATCTGTGATAGATCTGTCAAGAGGGACACGGGGGTTAGAGTTTACTATTTTTGAAGTTTACATTGTTACATACGAAATGGAAACCTTATTTTGAAATGTTGTCATAACCCAATGGTGCATTCTGTGACCATGGAGTCTTTCGTGTCATAGGGGAAAGGGGCATTCATGACCTGAACTTTTTAGCAAATTATTATTCTCAGTTTCCATTACCTGTTTGGCCAAACAGATTAATAAACTATTTAAAAAAGAAGCATCCCACGCTGTGTTGGTGGCCACTTTGTTGCTTCCCCACTGTGCCCCTTCCTTCCTCACCTTACCCTTTGCTCCTAGTAGGTCCCGCCCTCCTGCACCATCGCGGCATGGGAAACCCACCCAACCACCTCAGCAGAAGAAAATTCTTATTGTAACAACAGAGTTGACCGTCACCAAAGCAAAATGCAAAACAGTCAGCGGGGCCTCGTAAAAAAGTATTGAGGCAGAGTCTCCCTCCCCTTCTCCTCTCCTTTGTCCCCCTCTCTTTTCCCTCCAGGTGCCTGCCCCCCACTCAGCTCTGGGTGTCGCTGCTCTTTCTCATTTTTCTGCACTGACTGGTTCCTCGGAGCAGCTTGCACGGGCTCCTCCTAGCTGCCTCCAGGCGGCAGCCGCAGTCCCCATGTGGACGTGGTCTTCCAGCTCCCCTCCCAAGCCTCCCTTCTGCCTGCGTGTCCTCACCTAGTTCTAGCTCTGGAGGGGGTTTGGTGTCCCGGCTTCAGTAGCACACACATTTCGGTTCCAGGCAGCTTCAGCCAGGGGCTGTGAGGTCCAATGTCTCTCATTCTGCAGCTGCGAACAGCAGGTGCTCTAAGGGGGGAGGGGGCATGAGCAGAGAGGAGATGGTGAGGACACCTCATCCTTCCCACCACACCTAGAGCGATTACACACCATGGGGTGTTTGCTTGCTACATGGGGTCAGACCCCGGGAGCTGAGCTGTCCAAAGCAGAGAGCTCCCTGCCTGAGGTGTCCAGTGTGTGCTATGAGGGGGATCCCCTTAGCCCCCTTAGTGGAGCCGGGATGAGTCACCGCTGTGATTCTGTCTGGGCTCCAGTCCCCTCCAGTTTCCTCGGAGGGCCAAACAAACATTTCCTATGAAGCCATAACATGAAAATGTTGGGAAACCCAGCCCTAGAGTAGATTTACCTCATTCTCCCATTTGGCATAAAAGACTATGAAGACTCAAAAGCATTGGAAGCAGGGGCTGGCTCAAAGGGATTTTTGTACACTGATCAGAGCAGGCTTATGCACGGCAGCCAAGGGGTGGAAGCCACCCAGGCATCCATCAACGGCTGAATAGATAAACAAAATGTACACAACAAAATGTACAAACAGCCTTAAAAAAAAAAAGAAGGGAATTCTGACCCCTGCTACCACATGGATGAATCTCGAAGACATAATGCTGAATGAAGTAAGTCACAAAAGGATAAATATAGGATTCCCCTTATATGAGGTACCCAGAATTGTCAAATTCATAGAGACAGAAAATAGAACGTTGGTTACTAGGTGTTGGAAGTGAAGAGTTCTCGTTCAGTGGGGACAGAGTTTCAATTTTGTAAAATAAAGATGTTCTGGAAGGTGGATGGTGGCGATGGTTGCCCAACAATGTGAGTGTACTTAATGCCCCTGAACTGTACACTTACAAATGTTTACATGGTAAATTTTATGTGTATTTTTTCATTAAAAAAAAAAAAAAAACCTTGGAGGGTAAGGTATGTGGAATAAAAAGGTTAAAACTCAGGAATGGTTAATGCTCCTTTCTGGAGGAAGGTAGGGGAGATTTGAGAGGTTTCTTTCCAGAAAGGATAGAAACCACAACCTCCCATCCCCACCCCAAGCAGGTTTCAAGAACTGGGATGAGCTGTGGCCAACCCGGAAGGGATCTATGAAGAGAAGATAACAGAAAAGAGTCCCTCCCAGTGGAACCATGGGGTGACTGGGAAACAGCCTCCATCCCGGCTCTGCCCGGGGAATCGTCTGCCCTCTAGAGGCTAGTCTGGATAGCAATGAAAGGATTCGTCTATTTTCGCTCCTTTTGAGGAGTTTAAGAGGGAAGACAGAAGGTACAAAGAGGATAAGGGGCCTCTGCTGCTGATCGAGGTGCCAGAGAATCTCAGAGCCTCCAGTCCTACCTTCTCTGTCAGAATATGGTCATGTGGAGCCAGAGGGCACGAAGTGACCAGCTGCCTTTTGCTACAACCAGTCAGAGCCGTCTCTAGGAGCTCATACCTGCTCACATCTGCTATGCAGATGCTCAGGATAAAGAGAATCAGGAGAGAAGAAATTGTTGCCAGAGACCTCCCACCCTGGAGAACAGGTGTGTTGCCATATCTAGCCAAGGATGCATAATAGGGAGTTCTGCATATTCAATTTTGAAAATAAATGATTTGTTCTAACATTGGAACGTGGTGGTGGTTGCACAGCTCTGCAAATATTTTAAAATTCAATGAATTGTACACTTTAAATGGGGAATTTCATGGTGTGTGGATTATATCTCAATAAAGTGGTTTTAAAAATAAATGGTCAAAAATAGATGATAGGTAGATGATGGATGGATAGGTAGATGGATGGATGGATAGATAGATAGATATAGCTAGATGATAGACCAATAAATGGTTGCCCCACACAAAATGAGTTAAAATTCCTTTGCCAAAATCTTACAAACAGAGAGGACATTTCCTGGGTCGTTGGCTTGTTTTTGGCTGCCCAGCATGTGATCCCTATTTGAAACAGCATGTTCCATTGTTTCCGAATCTGAAGGGAACAGATGCTTCATCTCGGACCCACCACAGTCCAGGAGAGGGAAGTCGGGTTGAACTGCTCTTGGCTGGCAGGCTGCAATCTCCCAGGACTTTGGTTCTGGAACAAGGCATGCCAGACCCTGGAGGACCACGCCGACCAGCTGTCCCCAGGCTCCCTGCTGTGGCCCCAGGCTCCTCCCAGTGTGGAGTTGGGTGATTGCTGTCCGTTTCCAAACGGATCCTTCCAACTCACACTCCCACAGATCCTTCCCATGCAGCTGGGCTTGTGACGGCCCAGCAGGACTCCTCGGTCAAACTGCTTTAAAGAATGAATGAGAATGATTTATAAGAAATGCGTCAATGATATATAAAGAGGATGTTCTTCACAGTGCTTAAAACATATTTTTAAAGAAATTTTGAACAATCATATTTTCCCTTACCTATTTTTTCGTGTATTCAACATTATCAAATTCTCGAGAAAACCCTTCCCCCCTCTTTTTTTTAAAGTAATCTCTGTACCCAGTGTGAATCTCAAACATATGACCCTGAGATCAAGAGTCGAATGCTGCACAGACTGAACCAGCCAGGCGCCCCAAAAAAACCCTTTTCTTGAGTTAAAATACTGATAAACATCAGCCGAGGTCCATCTTCTCTAGATTATCAAAAAATGAGTTCCTAACATCATAGGAAATGCGATTTCATGTAGTTACAATGTAATGAGTTGTGACTTTTAGCTCAGAACAAAAAATGGCAAATTTTTCTTTTTCTTATTGAAAAAAGAACATGTTTCCTGGGGAAATTTGGGAATACCCATAAAGCCGCAAGCCAGCAACAATGCAATACTACAAGAATGCAGTTGTATTAGGAGCCTCGGTAACAGTAATAGCAGGAGCCTGAGGAGAGTGGCCCCAGAGAGGAACCCCGAAGCTGGGGAATCTCCCTGAGGATGGCTGGAGGGAACTCCCAGGCACTTTCTCTTTGAGAGTGACAGGAGGACATAAGAAGCTAAGTGTACCTTCTTGGCTTTTGACTTGTCTTTGTATCTCCACAGAAAGGCATCCTAAAGAAGAGGTTCTTCGCCATAAGGGAAAAATCAGAGGAACTTGAAATTCCAGGAATCCCCAATGTTTACTCCTCATTAGAAATAGAAGAGTGCTGGCCACCTAATCTCTTCAATTTCTTAGGAATCTACTGAATGCTAGTAATGTGGGGAATATCAGAGGCTAGGGGGAAACTACAGTTAACCCAGGGTCTTATAGGACCATGTTTATGCCCACAGAATGTGGGGCAGCAGTATGCCTGAGGAGAGAGGGGGCATCGGACACATGCCTGGTGAGTAGCCCAAACTCATTCATGTCCAACACGTACTCCTGGTCGCCAGAGAGCTCTCCTCTGAGCAGTGACTCTGGGACCCAGACCCCTTCTGTGTGGCTCTTCATCTTCAACATGCAATTTCAAGAGGGCGATGCTCATTGACAGGCCAGAGAGGAGAGTCCTGGAAGTAGTTCATCTCACTTCTGCTAGAAGTTCAGGAGATGGGTCAGTTTGATGGACCTTCTGGCTGGTCTCTGCCCACCAAGAAGGGGGGAATTTGGGTATAAAGAAAGAAAAGCTAGTGGTATATCCCTATGGTGCTTTTTTTTTAATTTTTTTATTTATTTGAGAGAGGGAGAGCATGAGTAGGGGTGGGGGAGGGCAGAGGGAGAAGCAGACTCCCTGCTGAGCAGGGAGCCCGACACGGGGTTCGGTCCCAGGACCCCGAGATCATGACCTGAGCTGAAGTCAGATGCTTAACGACTGAGCTACCCAGGCGCCCCTATGGTGTTCTTTTTTCAATTTACACCTCTTTATCAGGGATTAGAGTTTGTTTTTTTTTAATCCCCCGAGCAATCTTCTCTTGCATCTCCATTTATGAGAACTGTAAACTCAGTTATACCAACTAGATGTACCTACTCAGTGTTCCCTCACTCTCCCTGTTCTCTGATTTCATCCCCATTGAATTTGCGGAACACCTTCTTTTATAATCTGGAGCGTGTAGAGCAGGCAGCCCCATGGGGATGCTGGTAGTTCAGCTTTATCTAGGATTTCCCAAATATCTGTGCCTTGGAGGTAGCCCCGCTGAATGGCATTGCACCAGATGGTCCCTGTGTGGGTGTGGGTGTGCATGCCCATGTGCACTTGCTACATTTACTATGTGCTCTTGATTAGTACCTCTTTCCAGCAATTAGGCTACTTCCATTTGTTAAAAAATTTTGTTTAAATAAGTCAGCCACAAAAAACTAATCACTGCATAAAAATCACAAATTTTGTATAAACGATACCATTTAGGGCTGGATATTGACTCATCCAGCAGCTACTGCCCAGTGACCATCTGTGGAAATCCAAAGCTTAATTTTTTTTTTTTTTAAATCAAATCTTACCATTAGCACCTATTTAAAGTCCAAAGCACATTTGGACATTTAACCGTCCCCAGATCTGCTCACCTGAGGACATTATTGCATCAAAAGTTTTACAGGTTACTTTTGGATTTCTAGACATCTAGACTTCTCTTAAATTCTAGGTTTTATCTGTTGCAGAGTATTTGGCTTGGTGTTTCTAAGAACTTAGCAAATAACCCGTGTTCTGCTATCTTTTATCCTACAGCAAAATGCTATTCGAATTTTAGATGCTGAAAGGTAGCTTAAAAAAAAATTTGATCAAGACTTATGAGCACAAGATGAATACAAAGATTTTGAAGGCACAGACAGTAAGAAGGACATCTGCTTCTTAAATGTCAACTGCTACGATCAATCCAAATACATAAAATGCTATGAAACTCTGGTCCCCAGGGTTGTCAGGGATAGGTCTGTGAAAGCAACTTACCATCTGCAGAATGTTCTATGGCTCTAATAAGTAATTATCAAGGGACTTGCCCAAGGCCATGTGGCTGGGAGAGGCAGAGCAGACTGCCTTCATCGACCGCCCGCCCTATGGTCTGTGGGGAGACCACACAGAAAAAAAGGCTCTAAGGACATGCTTCTCTGCTGAGTGATTTTGTCTAGGGATTTCCTGGAAGCTTGACAAAGAGAAAGGTCTCCTGGGACTTCGAAAGCATTCATTCAGCATGAAAGCTCTGTAAAGGCTGGGCATTTTCTACAGATGCCATCATGCCCACAAAGTTCCTTTCTGGTGTTGATTTCTAACTGAAGTTAATGGTAGGTTTTTTGCCACTCCAGCAAAATTACAAGGCTCCCCCTCCCCAACTTCTCTGGTCAACTTCTCTGCCATCGAGGACCTGGCTCCTTCTCTTTCCCTTCCACTCCCACTCCTTTCCTCCACCAACTCTTCTGCTTCTGCTCCGCTGATTGCACTTCCCTTTGCATGCAACTAACACCATCCCCACGACCACCCCCAAAACAACAGCAACAAGAATCAATATTTGTATATGTTTGCACCTTACCAAGCACTTGTCATGAGTGTGTTCACACACCCAGGCGTGACCCCCACAGCTCTTGCTGGACCTTACTGACCGACTTCTCACCCTCTCCAGCTCTGACTATAGGACATGCCCACTTGTTTATATTTCTTTTTTTTTAATTTTTATTTTATTTTATTTTAAGATTTTTATTTATTTATGTGAGAGAGAGAGCATGAGCAGGGAGGGGCAGAGGAAGAGAAAGAAAGAATCTGAAGCAGATTCCATATTGAGCGCAGAGCAAGGCTCGATCCCATGACCGTAAGATCATGACCTGAGCCTAAAGCAAGAGTCGGACACTTGTTTATATACCTGAATACACTGGCAGGTAATATACTCAGTCCATCTTGCTCAGAACACTCAGCAGTGGAGGTTCAATGATCCATTCATAATCCCCACATTGCCCTGAATGACAAGTACATTTGTTAGGAAGATTGAATTTGCAGCACAAAAAAAAATTGTATCATTTAGTCTCACACCTGGATGAATTCAGCACACATTGATGCCACTTTACCATCTCTGTGTCTCTAGTCCTTACTCTCTTTCCCTTGGCTAGTAGTCTTTCTCTTCAATTTCCTAAAACTAGAATCTCACCAGGCTCAGGGCAGAGCTACAGCAGAAGAATACTTGGTTAATAACATGGGATTTCAGGACAGATGGAATTGATTCAAATCCCAGCTCTATAATTTATAGGTTTTGTGACCATGGGCAAGTCACCTGACATGACTGAGTCTCGGTTTTCTCATCTGTCAAATAAGAATAAAAACAGTCTAACTTAGAAGATCATCAAGGCAAAACAAAAGAATATGTATGAAAGCTTAGCACTGTCTCTAGATGTAAGTAGGTACCCAATAAATGAAGGCATCATCATCATCCTCCTCACCACCATCGCTGTAGCACATCTTCCAACCTTGAGCAACTATTTCCTTTGAAGAACATTCCAGCCCATCCTTTTCCATCCAAGGCCACCTTGTCTCCCATTTTCACCCAGTTTTGTGTTTCTAATTTTCACGTCCTTGGAAATCACTTCCAAATCTCTGCCAGTCTTCAAATCTGAGTTTTTAACCATCTCCCAGACATTTCTCCCCATGTGTCCTAGCAACCCCTCTATGTTAACCTGTCCCAAACTATACAGTCCATTTTCTCACCCAGAGAACTATTCCTCCTTCTTACCCTATTGGTGTTAAATTGGCATCACTATGATCTTACAATAGTGCATAAACTTTTAATACTACCTTTAACTTCTTCCTTAGCCTTACACTAGCAATCACTATGCTATTCATATCCAAATCAGTAGTGTTGTGACTCCAAATCATGTGTAAGCCCTCCCCAGCACCCCATCCCCACCACTACTATGGTACTTCATTTCCTAGTACATATCACCCAGGGTGTTATGAGTCTTCTGATCTGTCCTCCACATCCTGTAGATCTGGGGTTGTTTCACTGTCTTACACGAAGATCTTCAGTGTCTTCCCATGCGTCATTAAATAAACCTGTAATCCTAGCCTGGATTCAAGGCCCACTGTAATTTGGCAGTAATTAATCCTTCCAAACTCACCTGTCGCTACAACCTCCAACATCTCCTTCCCTTCAACCACACTGGACTGTTTACTAGTTCTCAAAGATATTCTATTGTCTCTTGTCTTGGTACCGCTGTTAATTCTGCAAGGAAGTCTTCCTTTCCCTCCCTCTTTCTGCAAGGCCAGATCTTACATGTTCTCATGTCTACTTCAAATGTTTCCTCCTTAGTGAAACCTTCCTCATTCACTGCATGACAATTAATATGCCTACTTTGTGACCCGCAGTTTCTCTTTCTCTTTTTTTCTTTTTCTTGTACCATACATTATAATCAAGAATTCGCTCTCCTTGTAGTGTTAATACCCTTAAGGGACAAAAAAAAAAATCTGTGTTTCTTATATTGTTGCCCTCTGCACCCATCAGAGTCTCACATAAACAACAGAATATAAATGTTTATTGAATTGGCTCTTCCATAAACTTTTAAAATACTTAAACACAATTTACAACAATTATGTCAATTCTCCTTGGATAGTACAGGGTAAACATACTCAGGCATCTTATATATCCCATGATCAACATCATAGAATTCTCCCAGGATCTTGTCAAATAATGATTAAGGTTACCTGTTTCATCCAAAATGATGCCAATGTTTCCCCTATAATCCTAAGATTCATGAAAATGTTGGTACACAGAGGGCAAAGATAAGACATTTCCTATTCAATGTGAACTGTTTATCCCCCGGACTTCCAGTAACTAGCGCCCATAGGGTCCAGTTTCCCCATTTTCTATGAGAATCCTTGTTATGCTAGTTGTTAATGTCTATAGTGAATAGTGAAAAAGGGTCTCATTGGTGTGAGTTGATACTAACAACACTTAATGCAGAGCTGCCACAGGAAAGACTGGATCTAAAACGATCCTTCCTAAAGTGGGGGATTGCTTGGCTACTAATGCAACCCAACCTTCAGGTGCTGGGAATGGCCTGGATGTTGTTAAACTTCCTTCAGATCTCTCTGAGTCATTTTAGTTGTTTCCCCAGTAAAGACACTGAGGTTCTGTCAAAAAATTCCTGCATAATGGAAACTCTGACTTCTGAGTTCTCTATGTCCAGGCCTCTAAGCCAAACTCCTACTGAAAGCTCAAAGTTCTCCACGTTGAATTCAGTGTTGAGTCTTGGCAAAATCTCCAGTAACTATCTGAAGCCTACACAGTTGGAACCACTCCTGCCCTGAGTATCTTTAATTCTTCTCCCTCCACCCTGGTCCTTATCCTACCACATTAATTAAATAACATTGAATATCAATCATGTGCAGGTGTGAAAGAACCCCTTGAATCAGAAATTTAAAACTCAGGAGAGAAATGGACAGAAAAATATGAAAATGTGAAATAAGAGTTAATTAAACAAGCTCAAGAAATAAAGAAAAAAATCATCTCAGAAATGAAGACTTTATAAAATACCTAGAGAGAATAGATTTGAAAATGTAGAGACCAAACAGAAGAATTATAAAAATCAAGATTAAAACAAAATAAATCAATAAATAGGGGCAAAAGGATCTGGCAAAAGCTATATATATATATATATATATATATATATATATATGCAACAAAGAAAACCCAACATTTACAACTTATAAATAATTGAAGTCCCCTGAAGAGAAAATAAAACAATGGGTCATTATATTTAAATTAGTAATTCAAGAAAATTTTATAGAAATAAAAGAAGATCTGTACATAGAAAAGAACAAATATATACCTGAGACAATTGACCCAGAATGGTCAATCCCAAAATATATTTAGTAAAACCATTAGTCTTTCAGGGGAAAAAATTGCTGGAACTCCAGCAAAGATGAGTCCGCTCACAAAGCTTAAAAAAAAATCAGATTGGCATTAGATGTCTCAATAATGACATAAAAAACAAAATAGCAATGGAGAAATATTTTCTAAAAACTGAAGAGAAGAAAAGTGTGAACCAAAGATGTTATATCCTGCCAAACTGTCCTTCAAATATCAGGCTGCAGAACAACAGTTAGCAAACTTTTCTGTAAAGGAACAGATAGTAAAATTTTAGGCTCTGCAGACTATATGGTCTTTGTCACAACTATTCAACTCTGTGTCATAGCACAAGAGATGCCAAAGACAATATACGGATGGTAGAGTAGCTGTATTCCAATTAAACATTTTTTACAAAAACTTACATCAGACAAGATTTGGCCCATGGGATGTAATTTGCTGACTCCTTTTGTAGTCTGTTGGGCTTGGCGATATTATGCCTTCTTTAAGCAAGGAATAAAAATTGAAGTATTCTGTCAAAGTACTTCTACCACTTGCAGTGATAATTAAACAGTCCTAAGATATTGATACATACTGAGTTAACTAATTTTCCCACATGTACATATCATCCTGAAGCATTTGAAATGAATCATCATAAATATAATATAGCAAAACATGTTTACACTCAATTTTGTGGCTTTGGACATTTGTGGCACTTGGTGATCTCAGTTTCCTGCAGTTTTTGGTCTATACCAGTCCCCAGATTCTTCATTCCTCAAAGGTCCTTCCAGAGCTCTGAAGTTCCCAGACAACAGACTGAAAGCTTTAGACTCTCACCCATGCACTGTTAGCCTAGATGGGTGAGGCTAACACCAAGATTGCCCTGTGTATTCAATATTTATTTAGCTCTTATCTTGTTCCAAGCATTGTGCTCTCTTCTAGGCATAAAGGGACTACAAAAGCTCAGCTTTCAGATGCATGGGCTAGACTGACATCAGCAAATTGGTAGAGTCGGCAGCTCCCAAGTTCTTGATACCCTCCTCCCCAGAAGCATAGAAAAACAAGCAGGGACTGTCAGTACCAACTTTATCAGAACTCTGGAAAACAGTCGGAAGTTTACGGCAACCAAACAAGCACTGACTTAAGAAAAGGGAATTTCAAAATGGTAGGAAATTTTGTGGTGACTTTTTTACTTGTCTTTCCCCCATGCCCTCCCCAGTACAGCAGCCGTTTTGGTCTTAAAGCATCAGCAGTCCACATTTCTGGAATGGGACCCTGGTCCCTGGCTCTGGAGGGAGCAGTGAAGACCTTATTCACAAGTTATTATGTGTTATTGACTGTATCGTGCCCCCTCAAAATTCATATGTTGAAGCCCTAACCCCCAATGTGACAGTATTGGAGAAAGGGCCTTAAGGGAAATAATTAAGGTTAATTGAGGTCACAAGGGTGGGATTCTAATCCAGCAGGATGGGTGTCCTTATAAGAAGAGCCTGTGTGAGGACACAGCAAGCCATCTGTAAACCAGGAAGAGAGGCTTTACCAGAAACCAACCCTAATAGCATCTGGATCTTGGACTTCTAGCTTCCAGAACTGTGAAGAAATAAACTTCTGTTGTTTATTCCACCCAGTCTGTGGTATTTTGTTATGGCAGCCTTAGCAGACTAATACACTGTGTATATCTGTTCCAACCTGTGTGGTGGGTACCTGAAGGACTGATGCAAGGCACTCATCTCTGTTTTGCCTAACTCAGAACTCAGGCCAAAAAAAGTGATGAACATTGCTGAAAACATTGCAGGCTGAACTAACAATCCGCAGATGTCTGAGGCAAAAGATTACAGCTGAAACCTATATTAGACTGCCTAAAGCAAAAGTGGAGGTGAGTTTCTTTGGGAAATTAGGATATTCAAAAGCAGCCATGTATACTGGGGAATTTAGAAAGCCATATGCATGTCAAGGACAAACGCATGCTCAAAAAAAAAAAAACCCTGAGCTTTCACTTTGGGTCTTTTCAGTGAGACCCTAAACTTTCAGCTTTGGGTTGATCTCTGAGCTCAGTGCAAACCTCTCTAAATGCTGTAGGAGGGCGCTGACACAGATCCAGTCTACAAAGATTGCAAGAGGTGCTTTTTTTCTGTCTCTCTTATTGTATGTTTGTTTGATTGCTATGTGTGTGCTTGTTGTTGCTGGGTTTTTTGTTTTTGTTTTTGTTTTTAGCTGCTGGCATCCAAAGAAATCTCTGTCAAAATATAACCAAACAAAAGATAAGGAACAGACTTTAGTGACCACACATGGCAAAGAATACAGTCTTTGCAATAGTAGTTTGGGAAAGTCACTAAACAAATGGACTACTACAGCTTTCAATAACCAAAAGCACAACACAAACACAGAACAAAACAGAAAAGGTAAGGGAGAGAGTATTATTTCCAAAGTTACATATTAGAATGTTAAAATGTCCAGTTTTCCACCAAAAATCAAAAGGAACATGAAATTATGGCCAATTAAAAGGAACAAAATAAATGGACAGAAACTGTCCTGAGGCTCCAGTCATTAGATTTGTCAGACAAAACCTTGAAAACAATTATCTTAAATATGCTGAAAGACATAAAGGGAAACAAAGAACAGAAAGAAAATAAGTCAACCATGTATCACAAAATGAAAGTATCAATGAAGAGATATAGATTATAAAAAGGAACCAACAGACATTCTGGAGCCGAAAGTACAATAGCTGAAATGAAAAATATACTAGGAGGGTTCAACAGATTTAAGCAAGCAGAAGGGAAAAAAATCAGCAAACTTGAAGATAGGACAATTGACTTACCAAGTTTGAGGAACAGCAAGAAAAAAAGAATGAAGAAAAGTGAACAGAGCCTAGGGGACCGGTGGGACACGATCAAGTGGACCAACATATGCATTATGTGCATCCCAGAAGAAGGAAAAGAAGAGAAAGAGACAGGAAGATTATTTGAAGAAACTCTCCAAATTTGAAGAAAACCAAGAATCTAAAATTCAAAAAGCTCAATGAAATTTAAGTATGATAAACTCAAAAAGACCCACACCAAGACACATCATAACCAAACTGTTGAAAGACAAAGGATCTTGAAAGAGACAAGAGAAATATAAAAGCAAAAACTTTAAAACCCTTAGAAGAAAAGGTAGGAGTAAACCTTCGTGACTTAAATTTGGCAATGATCCTAAAAGAATGAAAAACAGAAGAACCTGTAGCAAGGTAGACTTCATCAAAATTGAAAACTTTGGTGCAGTAAGTACATTATCTGGAAAGTAAAAATATGTAGGTCTACAGAATGGGAGAAAATAATAAAAATCACAATGAGATATCACCTCACACCAGTCCCAATGGCTAATATCAAAAAGATAAGAAATAACAAGTGCTGGCAAGGGTATGGAGAAAAGGAACCCTCCTCATGCACTGTTGGTGGAAATGCAAATTGGTGCAACCACTGTGGAGGACAGTTCCTCAAAAAATTTAAAATAGAAATACCATACAATCCAGCAATTCCACGGCTGAGTATTTATCCAAAGAAGATGAAAATGTTAATTCAAAAGATATATAGAGTCCCATGTTTATTGCAGCATTATTTACAATAGCCAAGACATGGAAGCAAGCTAAGTGTCCATAGATGAATAGATAAAGAAGGTATATACGTGTGTGTGTGTGTGTGTGTGTGTGTGTGTAATGGAATATTACTCAGCCATAAAAAAGAATGAGATCTTGCCATTTGCAACAACATAGATGGACCTAGAGGGTATTATACTAAGTGAAATAAGTCAGATAGAAAAAGACAAACACCATAAGATTTCACTTATATGCAGAATCTAAAAAATAAAACAAATGAACAGACAAACAAGGAACAGACCCATAAATACAGAGAACAATTGTTAGTTGCCACAGGGGAAGGGAGTCAAGGGATGGGTAGATTAAGCAAAGGGGATTAAAAGATACAAACTTCCAGTTATAAAATAAATCACAGGGATGAAAAGTACAGCTTAGGGAATATAGTTGATAATATTATAATAACCTTGTATGGTGACTGATGGTAACTACATTTATTGTGGTGAGCATTGTGTCATGTATAGAATTACCGAATCACTATGTTGTACACTTAAAACTAATACAACATTATGTGTCAACTATACTTCAATAATAAATGTTTTTAAATGGGAGAAAATATTTGAAAATCATATATCAGATAAGGGTTTAATATCCAGAATGTATAAAGAACTAAGACTTAACAACAGAAAAACAAACCACCCAATTAAAAAATGAGCCAAGAATTTGAATAAATATTTCTCCAGTGAAGATATACAAATCGCCAAAATGCACATGATAATATGCTCAGCATCTTTAGTCGTCAGGGAAATGCAAATTAAAACCACAATGAAATACGACTTCATACCTACTAGGTTGGCTGTAATAATGATGTGTTTTTTAAAAGCGGAAGGTAAGAAGTGTTGGTGAGAATGTGTAGAAACTGGAACCCTTATACATTGCTGGTGGGAATGTAAAATGTTATAGCTGCTGGGGAAAACCTTTCCAGTTCCTCAAAAAACTAAACATAAAATTACCATTTGACTAGGAATTCTGCTCCTGGGAATATACCCCAAAGAAAACCGGAATTAGAATAGTCACTTGTAACACCAATGTTCCCTGAAACATTATTCACAATAACCAAAAGGTGGAAACAACCCATGTCCATGAAAGATGAATTAATAAACAAAATATGATACATACGTGCAATGGAATACTATTCAGCCATAAAAAGGAATGAAGTTCTGACACGGGCTACAACATACATAAATCTTAAACACATTATGCTGAGTGGTATAAACCTGTCATAAAAGCACAACTACTATGTGATTCCACTTATATAAGGTACTTAGAATATGAGGTACACCATAGACTTTCTGTCATAGAGAAGGTAGCTTTAAGGTTACTGGGGCCTGGGAGAAGAGGAAATGGGAGTTATTGCTTAGCAGGCACAGGGTTTCTGTTTGGAATGAAAAGTTCCAGAAACAATAGCAGATGGTTACATTAACCGTCTGAATGTGATTAATGCTACTGAATTGTATGCTTAAAAATGGTTAAGATCTATTTAATTTCCATTTTTCTTTAAAGTCTCAGGGTTCTGAGATCAAGCCCTGTGTCAGGCTCTGCACTGGGTGTGAAGCCTGCTTAAGATTCTCTCTCTCAAATGTTGAAAAAGAAAAGCAAAGCTGGTGGCATCACAATTCCGGACTTCCAGCTCTATTACAAAGCTGTAATCATCAAGACAGTATGGTACTGGCACAAAAACAGACACATAGATCAATGGAACAGAATAGAGAGCCCAGAAATGGACCCTCAACTCTATGGTCAACTAATCTTTGACAAAGCAGGAAAGAATGTCCAATGGAAAAAAGACAGCCTCTTCAAAAAATGGTGTTGGGAAAATTGGACAGCCACATGCAGAAGAATGAAACTGGACCATTTCCTTACACCACACACAAAAATAGACTCAAAGTGGTTGAAAGACTTAAATGTGAGACAGGAGTCCATCAAAATCCTAAAGGAGAACACAGGCAGCAACCTCTTCGACCTCAGCCGCAGCAACTTCTTCCTAGAAACATCGCCAAAGGCAAGGGAAGCAAGGGCAAAAATGAACTCTTGGGACTTCATCAAGATAAAAAGCTTTTGCAAAGCAAAGGAAACAGTCAACAAAACCAAAAGACAACCGACAGAATGGGAGAAGATATTTGCAAATGACATATCAGATAAAGGGCTAGTATCCAAAATCTATAAAGAACTTCTTAAACTCAACACCCAAAGAACAAAGAATCCAATCAAGAAATGGGCAGAAGACATGAACAGACATTTTTCCAAAGAAGACATCCAAATGGCCAACAGACACATGAAAAAGTGCTCAACATCGCTCGGCATCAGGGAAATCCAAATCAAAACCTCAATGAGATACCACCTCACACCAGTCAGAATGGCTAAAATTAACAAGTCAGGAAATGACAGATGTTGGCAGGGATGAGGAGAAAGGGGAACCCTCCTAAACTGTTGGTGGGAATGCAAGCTCGTGCAGCCACTCTGGAAAACAGTGTGGAGGTTCCTCAAAAAGTTGAAAATAGAGCTACCATATGATCCAGCAATTGCACTACTGGGTATTTACCCCAAAGATACAAATGTAGTGATCCGAAGGGGTACGTGCACCCCGATGTTTATAGCAGCAATGTCCACAATAGCCAAACTGTGGAAAGAGCCAAGATGTCCATCGACAGATGAATGGATAAAGAAGAGTGGTATATATATACAATGGAATATTATGCAGCCATCAAAAGGAATGAGATCTTGCCATTTGCAACGACATGGATGGAACTGGAGGGTATTATGCTGAGCGAAATAAGTCAAACAGAGAAAGACATGTATCATATGAGCTCACTGATATGAGGAATTCTTAATCTCAGGAAACAAACTGAGGGTTGCTGGAGTGGGGGGTGGGGTGGGAGGGATGGGGTGACTGGGTGATAGACACTGGGGAGGGTATGTGCTCTGGTAAGCGCTGTGAATTACGCAAGACTGTTGAATCTCAGATCTGTACCTCTGAAACAAATAATGCAATATATGTTAAGAAAAAAAAAAAGAAGAAGATAGCAGGAGGGGAAGAATGAAGGGGGGGAAATCGGAGGGGGAGAAGAACCATGAGAGACGATGGACTCTGAAAAACAAACTGAGGGTTCTAGAGGGGAGGGGGGTGGGAGGATGGGTTAGCCTGGTGATGGGTATTGAGGAGGGCACGTTCTGCATGGAGCACTGGGTGTTATAAACAAACAATGAATCATGGAACACTACATCTAAAACTAATGATGTAATGTATGGTGATTAACATAACAATAAAAAAATTTTTTAAAAAGATTCTCTCTCTCCCTCTCCCTTTGCCCCTCCCCCTCCTAGCTCGCACGCACGCGCACACATTTACACGCGCGCGCTCTCTTTCTAAAACAAACAAAAAAAATAGTAAGCCAAAAGTTGAGAATTGGTGACATCCAAGTTGTCTTTTATATACATTGGTGACATACACAGTTGTCTTATTTGCACATTTTTCCATGTAGAATTTATTTTCTTTTGTCTGGTTTTATTGAGATATGGTTAACATATAATATCTTGACATATAACATTGTATTATTAGCTTAAGGTGTACCATGTAATGATTTGATATATTTATATATTGTGAAATGATCACCACAATAAGTTTAGTTAACATCCATCACCTCACACATAGTTACATTTTTTTGGTTGATATAAGAACTTTTGAAATCTACTGTCTTAGCAACTTTCAAATACGCAGCATGGGCAACTATAGTCACCATACTGTACAAGATACTGATTTCATTTCCTTCGGATAAATACCCATAAGTAGAATCCAGTGGATCCAGTGGAAGCTGGATCACATGGTTGTTCTATTTCTAATTTTTTGAGGACCAACCCCCCCCATACCGTTTTCCACAGTGGCTGTGCTAATTTGCATTCCCTGCATTTACTACCGTGAAGGCATTTGAGCCAACATTTTTAAATTGGGAGATTTCGCATGAAAATGTGGATTTCCGATTTCCCTTGAATGACTGAATGACTTTTCTTGAAAGAAACTTCCAGCAATATTAGGCCTGCATTTCATAGCAAAGATCAGCCAGCCCTACTTCTGGCTACACATGTCAGCCAGACTACTCATTACTATTTGCATGTGGATTTGCACTGGCCTTTACTCCTGGGCTCTGTGGGCCTTTGAGATGACCACTTATGCTGGATAGAGTTTGGGGACATAAGTGCATAAGATAGATAGCTAGGTAAATACAGATGAGGCATCTATAGACACATATATAAACAGTGCATGAAGTGTGTGTGTCCATTAATATCTGTGGCAAAAGATAAGACTGCAGAGATAGGTAGAGCCCAAATCATGAATAATCCCTTCAAAGACCTACAGTTTTCTGGCTAATACAGATGAAGTTCTGGCTAAAAGGAACTTATGCTAAACATCCCACTGCGCAGGTGTCCCTTCTTCACAAAACACCATGATGGAACTCCAGGAGGAAGCCGGCGCAGACATGTATCTGCACAGTTTACAAAGAGCAGAAGCAGGGGTGATTTCACACTGTCAGAACAGGTGGACACAGGCTGGCCCTAGAATCCCACCTGGGACTGCACATGGGCGCCAACGCTCATCAAATTAGCTAATGGAACTGAGAGTGGGCTGCTTTCAACACAGCGATGCAACCCAATCAATCCAGGCAGCAACGGCACGAACAGCCAAGAATCAATAAGGAAGGCACTTCAGTGTCCCGGCCAAGGTCTGGCAGAGAGGGTGCAGCGTGGATTTCTGATGAAAAGCAATCACGCAGGAAAGTCAAGACTAAAAATAGAAACTCTTAACTTTTATGGGCACTCAGAAGTGTATGCTATATGGATGATTTTATTAACATTAGAATTAATAATAGATGTTTGCAGGAAACACTACATATTTCCAAACAGCTCAACCATAGGGAATCCCAAGACTCTTAGGCTGTTGCCAGGTTATTTTATACTTCACTTATGAGAAATCCATTCTCGAAATTCTGTGTATATGAATGAGCTTGTTAAGGACTCGGTATATATCCACCCGTTCATCTGTCCTAGTCTGTTACTCTCATATAGGAATCTGGAAAGTGTTTCAAACATTTAATACTAAAAACTAGAAACTAAATTTCTTCATCATCTATGATGTTTTGCAGCAGTGGATTTCTTTTGAGCTTCTACTAGTTAAATTCAGTACACAATAGAGTTCTAGTTTATAGCCCCAGTAAGAAATAGCTACGATTTCTACTATCCAGTCTCTACTGAGCCTCTGAGCAGCTCCCTGAGTGGGGGAGTAGAAAAGATTCTTTAGATCCGGAAAACCCTGATGGAGTGTAACTCCCTTGAGGCATAGCACACCAGCTCTAGAAAAGCCTTTTCGAAATTCACAATCAGTACTTGGAATGAGCTCTCCACTGAACTCACAGAGCCTATTTGTTTAACCAGAATAGGTTTCAATGACCAGCCATGAAGTCACTTAGTAAGTCCCTGAAAGAATGGGACGTAGGGCAGCTAGGCTTTTTTCTTTAATCAAATATTGCCACAATAATGCTGCATTAAAAATCCACCTCTCACTCAGTGACCTATAACAGGCAAGTGTTTGCCCGTACTCACCGATCTGCGGGTGGCTGCACTTCGGCTGACTTAGCTTGGCCACAGGCTGACGGCAGGGCTCAGCTCTCCGGGATGCTCAGGTCTGCTCCATGTATGTAGCGGTCCTTGTTCTTTGTGGTTTGGGTTTTATGGTTTTAACAGCATTTTATATGATTCTGTTTTCTCTCCTTTCTTAGTGTATCAGTTATTCTTATTTTAAAACTTTTTTTAGTGATTGCCCTAGAGTTTGCAATATACATTTGCAACTCATCCAACTACTTCCAAATAACACTACTTTATGTCCTGTGTGATGTGAGTACATTATAATAATAAAATAATCCTAATTCTTCCCCCATCCTTTGTATCATTGCTGTCATTCATGTCCTTTACATATAAGCAGACATAAGCATATATAGACCCATATATAAACATATATACATAAGCATACACAATCAAATACATCGTTGCTGTTATTATTTTGAGCAAATTATCTGCTAGATCAATTAGGAATAAGACAAATAGAAGTTTTTATTTTATCTTCACTCATTCCTTTTCCATGGTCTTCCTTTCTTTATGTAGATCTAAGTTTCTGACCTCTTTTATTTTCATTCTCTTAATTTTTATTTATTTCTCCATTTTTGAGGGATAATTCTGTGAGATACAGAATTCCAGATTGGTGGGGTTTTTTTCCCTTAACACTTCAGATGTTTCACACCTTCCCTTGTTTGCATGGTTTTGAGGAGAAGTTGGATGTAATTCTTATCTTTGTTTCTCTAAAGGTAAGGTGATTTTCCTTTGGTTTCCTTCAGGATTTTTTTTCTTCATCTTTGATTTTCTACAGTTTAGAAATGACACTCCCAGGTATAGTGTCTGTTTGTTTGTTCTGTTTTTGCTTTATTGGCACTTATCCTGCATCATGTTCTCTGAGCTTCCTGTATCTGTGGTTTGATGATGTCTGACATTAATGTGGGGGAAATTCTCAGTCATTGTTCCAAATACTTCTTCTGTTCCTTTCTCTCTTCTCCTGGTGTTCCCATTATGGAACTCTTTCGTAGTTGTCCCACGACCTTGGATAGTCTCTCCTGGTTTTTGCCAATCTTTTTTATTATTATGTTATGTTAGTCACCATACAGTACATTTTTAGTTTTTGGTGTAGTGATCCATGATTCATTGTTTGTGTATAACACCCAGTGCTCCATGCAATACGTGCTCTCCTTAATATGCATCACCAGGCTAACCCATCCCCCCCACCCCCCCTCCCCTCTGAAATCCTCAGTTTGTTTCCCAGAGTCCATAGTCTCTCTTGGTTCTTCTCCCCCTCTGATTTCCCCACCAATTCATTTTTCCCTTCCTTCTCCTAATGTCTTCCATGCTATTCCTTGTGTTCCACAAATAAGTGAAACCATATGAAAATTGACTTTCTCTGCTTGACTTATTTCACTTAGCATAATCTCCTCCAGTTGCATCCATGTTGATGCAAAGTTGGGTATTTGTCCTTTCTGATGGCTGAGTAATATTCCATTGTCTTTATTCTCTTTGCTTCCCATTTTGGGAGGTTTCTATTGATACATCCTCGGGCTCAGAGACTCTTACATCAGCTGTATCTAGTCTACTCAGAAGCCCATCAAAAGCACTCTTCATTCTATTACAGTTGGGTTGTTTGTTTGTTTTATCTCTAGCATTTCTTTTTTGTTCTTTCTTGGGATTTCCATCTCTGCTTACACTGCCCATCTGTTCTTGCCTGCTGTCAACTTTATCCATTAGAGCCCTTGGCATATTAGTCTTAGTTGTTATAAATTCCTGGTCTCATAATTCCAGCATCCCCGCCATGTTAGGTTCTGGTGCTTGCTCTGTCTCTTTGAGTTTTGTTGTATTTTGTTTGTTTTTGCCTTATAGGCAAGTCTTATAAATTTTTTGCTTGATAGCCGGACATGATGTACCAGATAAAAGGAACTGCTGTAAATAGACCTCCCTTTACATGACTAAATGATGTGATGGTGAGGTGTGAGGGGAGGAGGACGATCCTGTAGTCCTATAATCAGGTGTCTGTCTTTTGGAGAGCCTGTGCTTCTGGACTGTAGACTTCTCAAATGAGGCTTAGTTTTTTCTCTTCTCTTAGGTGGGAAAGGATGGCTAGCATGGGCTGGAGTTGAGTATTTCCATGTGGGGGAATTGGCTGCAGCTGGCTACAATTTCCCTCCCTCTTGGTCAGTTAGGCTCTGATAATAGCCCAGCAGGAAACAACTAGTTTCTCCTGGGGGCAAGCCTTGTTAAGAAGGACAGAGTGCCCTGGTGTATTTTAAAATGGCTCCTTCTCCCCTCCTGCTGCCAGAAGCATGAGGAGAATTTTCTCTGATATTTATTGTGAGAACCTGGTCAAGATCCTGGAGGTAAGTTTCACAGTATTGTGGGGCTCCCACCAGGATGGGGTCCCTTGGAGGTTTTAACCCTCTGAGTTGTCTGCACTGAGCCTCCAGCAATTTGTCGATTCCATTCTGGTTTTCCTACCCCAGCCCTGGTTCCTGTGGCCCTTTCTGCTTGTTAGCCGCTGCTCTGGTAGGTCTTCTCAGTATTCATCTGTCGGTCTCCCCACTCTTGGGGGCAATGGTTTGCCCTGGGTCCTTACCTCTTTTGCAGGTCCAGGAATAGTTGTTGTTTTTTTTTGGTCTGTTTAGCTTTTTACTTGTTGTGAGGAGGGGGTAGTGACTTTCAAGCTTCTTCCATGCGGACCTGAAAACCAGAGGGCTTCCCTTACTTTTTCCAAAAAAAAACTTTAAGAAAGACCAAGGTGAGGGAAAACAGAAATGATTGCAGAAGACACAAACTGCACCAACAGAGATGCTTCTCCTGTGGACCCTGATCCCTCAGTGACAGGGCTGCTGGGATCCACAGGCTTCAGGCTGCTGCCCCCCACCCCTCCATCCACTGGCCCCCTCCCTCATGGCTCTTGTTTGACCCAAGGGGCTTCAGCCTAACCCCCATGGAGGTCACCCCTCTTGTGCTCCCATCCCGATTCATGGTGCTCAGACTGTCCCTCACAGCCACCCAACGTAAGATGAGCCCAATCCTTTTTTGGCCAGCGTGTCCCCTTTCCAGTCATAACCAGGGACATAGGATTCAAGCTCTTTGGTCCCTGTAGTCCAAGGATGTGTAGAGATTTAATCAGGTTCCAGAATGAGGAATGTGCTGTTGTCGGCAAGGTAAGTGATCATTCACCACCCTACAGGTGAAGCCCTTTCCGTCCGACTCTAAGCTTATTTTATAGCGATCCTTTAAACATTCAATAATCTCCAAGTCCATATAGAATAATTGTCTCACATCTGGTAACACAAGAGTTGTTCTCTCCTCTGGACAGTGTAGTCTGTTTTTATATTAGCTTTCGGTACCCACAGTATTTATGACTTCTTCTACTTAGAGTCAACTAAGACCCCTAAGATTTAGTTAGATGTTCATCCCATCCTATTCAACTAAGATTGTTTTGTTTTGAACACAAACAGGATTTCACACTTATCATGTATTTATTTGTTCCATACATACTTTTAAAAATGGAATCTGCGTAATTGAAACAGCTCCTGTCTGTTAGAAAGTTAGAAATTAATAAGCAGACTGGTCAAGGTCACCAGGACCTCTAATACAAAGCAGTGTGACACAGTTGACTCGGTGTCTGACTTTGTGCTGTTCTGACCTGGAGAGATTGGGAACCACTTCACGAAGGAAATAACTTTTTGAGTTGAGCCTAACAGGATGAATAAGATTTTCAGAAACAGATGGATGACAAGGCAGTTTGGATGAACACAAAACAGCAAGAGAGGCAGAATGTTAGGGATGAGATCTGGCAAGAGCAAATAGCTCAGAAAAAGAGCTAGGCATCTGCATAAGAGTGGTAGGTGATAAAATCAAAAAACAGGGTAAGTCCCAATGAGAGGGTCTTCGGTGCCGTGCTGAGATAGCAGGTCATTCGTTAGTCAGCAACAGAAAGTCACTGCAAGTGATTAAGTAGAACCGTAGCGTGATTACGTATTATCTTGTTGATTCCAGCCCATCACCTGAGTCCCTTGGGATCATTTTCATCTCGAGTTTTTCACGAAAACTATGAGCTATCTCCTCTAGCCCCAGATCCCCTGAAGGTTTGATACGCATCTTGAATATGCTTCTCTAATTCAACTACGAAATGTACAAAAGGTATAACCCTGGTCATAGCCCTAACAGTTATGACCTCCCTCTAGGCTGATGATTACTCAAATTATTGAGCTATGCCCTATTCAAACACGTAATAACCCATGTATAAAAGCATCCAGTCCACAGTTCTCAATAATAGCAGATATTAATGTTTATATCAATACACCTGATTTACATTTATTACCTTATTTAAACCTTTCACCAACCCTATGTGATAAGGCTATCAACACTGTGCATTTCTTTAAACTACAATGTCTTTCCTCTCCCAGACACTTAAAACTCCGTTCCGTTACTTGGTTTTTGATCAACCTCCAAAGAAAATATGGATTTTATCAAATAGATTTGTCATAAAACCTTCAGGCAACTGTAACTCCTTTACTGTCTATCTGGCTAATATAAAGTTGTAGCACTCACAGTACCAATTAGAAACTTCATTTTTGTGTTCATTGGGGCTAAATAAAAAGTTTTAAATCTGGCACAGGGGAATAGTCAAATAGAGTTTTAACTTAGCCAAGAAGGATGATTTTTTATCTAAGTAGACCTGAATTTTCTGAAAATTTTAAAATAATCTAACACTGCCAACATGAGCCTTTAGTTGCCTAGGTAATAAAGCAGGTTTCCATGGAAACCCCGTGGGTCTGTACCAAAGAAATGCCTTGAATTTTAATGGTATAAAAGAGTATCATCTAAGAAATACCACATCTTGATTGCTAACTGTGACTTTCTAGGTAGCAGTGGTGAGCCTTTTATGCTTATATCTGTTAACAGTGGTGGTTGTTTTTACCAGAAAAACAACCTTTAGATGTGCCAAGAATTGTAATAGCTAATAGTCTGTTTCCCTAATTATGTGCCCCACAGAGTTTGTTTCCTCATGTATTTTGACCTTTACTGTAGAGAAAGAAATGGGTTGTTTCCTGATTATTTTATACTTTTGCATTAAGTGTGATGAGTTAGGTTATAATACTTTTCTTACCAGTTCTCACCAGTGAGATTAGCAAATGGGTCCATAGCCAGACTGATCCTGTGATCTTTCTTCGAAGTACATGAGACTTAAGAACATAATGAAGGACCTGGGCAGGGGGGTGGGTTCTGTTTCAGAATATGTTTTCTGTTTTATAGACAAGTTCTCAGCATGCCCTGCTCCCTGTTCAGGGGATCTTTGGGGAACACCTGTTAACTGAAAGCTTGTCTAACACTGCATTGATGACTATTCCTTAAAAGCTAATCCACAAGGACATAGAGCATCAACTATAGATTTCCTTGGTCCAACTCATAGCCAATAAGCACAGAGAGATAAATAATTTGGTAAAAGTTGTGTCGCTACTAAATAGCAGATCTAGGATTTGAACCTCTGAAGTCTATTATAGAAAATAATAACAAGCACACAGCTTGAAAACTCTTTACATGTGACCATCACCCAGATCATGATATAAAACATATCCACCACCCCCAGAAACCTGCCTTAGCCCCTTTGCCCATCAGTGCCCTCCTCCCACAAGAATGAATCACTGTTCTGACTCCTACCAACATAGATTAGCTTGGGCTGTTAAATTGTTATATAAATGGAATTATATAATATGTACTATTTTGTGTCCGACATCTTTGTTCATCATGATTTTTAGGAAATTCATCTATGCTATTGCATGTGTCGATAGTTTTTTTTATTGCTTAGTAAAATTGCATGGTATGAATATACAATAATATCTTTCTGTGCTATTGTTAATGGGCTGGTAGGTTGTTTCCAGTTTTTAGCTATTATGAGTTAAGGTTCGATGAACATTGTTTTATAAGCCTTTTTTGTAAATGTTTGCATTCATTTCTCCTTGCTATATACCTAGAAGTGAAATGCCAGTCATAAATTGGTATATATTTATTAGAAATTGCCGAACAGTTTTCTGAGGTAGTTTTACCATTTTCTCATGAGCACATCAGAGGCTCAACATCCTTATCAAAACTTGGTACTGTCAGTATTTTTACATTTTAGCCATGGTGGTAGGATAATAGTAGCTCGTTATAGTTTTAGTTTCCTTTTTCCTAATGACTACCGATGGTAAGCTCCTTTTTCTATTTTTTGGACCTTTCTGTATATTCATTTGTTAAGTATCTATTTGAGTCTTTTGCCGATTAAAAAAGAATGAGTTCTTTTTATTTTTCTTGTTGATTTGTACAAGTGCCTTTTTATGTTTTGTATCAGTCCTTTGTTAGATTTAGGTACTACAAATGTTTTTTCCAGGTCTGTGGCTTGCCTTTTCATTTCTTAGCAAGTCATTAATGAGTATCAATTTTTAATTTTGGTGGAGTCTGTTAGCATTTTTTTTTTTTCAGTTAATACCATTTGTGTCATGTAGGTAAAGACTCTGTTGATTTGAAAAAATGTTTATCCTGCTCTGAGTTTCTGAAGTTTTTCTTAGCCCCTGATTGTCATCTATATATATGTAACACTCTGTCTTGCTTTTTTTGGATGTACATTTTAATCTCTGAGAAGACAAATTACCTTTTTTGTTATTTTCTTCTCTCTGTGTCCTCTGTTTACTTCTAGCTCTTCATACACTTTGTTTATTCTAGTCTCTTTCTTCATTTTGGAAGTCTTTTTGAAACAGTAGGTGGTTCTTGGCTGGGTGTGAAGAGTCAGGCACTGAATAGTTGATTTCTTGTTCTGTTGGGTGAGTGGAATCAGTGACTAGTGGGCTGTCACATGCAATGGTCGAGGAGCAAGCTAGGCTTTCTGAGGAACTTTCATGAATCAGTACCTCAAATGCTCTTCTCTGGATCCCCTTGATTTCTCTACAATGGGATTTTTCACTATCTTGCCTCAGGCATAGTAGAGAGGTGGGAAATCTGTCCCTGACACTGGCCTTATGGAATCAGGGCTAGAGAATGGAGCTGAAGGTCACACACTTGAGCAGACAGACTTTCACTGAATTCTCTCGTGTATAGATCCATGCCTTGTGCCTGCCTTCTACTGTAACCTCAATGTCCCAGTTTCTCTGGATCAATTTCTTCAGGGAATTCACTAATTCATTCCAAAATGATCGGCTTCTATATGCCAAGTGCTATCCACAGTGCTGACAATAGGCTGTGAACAAGACAAGGTCCCCGATCACATGGGCTTAGATTCTCCTTGGAGGGAATAGAAGGAAATGAAATCAACAAATATATATCACTTTAAGAAGAATACAATAAGATAAGGGAGATAGAGAGTGACAGAGTGTGTTATGTTTGTAGATGTGGGGAGACCTAATGGGAGAAAGGAAATCAAGTCATGCAAATACTTAGTGGGAGGGTGTTCTGGAGAGAGGGAATGGTAGTGCAAGACTCCAGAGTGAGTGTGAGCCTGTGGAGAGCAGGGGCTATGTATAACAGGGAAGGGAGTTGAGCCTCTAAGTTCTTGTTTTGAGAATTTCATCCATTCCCCCAACCACATTTCCAGCCTTGTGCCTCACCCAGAGCTATCTCTAACACATTCATACCCTGGCTTGATCATATTTTTTAAATTATTTAAGTAATCTCTACACCCAATGTGGGACTTGAACTCACGACCCTGAGATCAAGAGCCACATGCTCTTCTGACTGAGCCAACCAGGCACCTCTGGCCTTGATCATCTTTTAAATACTCCTCCTCTCTACAACAAAATTATTTTCAGTCATTATCATAAAATGAAACAATGATAATGACTAGAAAAGAAACTTAGTGAACATTTTTATTGGGCTTTATATATAATCAATAAAGTCAACATAATATATAAATATCACAGTACAAAAAAGGAAAAATATAAATGGATAATGCTTTTACTCCATGAATATATTTTTTGAAAAACAAGTGTATTCCTATGTATGGACCTGTTACAGTAATGAATATACAACATAACTATTTATGTTTTCAAGCCTTAACTTGGGCAAAATTTTCAGTGACTTTGTCAAAATGTATCTTCTTTACATATTCATGCTCATTAGATAATTATAACCAGATAGGTCAATCTATCTTCAATTGTAGCTGATCAAAACCACATATTACTAAATTTATTTCAAATTTTCCTCATACAAAGAGAAGATATATAAATGTTTAGAAAAAGTCTTAAGTGTAATGGGGTGCCTGGGTGGCTCAGTCGTTAAGCGTCTGCCTTCGGCTCAGGTCATGATCCCAGGGTCCTGGGATCGAGCCCCGCATCGGGCTCCCTGCTCCGCGGGAAGCCTGCTTCTCCTTCTCCCACTCCCCCTGCTTGTGTTCCCTCTCTCTCTCTCTGTCAAATAAATAAATAAAATCTTTAAAAAAAAAAAAAAAGAAAGAAAGAAAAAGTCTTAAGTGTAAGTTTGGCAGATATTCACAAAAACCCCATTTCACAGTGAGTTCCAGAAATGGCAATATTGTCCATATTTTTGTTTTTGGAGGGCTCCATTCCAGCAGCTTCCAAACTGTCTCTGCAGTTGAAAGAATTCCACTAGACTATCTCCATCTGAAAATCCATCTTAAATTTCTATTGTACTTGTTAAAACTTCTGAAGGTTTTCTTCTGCAAAAATTAGAGAATACCACTGAATTATAACAAACATTGACATTATTAGCAGCTCTTGGTGGAAATACTCGAGGTTTTCAAACATTACTCTTGTGACTTCCTCTGGCAATGTATGCCCAGCTGCTTTTGTAATTCCTCTTTGTATTCGTCTCAGAAATGTGATTATTCCATGTGCATCTCAGTTTTCCTTACATTATGTTATTACATAGATACTAATCTTCACCGCACATTTTGTGCACCAGTTTTCAAGGGAACAATGTTGGTGTTTTACTGCCCATTGTTTAAGCCTGAATCTGGCTGTTGGCAAATATTTTGGGGCCTGATTAATCTTTTCTAAAAGTTCACACCAAAAAACTATTAAGTTCTACCTCTGAAGTAATGTTTTATTTTCTTTTTTTAAACATGCCGTGTTTTATTAGTTTCAGGTGTACAATGTAGTGATTCAACATTTCCATACATCAGCTGGTGCTCACAAATGCATAACTGAATCCTCATCACCTATTTCACCCATGTTTTATTTTCTTGATTCCTTCTTTAGGTTTCAGACAATTAACAGTTAAAAGATACATTTTAGTATTAAATGTATTCAAATATCTGTAAAACGTTTCATGTGGAAACTAAAATTTCTACTTAGAAACAACAACAACAACAACAAAAAAAGACCTTTTGCAGTTGTACCCCTGCTTAATTATAAACACAAGAAGTCCAAATTGTCACACAGAATGACAGAACCAAAGTTACTTTGTCTTTACTGTCCCTGGGCTGTCATTTAGTTCAAGCCTATTGTTTAAATGTAAAACTATGTAGCGGCCCAGGGGTTGGGGTCAGGAACTCTGCTGAGAGCCAGCGATTCTGATACAAATTTACTCTTGAAAGAATGGGCAGAGCGGTCTGTATATGTCAGAGGTTGACTGTAACTGAGAGTTACCTGAATTAACTTCCAGGTAGAACACAATGTTCAGTAAAGAATAATAGGGGGCGCCTGGGTGGCTCAGTTGGTTAAGGGACTGCTTTCAGCTCAGGTCATGCTGCTTTGGGCTCCCTGCTCAGCGAGGGGAGCAGCTTCTCTCTCTCCCTCCCAACACTGTTCACGTTCTCTCTCAAAAAAATAAATCTTAAAAAAAAAAAAAAAAAGGAATAAGTAATGAAAGTGCTGGTGTGAAGCATATATGTGTATGTACATATGTTGTGATGCACATATTATCATATAACACGTATGTTATTAATGTTAACCTTAAAAATAAAAACGGCCAGGTATTTCACCAGCAAAAGATGGGCTAATTCGGGAATAACTGAGAATTGCAATCCAGGACAAACAAGCTGTAGCAAGACCCCCCCACCCCCACCCCCCGCCTGCCCCAGACAAGTCCAGGGAACAGAAGAGAGGCATGCTTTTTAAGGAGAAAAGGGGTAAGTTGGGAAGGCTGTTATAAACTAAAAATCCATTGGAGTAAACTGGGAAGTCCAAGTATGGGGGCTTTTCATTGGCCAAGCTGTTGCCTGGGAGATAAGGAAAGTGTCTCTTTCTCCAGCTGGAAGAGTGGTAGCCACAAGCAAGTCCGTGTGAGGTCAAGTCTGGCTCTTCCTGTAAGTCCATGTAAGGTCAAGTCTGGCTCTTCCTGTTGGGTCTGCCATTGACTATGACTGGTAAGGCATGAGAGCCCTCTTGCTGAATCCTCCCGAATGCATTTTAGTGAGTTTTCCGTTACCAGTGTTCACATGACCGACAGATGTTGACAACTCTACAGACCATGCATGCTCTCCCTTTGGCCTGCACTGGGCTCCCGCCCCCACTGCTCCTGACCCTCTGTCCTGGACCCTGGTGCTGCCCAACTGCACCCTCAGGATCCCCGCAGGGCCAGGGACCAGCTACTCACTGAGGCCCCTCTCTGCAGCCACTTTCCCTCCACTCCGCTCTTTATAGTTCCTGGACAAGGGGAAAACCAGAGAATGTTCTTCAACTCCTAATGTTGTTTTGCTTTCCTTCTGATTAAAGAGGACCACCTTTGGGCCTTTTTTTTTTAAGGAAAGCTGCCCAGTCGGGTCCATTTGCGGGGTGGGGGGGAGGCAGGGGTTGGGGAAGGAAAGCTGATAGATGGTGTAGGGTGGGGAAAATGGAGTGGAAAAGACTTGACTGCCATGTGTCAGCTTTGTAACCATGAGCAAGTTATTTAATCTCTCTGGGACCTCTTCTTTAAAGCCAGAATAAAATTTGCAGCTCACAGGCTAGTGCAGGTTAAATGAGCTAATACACATGGAACGTGCCCTTTAAACCATAAAACACTAAAAATTATTCATAGCTTAAGGAAACCTGGGCTCCTCTTTTGCTGACTTACCTCTTCTAAATAAATACATTAGAATAGAAAAATGGTCAGTTTACAACATGCATCTAGCCATGGTGTAAGAACTTTTCACTAACTGGCTCCTTCTGAAAAGAAACGTCCTTTATGCTAGGGCCTGGAGAGAAAATTGACACCAACGCTAGGTCATCTGACCATTTATATAATGCAATTTGAAGCAAACCGTTAGGTCTCCTATCTGAAGGTATGCAGTGAGTTAGAACTGGCTATTTAATTAACACTGGTTTCTAGAACACGGAATTTCATTCTCAGAAGCGCCTGAAGGTCTATTATTTTCAGTCTGTTTAATGGAAAAGGAGCTATTTCCTGTTTTATCTTCACAAACAGGGGCTTCTTATAGGAGAGAATCAAAGCATAGCCTACTGAGACAGTTTCACATGGACTGTGTCTAAATAGGGCAGTCGCTTTGCAAAGAAATGTTTCATATCTTCCCCCTCAAAGGCTGTCGTAGGCTGGAGGGATCAGGTGGGACCATCTAGGGACTTTTTCCTTCCAAGCTTACCTCCACCACAGGCAAGATGCTGTTCTGTTTTCTGCCCCAGCCCTAACCCCCATCTCTCCCTCTCTCCTGTTTTCAAAGAAATTTCCATTAGCGATGGAGTTTCTTCAGCCATCGTTAGAAATCCCCTGCTATGCTTATCGCCTTAATTTCCAGGAAACTCTAAATTTTCTGACAACCTGTTTGTTGCTGTTAAGGTTTTTGGACTGAGCAACCAGATGAACAGAGTTGCATTTTCTACGATGGGGAAGGTATGGGGTTAATAGATTTGGGGGGAAATCGAGAGTATGCTTTTGGACATGTTAGTGTGAGATAACTGTCCTGCAGGGGATGTTATTAAGCCATTAGATACACGACTTTGGAATTTAGGAGAGAAGTCAGGGATAGAGCTGTAAATCTGGAAATCGTGACTCTCTATCAATGCTCTTTAAAGCCAAGTTTGTGACTAGAGCAATTTCTGCTACAAAAACTGAGCCTGATTTTTGCAGTAGTTATCTCTTGATTCAGTAGTGAATATTGGATAATTTTATTTCTGTGCAACATTTCAAGGCAATCAGAGAGCATACCCGGTGTGAGTAGGCCTATGGACATTAAGTACCTTTCTGCTGCCCCTCGGCTACCCAGAGTCATCCTTGCAGAGAGGTATAACCGTCCCCCTTCCCTGAGGGAAGGATCCATGATTTACTACTTTCTGTCTTCCTTTCCCACCTCTAAACTGAAATGTTGACGTATTATTCAGCAAGTGTTCACTCACCACCTCAACGCGCTTGGGGCAGGGTATATTTCCCCGTGACTCTGACTTTGGGCTTGGCCACAAGTCTTCTTTGGCCAAACGCATGACATGAGTGGCTGTGACGTACAGGCAGATGTCAAGTGTGCTTGCATAGTTGGGAGTGATTTTTTTAACATACTGATGCGATATTTGTATATGCGGCAAAATGATCACCATAATAAGTCTAGTTAACATTCATCGCCAGAGTTACAGAATTTTTTTCTTGTCATGACTTTTTTTTAAAGATCTCATTTATTTTATTTTATTTTTTAAAGATTTTATTTATTTATTTGACAGAGACACAGCGAGAGAGGGAACACAAGCAGGGGGAGCGGGAGCGGGAGAGGGAGAAGCAGGCTTCCCGCTGAGCAGGGAGCCCAATGCGGGGCTCGATCCCAGGACCCTGGGATCGTGACCTGAGCGGAAGGCAGACGCCCAACGGCTGAGCCACCTGGGTGCCCCAAGATCTCATTTATTTTTATTTTAGAGAGAGATTGAGCATGAGAGGAGCAGAGGGAGATAATCTCCAACTGACTCTTCACTGAGCCCCGTTGTCATGACAACTTTTAAAATTTACTCTCTTAGGGGCACCTGGGGGTCTCAGTTGGTTAAGCCTCCAATTCTTGATTTTGGCTCAGGTCATGATCTCAGTGTCATGGGATGGAGCCCTGGATTGGGCTCTGTGCTTAGCACAGAGTCTGTTTGTCCCTCTCCTCTCTTTCTCTCTCTCTCAAATACATAAATAAGATTTACTCTCAGCAATTTTTGAATATACAATTACAGTATCATTTGCTATAGTCACCATGCTGTACATTACATTGCCATGACTTATTTATTGTAACTGGAAGTTTGTACTTTTTGACCTCTTTCACCCATTTTGCCCACCCCCCACCCTTCACCTCTGACAACCACCCATCTATTCTCTGTAGCTATGAGATTGTTTTTGTTTGTTTTTTTGATTCCATATATAAGTGAGGTCATACAGTGTTTGTCTCCCTCTGACTTATTTCACTTAGCATAATGCTCTCAAAGTTCATCCATGTTGTTGCAAAGGGCAAGAATTCATTCTTGTTTATGGCTGAACAATATTCCACTGTACACACACACACACACACACACACACACACACACTCACTCACACACTACATTTTCTTTATCCATTTATCTGTCAATGGACACCAACTTTGTTTCCATATCTTGGCTATTGTAAATAATGCTGCAAAGAACATGGGGGTGTATATATCTTTTTGAGTTAGTGTTTTTTGTATTCTTTGGATAAATACCCAGAAGTGGAATTGCTGGATCATATGGTAATTCTATTTTTAATTTTTTGAGAAGCTTCCATACTATTTTGCATAGTGGCTGCGCCAATTTACATTTCCACCAGCAGTGCACTCCACATCCTCACCAACACTTATTTCTTGTATATATATACTCCATGATCTAGTATCTATTCTATATATACTATCACATATTATATATATATATATATATATAAAATAGCCATTCTAAAAGGTGTGAGGTGATATCTCACTGTGGTTTTGATTTGCATTTCCCTGATGATGAGTGATGTTGAGCATCTTTGCATGTGTCTGTTGATCATCTGGATGTCTTCTTTGGGAAACATCTGTTCAAGTCCTCTGCCCATTTTTAATGTTTGCTTTTTTGCTATTGAGTTGTAGGAGTTCTTTATATATTTTGTTATTAACCCCTCATCAGATACATGATTTTTAAGTATTTTCTCCTATTAAGTAGGTTGCCTTTTCATTTTGTTGATGATTTCCTTTGCTGTACAGACACTTCTTAGTTTGATGTAGTCCCACTTGTTTGTTTCCCTTTTTTGCCTTTGCTTTTGGTGTCAAATCTAAGAAGTCATCACCAAGACCTATGTCAAGGAGCTTACCACTTGTTTTCTTGTAGGAGCTTTATGGTGTCAGAACTTACATTCAAGTCTTTAATCCATTTTGAGTTAAATTTTGTGTATGGTGTAAGAAAGTGGTCCAGTTTCATTCTTTTGTATGTGGCTGTCCAGTTTTCCCAATACCATTTATTGAAGAGACTGTCCTTTCCCCCATTGTATATTCTTGCCTCCTCTGTTGTAGATTAATTGACCATATATATGCAGGTTTATTTCTGGGCTCTTTATTCTGTTTCATTGACCTATGTCTGTTTTAATGCCAATACCATACTTTTCCAATTACTGTAGCTTTGTAATATAGTTTGAAATCAGGGAGTGTGATGCCTCCAGTTTTGTTCTTTCTTAAGATTGCTTTGGCTATTCAGGATTTTTTGTGGTTTCATACAAATTTTAGAATTCTTTGTTCTATTTCTCTGAAAATACCTTTGGAATTTTGATAGAAATTGCATTGAATATGTAGATTGTTTTGAGTGGCGTGTACATTTTAACAATTGTTCCAATCCATGAGCATGGAGTATCTCTTCATTTATTTGTGTCATCTTTCACCACTGTCTTATAATTTTCAGTGTACAGGTCTTTCCCTTCCTTGATTTGCTGTATTCCTCAGTATTTTATTCTCTTTATGCAAATGTAAATGGGATTGTTTTCTGATTTTCTCTTTCTGATAGTTCATTATTAGTGTCTAGAAACAACAGAATTCTGTATATTGATTTTATATCCTGCTAATTTACTGAATTCATTTATTCTGGGTTTTTTTGGTGAAGTCTACAGTGTTTTCTATATTTTCTATCATGTCATCTGCAAATAGTGACAGTTTTACTTCTTCCTTTCCAGTTTGGATACCTTTTATTTATTTTTTGAACCTAATTTCTCAGGCTAGGACTTCCAATACTGTGTTGAGAGTGGGTAACCTTGTCTTTTTCCTGATCTCATGAGGAAAAGCTTTCAACTTTCACAGTTGTATATGATGTTAGCTGTGGGTTTGTCATATATGGCCTTTGCTATGTTGAGGTGCAATCCCTTTATAGCCATTTTGTTGAGATAAATGGGTGTTGAATTTTGCCAAGTGCTTTCTCTGCATCTTTTGAGATGATCATGTGATTTTAATCCTTCGTTTTGTTGATGTGGTGTATTACGTTGGTTGTTTTGCAGATGTTGAGCCATTTTTGCATCCCCAGAGTAAATGGCACTTGATCATGGTGTGTGGTCCTTTTCACGTATTGTTGAGTTCAGTGTGCTAATATTTTGTTGATAATTTTTGCCTATGTTCATCAGGGATATTGGCCTTGTCTGTTTTTGGTATCAGGGTAATACTGGCCTCATAAAATGAGTTTGGAAGTATTCCCTCCACTTTGGGTTTTTTTCTTGGGGCGGGGGGGAAGAGAGAGAGGATGAGTATTAATTTTCTTTGAATGTTTGGTAGAATTCACCAGTGAAGCCATCTGGTCCTGGACTTTTGTTTGTTGGGACATTTTTGATGACTCATTTGCTCTCCTTACTAGTAATTGGTCTATTAAGATTTCTATTTCTTCATAATTCAACCTTGGAAAGTTGTGTTTCTAGGAATTCATTCATTTTTTTCTACATTGTTCAATTTGTTGATGTATAACTGTTCTTAGAACTCTCTTATGATCCTTTGTATTTCTGTGGTATTGTTAACATCTGCTTTTTAACTTCTGATTTTATTTATTTGAGTCCTCTTTTTTTTCCTGGTGAGTCTAGCTAAAGGTTCTTCAATTTTGTTTATCTTTACAAAGAACCAGTTCTTGGTTTCACTGATCTTTTTCTATTTTCGTTTTAGCTTCTATTTTATTTATTTCTACTCTGATCTTTGTTATTTCCTTCCTTTTACTAACTTTGAGCTTCATTTGTTCTTCTTTCTCTGGTTTCTTGAGATGTAAAATTAGGTTGTTTGAAATTTTTCTTGTTTTTTTACCTTAATTCCAGAGTAGTTAACACAGTGTTATATTAGTTCCAGGCATAAAATGTAGTGATTCAACAATTCCATACATCACCCTGTGCTCACTAGGACAAGTGCCCTCCTGAATCCTTGTCACCTATTTCCCCTATCCATCTCCCTCTGGTAACCATCAGTTTGATCTCTATAGTTAAGAGTCTGTTTCTTGGTTTCTCTCTTATTTTTTCCCTTTGCTCATGTGTTTTGTTTCTTAAATTCCACATGAGTGAAATCATATGATATTTGTCTTTCTCTGCTGACTTATTTCCCTTAGCATAATACTCTCTAGCTCCATCCATATCATTGCAAATGGCAAGATTTCATTCTTTTTTATGGCTGAGTATAGATATAGATACACATATAGATATAAAACAGATCAAGGAAACCAGGAGCTGGTTCTTTGAAAAGATCAACAAAATTGATAAACCTCTAGCCAAACTCATCAGAGAGAGCGAGAGAGGACTCAAACAAAATCATGAGTGAAAGAGAACAAATAACAACCAACACCACAGTAATACAAACAATTGTAAGAGAATATTATGAAAAACTATATGCCAATGAATTGGACAACCTAGAAGAAATGGATAAATTCCTAGAAACACGTAACCAACCAAAACTGAATCAGGAAGAAATTGAAAATTTGAACAGACCAATTACCAGCAAGGAGATTGAATATATATATATATATATATATGCACCATATATATCCATATATTCATATATATACATATATATACATATATCTATATACATATATATATACACACACACACACACATCTCACATCTTCTTTATCCATTCATCAAATCATGGACACTTGGGCTGCTTCCATAATTTGGCTATTGTAAATAATACTGCAATATACATAGGAGTGCATGTATCCCTTTGAATTCGTGTTTGTTGTATTTTTTGGGTAAATACCCAGTAGTGTGATTAATGGATCATAGGATAGCTCTATTTTTAACTTTTGAGGAAACTCTATACTGTTTTCCACAGTGGCTGCCCCAGTGTGCATTCCCATCAACAGTGCACAAGGGTTCCTTTTTCTCTACAACCTCGCCAATACTTGCTGTATCTTGTGTTGTTGATTTTAGCCATTCTGACAGGTGTGAGGTGATACCTTATTGTAGTTTTGATTTGTATTTCCCTGACGATGAGTGATGTTGAGCATCTTCTCGTGTCTGTCGGCCATCTGGATGTCTTCTTTGGAGAAATGTCTGTTCATGTCTTTTGCCTGTTTTTTAATTGGATTATTTGTTTTTTTGGGTGTTGAGTTGTGTAAGTTCTTTATATATTTTAGATACTAACCTTTTATCCAATATGTCGTTTGCAGATACCTTCTCCCATTCCATAGGCTGCCTTTTAGTTTTGTTGATTACTTTCTTCACTGTGCAGAAGCTTTTTATTTTGATGTAGTCCCAATAGTTTATGTTGCTTTTGTTTCCCTTGCCTTTAGAGACCTACCTAGAAAAAATGTTGCTATGGCTAATGTCAGAGACCTTACTGCCTCTGCTCTCTTCTCAGGTCTCATATTTAGGTCTTTAACCAATTTTGAGCTTATTTTTGTGTATGGTGCAAGAAAATGGTCCAGGTTCATTCTTTTACATGTAGCTGACCAGTTTTTGCAACACTATTTGTTGAAGAGACTGTCTTTTTCCCATTGGATATTCTTTCTTCCTTTGTCAGAGATTAATTGACCATATAATTGTAGGTTTATTTCTAGCCTTTCTATTCTGTTCCATTGATCTGTGTGTCTGTTTTTGTGCCAGTACCATACTGTTTTGATTACTACAGCTTTGTAATATAACTTGAAATCTAGAATTGTTGTACATCCAGCTTTGCTTTCCCTTTTCAATATTGCTTTGACTATTCAGGGTCTTTGTCTTTCCATATAAATGTTAAGATGGTTTGTTCTAGTTCTGTGAAAAAATTAGGGATTGCATTAAATGTGTGGAGTGCTTTGGGTAGTACAGACAATTTAACAATATTTGTTCTTCCAATCCATGAGCATGGAATGTCCTTTTATTTCTTTCTGTCATCTTCAATTTCTTTCATCAACGTTTTATAATTTTCAGAGTACAGGTCTTTCACCTCTTTGGTTAGGTTTATTCCTAAGTATCTTATGATTTTTCGTGCAATTGGAAATGGGATTGTTTTCTTAATTTCTCTTTCTGCTGCTTCATTATTAGTGTATAGAAACACAACAGACTTCTGTACATTGATTTCGTATCCTGCAAATTTATTGAACTCTTTTATCAGTTCTAGCAGTTTTTTGGTGGAGGGTTCCAGGTTTTCTAAATAGAGTTTCATGTCATCTGCAAATAGTGAAAATTTTACTTCTTACCAATTTGAATGTTGTTTATTTCATTTTGTTGTCTGATTGCTGGGGCTAGGAGTGCCAGTACTATGTTGGATAAAAGTGGTAAGAGTAGACATCCTTGTCTTGTTCCTGAGCATAGGGGGGAAACTCTCAGTTTTTTCCCATTGAGTGTGATGTTCACTGTGTGTTTTACATAAATGGACTTTGTTATGTTGAGATATGTTTTAAACCTACTTTGTTTAGGACTTTTATCATGAATGGATATTGTACTTTGTCAAATGCTTTTTCTGTACCTTTTGTACTTTTGTCTTTTGTCCTTTGTATATTGTCAAATGCTTTTTCTGTGTCTATTGAAATGATCATATGCTTTTTATCCTTTCTCTTATTGATGTGATGTATCACGTTGATTGATTTGCAAATATTGAATCACACTTGCATCCTGGGAATAAATCCCACTTAATCATGGTGAATGATTTTTTTAATATATTGTTGGATTCTGTTTGCTAGTATTTTGTGGAGGATTTTTGCATTGATGTTCATTAGAGATATTGGCCTGTAGTTCTGTTTATTTGTGGTGTCTTTATCTGGTTTTGGTGTCAGGGTGATATTGGCCTCATAAATGAATTTGGAAGTTTTCTTTTTTCTTCTATTTTTTTTTAATAGTTTGAGAAGAATCGGTATTAACTCTTCTTTAAAATACTTGGTAGAATTTGCCTGTGAAGCCATCTGGTCCTGAACTATTGTTTGTTGGGAAACTGTTTTGTTTTCTCCCTCCCTCTCTCTCTCTCCCTCCCCCCACACCCATTGTGGAGTCTATCGCAGGGCTCAATCTCATGACCCTGAGACCAAAATCAAGAGTTGGATGTTTAACCGACTGAGCCACCCAGACACTCCTGTTTGTTGGGAGATTTTTGATTACTAATTCAATCTCCTTGCTGATAACTGGTCTGTTCAAATTTTCTATTTCTTCCTGATTCAGTTTTGGTTGGTTATGTGTTTCTAGGAACTTACTCATTTCTTCTAGGTTGTCCAGTTTGTTAGCATATAGTTTTTCATAATCTCTTATAATTATTTGTATTTCTGTAGTGTTGGTTGTTATTTGTCCTCTTTCACTCATGATTTTGTTTGAGTCCTTTCTCTCTCTCTCGTTCTCTCTCTAAGTCTGGCTAGAGGTTTACCAATTTTGTTGATTTTTTTTTTTTTTTTTTTCCCCAAAGAACCAGCTCCTAGTTTCATCAGTCCGTTCTATGGGATTTTTTTAGTTTCTATATTATTTATTTTTGCTCTAATCTTTATGATTTCCTTCTGTCTGCTGGATTAGGGTTTTGTTTGTCGTTTTTTTTCTAGTTCCTTTATGTTAAGGTTAAATTGTTTGAGATTTTTCTTGCTTCTTAAGGTAAGCCTGTATTGCTATAAACTTCCCTCTTAGCACCATTTTTCTGCATCCCAAAAGTTTTGGACCATGGTGTTTTCATTTTCATTTGGTTTTATTTCTTCTTTGATTTCTTGGTTCACCCATTCTTGTTTAGTAGCATGTTATTTAACCTCCCTGTATTTGTGTTCCTTCCAGATTTTTTTCTTGTGGTTGACTTCTAGTTTCATAGCATTGTGGTCAGAAAAGATGCATAATATGACTTAGATCTTTTTGAATTTGTTGAGGCTTCTTTTGTGGCCTAATATGTGATCTATTCTGGAGGATGCTCTGTGTGCACTGGAAAAGAATATGTATTCGTTGTTTTAGGTTGAAATGTTCTGAATATATCTGTTAAATCCATCTAGTCCACTGTGTTATACAAAGCCATTGTTTACTTGTTGATTTTCTGTTTGGATGATGTATCCATCAATGTAAGTGGGGTGTTAAAGTCCCTAATATTTTTGTATTACCATCAATTAGTTCCTTTATATTTGTTATTAACTGTTTTATGTATTTGGGTGCTCCCATGTTGGGTGCATAAATATTTACAATTGTTATATCCTCTTTTATATCCCTTTATTATTATATAGTGTCCTTCTTTGTCTCTTTTTACAGACTTTAAAAAAAAAAAGATTGATTTATTTATTTTAGAGAGAGATAGAGAGCACACACGGTGGCAGGGTGGGCAGAGGGAGAGAGAAACTGAAGCAGACTCTGCACTGAGCACCAAGCCTGGCACAGGGCTCGATCTCACGGCCCTGAGATTATGACCTCAGCTGAAACCAAGAGTCAGGTGCTCAACTGACTGCACCACCCAGGCACCCCTACAGACTTTGTTTTAAAGTCTATTTTGTCCTGTATAAGTATTGCTACCCCGGCTTTATTTTGATATCCAAGTGCCTGATAGATGTTTTTCTATCCTCTCACTTACAATCTATGGGTGTCTTTAGGTCTGAAATGAGTCTCCTGTAGGCAGCATATAGATGGGTCTTGTTTTTTACCCACTCTGTCACCCTATGTCTTTTGATTGGAGCTTCTAGTCCATTACATTCAAAGTGATGGATAGATAGATATGTATTTATTGCCATTTTGTTACTGGTTTTGTGGTTGTTTTTTCTCTGGTCCTTTCTTCTCTTTCTCTCTTTCATGGTTTGCTGGTTTTTAGAGACATACTTGAATTCCCTACTCTTTATTTTTTGCATATCTATTACTATTTTTTGATTTGTGGTTACCATTTGTTTTATATATAACATCTTCTGCATATAGCAGTCTATATTAAACTGATGGTTGCTTAATTTTGAGTTCATTCTTTACTCCTCTCCCCTCCATACTTCAGATATTTGGTATCATATTTTACACTCTTTAATTTTGTGCTTTTCTTGACTGATTTTTACAGATATACTATTTTTTTCTTCTGTGCTTTTTTTTTCTTACTTTTACTTATTTATTTTTGTTTGTTTTCCACTCATAGTCCTCTTTAATATTTCTTGTAGGGCTGGTTTAGTGGTCATGACATGAATTCTTCTAACTTTTGTTTGTCTGGGCTACTATCCCTCCTTCTAGTCTGAATGATAGCCTTACTGGATAGAGTATTCTTGGCTTCAGATTTTTCCCTTTCAGCATTTTGAATATATTGTGCCATTCTCCTCTGGCCTGCAAAATTTCTGCTAAAAAATCTCCGGCTAGCTTTATGGAGTTTCCCTTGTATGTAACTTTCTTCTTTTCTCTTGCAAACTTTAAAATTCTTTATCACTATTTTTGGCCACTCTAATTACTATGTTGATGTGAACCTACTTGGGCTGAATTTGTTGGGGGATCTCTGTGCATCCAGAATCCGAATCTCTGTTTCTACTCCCCAGATTCAGAAAGTTTTCAGCTAATATTTCTTCAAATACATTTTCTGCCCTCCTTTCTCTCTCTTCTTCTGGGATCCCTATAATGTGAATGATATTATGCTTGATGGAGTCACTGAGTTCGCTAAGTCTGTTCTCATTATGCAGTATTTGTCTCTCACCTGTTCAGCTTGATTGCTTTCCATTACTCTGTTCTCCAGGTCACTGCTTCCTGTAGCCTACTATTTATTCCATCTATTGTATTTTAAATTTCATTTACTGAGTTCTTCATTTCTGATGTTCTACTTTTTATCTCTTTGCCAAGGGTATCGCTGATGTCCTCTACCCTTTTCTGAAGTCCAGTGAGTATCTTTATGATCATTACTTTAAATTTTCTATCAGTCATATTACTTATTTCTGTTTTGCTTAGATCCCCAGCTGTGATTTTGTCCTGTTCTTGCATTTGGGACATATTCCTCTGTCTCCTCATTTTGCCTGCCTCTCTATGTCTGTTTCTGTATGTTAGGAGAGTTAGCTACATCTTCTGCTCTAGAAATTAGTGGCTTTATAAAGAAGAGCCCTGTAGTGTCCTGCAGGGCAGTGTCCCCTGTTCCCCAGAACTTGGCACTTCAGGGGAGTCTCCTCTGTGTTGCTGTTGTGTCTGAGTCACTTTTCCTTTCAGTCCAGACGTCTGTACTGACTCTCCTCTGCCTGTTGTGGGTTGTGTTTGCTCCCTGTGGTGGTAGTGAGACCCAGGCAGGCCAGCTCTGAAGGAGGGTGACTGCAGGAGGGCTTGGGGCAGGGTGGTGATGTTAGCAAAATTTGTCTTGACCTGCTAGTCCTATGCCAGATTCCCTGAATGGCAGTGGCATGGTGTGCAGTGTGTGCATGGTAACTGAACAGGGCACATGCACAGCTTTAACAAAATTTGCACTGAGCCCAGGGTCAAGGCCAGCAGGCTTGGAGTGGGCGAGTCCTCAGAATGCATGGGTGGGGTGCACTGCTAGCAGGTTAGGTAGGTAACAAGTGTCTGAGCAGTGCTGCCTCCTGCAGGGAGCTCTGTGTTTATACTGGGGGGTGAGGAAGGGAAATGCTGCCTGCCAGCTCCTTTGTCCCCAGAAAAGCCCCCCAGCATGCTCTGAAATCAGTATAAACAGATCTTTGTCTCATTTGCCCCTGGTGTTGTGCAAACTCTTGCTTCTAGGTTGCCTCTCCTCAGGCTGCAATCTTTTTAAGGGCAGAGACCCAGCTATCACTCACCCTCCTGGTTCGCTCAGTGCTGTGTCAGCTGACTTTTAAAGTTCCAGGCTCCATGTCCCACTGGTTATATACACTCAGGGAATTCAGCCCCTCTGGTTTGCAAATCTAGACATTGTAGGCATTCATCTTCCCCATGTGGGCTCCCTGGTGTGAGGAACCATTTCTTTCCCCTCTTCATGCCCACAGCTCCCTCCTTCCTGAGGGCAGCTCCCAACCACTGTTTCTGCCCTTCTTAACCTGTCAGATGTGGCTTCTTCTCCACATTTAGTTGTGGAGTTTGTTCTGCCAGTCTTCAGATCACCCTCTGGTTTATTTCCACAAATGAGTGATATCTAGTCATGGAGATGTGACAGGGTGAGCTTAGGGTCCTCCTACTCCACCATTTTCCCAAGCTCCCCCCTTTTGATTCTTTATATAGGTATTTATCACTATAAATTCCTCTTAGAACTCCCATAAGTTTGGTGTTGTATTTCCATTTTCATTTATCTCAAGGTATTTTTTGATTCCTCTTTTGATTTATTTTTTGGCCCATTGGTAACTCAGTAGCATGTTGTTTAATCTCCATATATTTGTGGATTTTCCAATCTTACTGTAATTGATTTCTAGTTTCATACCATTGTGGTTAGAAAAGAGGCCTGGTATGATTTCAGTCTTCTTACATTTCTGAAGACTTATTTTGTGGTCTAACATATAATCTAGCCTGGAAAATGTTCCATATGTGCTTGAGAAGATGTGTATTCTGTTGCTTTTGGATGGAATGTTCTGTATGTATTGGTTAAGTCCATCTGTTCTAAGGTGTCATTTATGGCTGATCTTTCCTTACTGATTTTCTGTTGGGTGAACTACCACTGATGTAAGTGGTATTAAAGTCCCCTCCTATTATTGTATTGCTGTCTATTTCTCCCTTTATGTGTGTTAATATTTGTATTATATATTTAGGTGCTCCTATGTTGGGTGCATAAACAACTCCATATGTTAAATTCTCCTGTTTGAGTGATCCCTGTGTCATTATGTAATGCCCTTCTTTGTCTGTTATTACAGTCTTTGTTTTAAAGTCAACTTTGATATAAATATAGCTACCCCATCTTTTTCTTTTGGTTTCTACTTTCATGAAATATCTTTTTCCACAACTTCACTTTCAGTCTGTGTGTGTCTCTTATAGGCAGCATGTAGATATGTCTTGTTTTTTTAATCCATTCAGTTAGTCTATGTCTTTTAATTAGAGAATTTAATCCATTTACATTTAAAGTAATTATTGATAGGTATGTACTTATTGCCATTTCGTTAATTGCTTTCTGGCTGTTTTGTAGTTACTGTTTCTTTCTACTTCTCTTGCTCTCTTCCTTTGTGGTTTGATGCGTTTCTTTACTGTTATGTTTAGATTCCATTTTCTTTTGTGTATCTACTATAGGCTTTTGTTTTATGGTTATCATGAGGCTTACATATAATAACTTATGTTTATAACAGTCTGTTTTCAATTGATAGCAACTTAAGTTTAATGCATTCTAAAGCTCTACATTTTTACTCTCCCTCTCCCCACATTTTATATTTTTGATGTCACATTTTGTATCTTTTTATCTTGTATATCCCTTAACTAATTATTGTAGTTAGTTATTTTTACTACTTTTGTCTTTTAATCTTTATACTAGCTTTATAAGTGATCAATCCACTACTTTTACTACATATTTACCTTTACCAGTGATATTTATACTTTCATATGTTTTCTTATTACTAATTAGCCCCCTTTCTTTACAGCTTAAAGAAGTTCGCTTGGCATTTCTTGTAAGACTGGTTTAGTGGTGATGAGCTCCTTTCACTTTTGCTTGTCTGCGACACTCCCTCTCCTTCATTTCTGAATGATAATTTTGCCTGGTAGAGTATTCTTGGTTGGAAGTTATTTTTCTTTCAGCATTTTGAGTATATAGTGCCACTCTCTTCTGCCTGCATAGTTTCTGCTGAAAAATCTGCTCATAGTCTTTTGAGGGTTCCCTTTTACATAACAAATTATTTTTCTCTTGCTGCTTTTAAGTAAGTTGAGTGATTCTTGTGCTTAGGTGACCCACAATAAGAAATGGTCAGATCCAACAGGCAGAAAATCAGTAAGGGCAGAGTTGAACTCAACAATACCATCAATCAGCTGGCGATAATTGACATCTGTAGACTACCTCATCCAACAACAGCAGAATAGATATTCTTCTCAAGCTCACATGAAACATTTGCTGAGATAGGCCACATTCTGGGCCATAAAACATGCCCTAACAAATTTAAAAGAATATAAATTATACAATGCCTGCACGGGGACCACAATGGAATTGGACTAGAAATCAGTAACAGAAAGATAATTGGAAAATCCCTTAATACATGGAGATTAAACAATACAGTTGTAAATAACACATGGACCAAAGAAGACATCTCAAAAGAAATTTTAAAATATTTTTGAACTAAATGAAAATGAAAACAGAACTTATCAAAATTCATGGGATGTAGCAAAAGCAGTGCTTATAGAGAAAATATTGTATTGAATGCATATATTGAAAAGAAGAAAGATCTAAAATCAGCAATCTAAGTTTTCACCTTAGGAAACTAGAAAAAAGAAGAGCAAATTAAATCTAAAAGAAGCAGAAGGAAACAAAGAGCAGAAATCAATAACACTGGGCACCTGGGTGGCTCAGTTGGTTAAGCGACTGCCTTCGGCTCAGGTCATGATCCTGGAGTCCCAGGATCGAGTCCCACATCGGGCTCCCTGCTCGGCGGGGAGTCTGCTTCTCCCTCTAACCCTACCCCCTCTTGCGCTCTCTCTCTCACTCTCTCTCTCTCTCAAATAAATAAATAAAATCTTTAAAAAAAGAAAAAAAAGAAATCAGTAACACTGAAAACAGAAAATCAACAAAACCAAAATCTGGTTCTTAAAAAAGATAAATAAATCAATAAGCTTCTAGCCAGCTAACTAAGAAAAAAGGAGAGAGAGAGAGGACACAAATTACTAATATCAGAAATGAAAGAGGGTGCATTGCTACAGATCCCATAGAAATTTAAAAAAAAATAATAAAGGAATACTATGAATAATTCTTTGCCCACAAATTTGATAACCTAGATAAAATGGACTAATTCCTTGAAAGACACAATAGCCAAAATTCACATGAGAATAAAGAGAATTTGAATATGCCTATACATATTAAAGAAAGAAATTAATAATTAATAACCATCCAAAACCGAAAGCACCAGGCCCAGATGGATTCACTAGTGAATTCTACCAAATGTTTAAGAAAGAAATGATACCAAATCTCTTTCAGAGGATAAACGTAGAGGAAATACTTCCTAACTCATTCTATGTGGTCAGTATTATTACCCTAATACCCAAATCAGATGAAGATATTATAAGAAGTCTACAGACCAAAATCTCTCATGAACATTGACTCATACATCCTTAACAAAGTATTAGCAAATTGAATCCAACAGTGTATAAAAAGACTTACACACCATGACCAAGAAGGATTTAACAGTTGGGGTTGTGAACCCTAACGTTAAACTGGACACTGAGTGATCATTATGTGTCATCAGTTGTAACCAAGGCACCACTCTGGTTAGTGATGTCGACAAGGGGAGAGGCTGTGCATGCATGTGTGGAGGCAGGGTGTATATAGGAAATCTCTGTGCTTTCCTCTCAATTTTGCTGAGAACTTGAGACTGCTCTTAAAAAAATGAAATATTTTTTTTTTAAACAAGGAAGAGAAAAGCAAGGAAAGAGATCAGATTGAAATGAAGGAGGAAGTACGTACTTCCATTCCAAGTACTGAAAATGGAGGGTCAGGAGTACTGAAGAATTCTCAGGAATAGAAACAAGATGGGATTTTACTTATGGAAAGAAAACTAAGCAAATAAAACTGCAATTTAAAACACACTCCAGAGAAAGTATAGTCAAGAGTAGAAGCTACTGCCCTTACATGGCTCCAGAGAAATGCCACACTGAGATCAAAACATAAAGGGGCAGCACTGGGCACTGGATCTTAATGCAAACAGTTAAGCCAGAGGAAGGCAGGCAGTCATGATGTGTGCCCCTAGGGGTAAATCCTAGAGTGCTTGCTCACCAGAAGGATTCACCTGCCAGGGAAGAGCTCTATTTGGTTGAGATGGTGATGGGACGGCAGCTAAGGTGAGCTAACAGGGCCCCCTCAACCCAGAAAAGTTGAATCGGGAAAAGAAATGATGCAGCTGATTCTGCCACACAGGGATTATTCCCTGCAGAAGTTCTGACACAGGAGACCTACCCGTGGGCCTGGGAGAACTCCCGCACACAGAATCCCACTCAGCTATAATTCCCACCCTTTCCCCTCAATCTAAAAGGGGTTCCGACTAAGACACAATCAATCAGTGATGAATGTGAACAGATCGACTACCAAGATTCACCGAGCGCTGAAGCAAACCCAACACTGAATGAAGCTATTGAACCTAGAGGTCAGAAATACATTTGCAGAAAAAGAATATATTGAATGAACATAAGACGTCTTTAAAATAAAGCATGATTTATCTTTTCAGAGGATTGTCTAAAACAAGAATGTGTTGTTCAGTCACTGGATCCAGTCTTCAGTTGGGGACTCAATCCTAAATAGCTCTTGTGACTGGGTGTAGGTCCTTCAAACAGATCCGAATATGATCTGAAACTGTATCCAAATACTGTTGATAGCCGCATGTAGATGCTTTGCTGTCCAGGGAAGATCTGCACAGCAGAAGTGCTTAGGTTAGAGAACGAATTAAATTAACTGGTCAAATCCTTCTTATTGGGTCCCATGAATGCAAACAATTCCTATATCATAATATATCTTTTCCCAGGAGTGGCAAGCTCCCATTTGTGTTCCAATTCATGGTTTTGAAGATACTCACAATTTAGTGTAATATTCATAACAGTTGCATTTGGTGACTAAAGAACATCTTCAATGTTAAGCAATTCATAATCAAAGGTGTATACATAGTGGTCTAGATTTAACAAGAATGAAACGTGATGCCACTTTGTTCCCTTGGCAATGAGATGAAATTTGTACACTAAACTTGCAAATAGCTACAGTTTTATAAAAACATTTGATATTCAATTTTCAGAAAATTAAATACAATTTAACTTTTAGTGACAATTTTTTTGTTTCATAGCCATTATCATTTGTTTTACCTTTTAAATTTTAATGTTTGAATATTTTAGAATAACCATACTATGAATGTATGTAAAAATAATTTTAATTTTCAATTCTTTACATGGACTTCCATCTACATTGTTGGGAATATATATTCAAATTTTGTGTACTTTGAATAAATTACATTTACTTTTTCAAATTGAAGTATAGTTGTTTCAGATGTACAACATAGTGATTGGACAATTCTATATTTACACAACGCTCACCATCTGTCACCATACAAACTTACCATCTATAATGTAGTTACCATCTGTCACCATACGAAGTTATTAGAATATTATAGACTATGTTTCTTATGTTGTACTTTTCATCCCTGTGACTTATGTGTTTTATAACTGGAAGTTTGTACCTCTTAATCCCCTTCACCTGTTTTGCCCATCCTCCCACCCCCTCCCCTCTGGCCATCACTAGTTTGTTCATTGTATTTATGACTCTGTTTCTGGTTTTGTTTGTTTGTTCATTCATTTGTTTTTTAAATTCCACATATGAGTGAAATCATATGGTCTTTCTCTTTCGCTGACTTATTTCACTTAGCATCTACCCTCTAGGTATATTCATATTGTCACAAATGGCAAGATTTCATTCTTTTTTATGACTGAGTAATATTCTGTGTGCGTGTGTGTGTGTGTGTGTGTGTGTGTGTGTACACAACATCTTCTTTATCCATTCATCTATCAATGGACCTTAGGTTGCTCCATATCTTGGCTTTTGTAAATAATGCTGCAATAAATGAGGGTGCATATATCTTCTCAAATTAGTATATTTGTTTTCTTTGGTAAATACCCAGCACTGGAAACACTGGATCATATGGTAGTTCTATTTTTTAGCTTTTTGAGGAATCTCCATACTGTTTTCCGTAGTGGCTGCACTGATTTACATTCCAATGCATGAGGGCTCTGCTTTCCCCACATCCTTGTCAATACTTGTTATTTCTTGTCTTTTTGATACTAGTCATTCTTGTTGATTGGTATGAGATGATATTTCACCGTGGTTTTGTTTTTTGTTTTTTTAATTATGTTATATTAGTCCTGTACTTCATTAGTTTTTTTTATTATGTTATGTTAATCACCATACATTACATTGTTTGTTTTTGATGTAGTGTTCCATGATTCACTATTTGCATATAACACCCAGTGTTCATTGTAATACGTGCCCTCCTTAATACCCATCACCAGGCTAACCCATCCCCCCACCCCCCTCCCCTCTAAAACCCTCAGTTTGTTTCTCAGAGTCCACAGTCTCTCATGGTTCGTCTCTCCCTCTGATTTCCCCCCCTTCATTATTTCCTTCCTTCTCCTAATGTCCTCCATGCTATGCCTTATGTTCCACATATGAGTGAAACCATATGATTCTTGTGTTTGTCTGCTTGACTTATTTCACTTAGCATAATTTCCTCCAGTTCCATCCATGTCAATGCAAATGGTGGGTATTATTCATTCTTTCTGATGGCTGAGTAATATTCCATTGTATATATGGACCACATCTTCTTTATCCATTCGTCTGTTGAAGGGCATCTTGGCTCCTTCCACAGTTTGGCTATTGTGGACATTGCAGCTATGAACATTGGGGTGCACGTGCCCCTTCTTTTCACTACATCTGTATCTTTGGGGTAAATAACCAGTAGTGCAATCGCTAGGTCATAGGGAACCTTTAATTTTTTTGAGGAACCTCCATACTGTTTTCCAAAATGGCTGTACCAACTTGCATTCCTACCAACACTGTAAGAGGGTTTCCCTTTCTTCATATCTTCTCCAACATTTGTTGTTTCCTGCCTTGTTAATTTTTGCCATTCTCACTGGTGTAAGGTGGTATCTCAATGTGGTTTTGATTTTGAATTTCCCTGATGGCTAATGATGATGAACATTTTTTCATGTGTCTGTTAGCCATTCATATGTCTCCTTTGGAAAAGTGTCTGTTCATGTCTTCTGCCCATTTTTGACTTGATTATTTGTTTTTTGGGTGTTGAGTTTGATAAATTCTTTATAGATCTTGGATACCAGCCCTTTATCTGTAGTGTCATTTGCAAATATCTTCTCCCATTCTGTGGGTTGCCTCTTTGTTTCGTTGACTGTTTCCTTTGCTGTGCAGAAGCTTTTTATCTTGATGAAGTCCCAATAGTTCCTTTTTGCTTTTTTTCCCTTGCCTTGCATGTCTTGAAAGAATTTGCTGTGGCCAATGTTGAAGAGATTACTGCCTATGTTCTCCTCTAGGATTTTGATGGATTCCTGTCTCACAAATGAATGAGGTCTTTCATTCATTTAGAGTTTATCTTTGTGTATGGTGTAAGAGAATGGTTGAGTTTCATTCTTCTGTATATAGCTGTCCAATTTCCCCAGCACCATTTATTGAAGAGACTGTTTTTTTTCCATTGCATATTTTTTCCTGATTTGTCGAAGATTACTTGACCATAGAGTTGAGGGTCCATATCTGGGCTCTCTATTCTGTTCCATTGATCTATGTGTCTGTTTTTGTGCCAGTTCCATGCTGTCTTGCTGATCACTGCTTTGTAATATAGTATGAAATCAGGCAACGTGATGCCCCCAGCTTTGTTTTTCTTTTTCAACATGTCCTTGGTGATTCGGAGTCTTTTCTGGTTCCATACAAATTTTAGGATTGTTTGTTCCAGCACTTTGAAAAATGCCATTGGTATTTTGATCGGGATGGTGTTGAAAGTATAGATTGCTCTGGGCAGCATAGACATTTTCACAATGTTTATTCTTCCGATCCATGAGCGTGGAAAGTTTTTCCATCTTTTTGTGTCTTCTTCAATTTCTTTCATGAGTGTTCTGTAGTTCCTAGAGTATAGATCCTTTACCTCTTTGGTTAGGTTTATTCTGAGGTGTCTTATGGTTTTTGGTGCTATTGTAAATGGAATTGATTCCCTAATTTCTCTTAGTGTATAGAAAGGCAACTGATTTCTGTGCATTGATTTTGTATCCTGACACATTACTGAATTGCTGTATGAGTTCTAGTAATTTGTGGGTGGAGTCTTTTTGGTGTTCCACATAAAGTATCATGTCACTGTGGTTTTTATTTGCATTTCCCTGGTGGTTTCCCTGGTGATGTTGAGCATCTTTTCATGTACCTGTTGGCCATCTATGGAAAAATGTCTACTGAGGTCTTCTGCCCACTTTTAATTGGATTATTTAGGGATTTTTTGGTTTTGAGTTGTGAGTTCGTTTTATATTTTGGATGTTAACCCCTTATATGATTGAAAATATCTCCTACTCAGTAGGTTGCCTTTTCATTTTGTTGGTTTCCTTTGCCATGCAAAAGCTTTTCAGTTTGATTTAATCCCAATATTTTATTTTAGCTTTTGTTTCCTTTGCCTAACGTGACATATCCAGAAGAATGTTGCTAAGGCTGATGTCTAAAAGATTATTGCCTGTTTTCTTTTAGGAGTTTTACGGTTTCAGGTCTCACATTTAGGTCTTTAATTCATTCTGAATTTGTTTTTGTGTATGGTGTAAGAGAGTGGTCCAGTTGCATTCTTTTGTATGTGGCTGTCCAGTTTTCCCAGCATCATTTATTGAAGAGACTGTCTTTTCCTCATTGTATTCTTGCCTCCTTTGTTGTAGATTAATTGACCATATAAATGTGGATTTATTTTTGGGTTCTCTGTTCTCTTCCTTTGATTTATGTGTATTTGGGGTTGGTACCATACTGTTTACTATATGATTATTATAGCTTCATAGTATTTCTTGAAATCTGGGATCATGATACCTCCACCTTTGTTGTTCCTTCTCTAGATTGCTTTGACTCTTCTGGGTCTTTTGTGGTTCTAAATCAATGTTAAGATTATTTGTTCTAGTTCTGTGAAAAATACTGTTGGGACTCTGATAGGAATTGCTTTGAATCTGTGGATTCCTTTGGACAGTCTGGACATTTTTTAAAATTTTATTATGTTATGATAGTCACCATACAATACGTCATTAGTTTTTGATATAGTGATCCACGATTCATTGTTTTCGTATAACACCCAGTGCTCATTGCAATACGTGCCCTCCATAATACCCATCACCAGGCTAACCCATCCCCCCCCCCCGCAAAACCCTCAGTTTGTCTCTGAGTCCATAGTCTATCATGGTTCATCTCTCCCTCCAATTTCCCCACCTTCACATTTTTCCCTTCCTTCTCCTGATGTCCTCCATGCTATTCCTTATGTTCCACAAATAAGTGAAACCATATGATAATTGACTTTCTCTGCTTGACTTATTTCACTTAGCATAATCTCCTCCAGTCCCATCCATGTCAATGCAAATGGTGGGTATTCATCCTTTCTGATGGCTGAGTAATATTCCATTGTATATATGGACCACATCTTCTTTATCCATTCATCTGTTGAAGGACATCTCAGCTCTTTCCACAGTTTAGCTATTGCGGACTTTGCTGCTGTGAACATTGGGGTGCATATGGCCCTTGCTTTCACTATATCTGTGTCTTTGGGGTAAATACCCAGGAGTGCAATTGCTGGGTCATAGGGTAGCTCTATTTTTAATTTTGTGAGGCATCTCCACCCTTTTTTCCAAAGTGGCTATACCAACTTGCATTCCCACCAACAGTGTAAGAGGGTTCCCCTTTCTCCACAACCTCACCAACATTTGTTGTTTCTTGCCTTGTCAATTTTTGTCATTCTAACTGGTGTAAGGTGGTATCTCAATGTGGTTTTGATTTGAATTTCCCTGATGGCTAATGATGATGAACACTTTTTCATGTGTCTGTTAGCCATTTGTATGTCTTCTTTGGAGAAGTGTCTGTTCATGTCTTCTGCCCATTTTTTGACTTGATTATTTGTTTTTTGGGTGTTGAGTTTGAGAAGTTCTTTATAGATCTTAGATACGAGCTCTTTATCTGTAGTGTCATTTGCAAATATCTTCTCCCATTCTGTGGGTTGCCTCTTTGTTTCGTTGACTGTTTCCTTTGCTGTGCAGAAGCTTTTTATCTTGATGAAGTCCCAAAAGTTCCTTTTTGCTTTTGTTTCACTAGCCTTTGGAGATGAATCTTGAAAGAAGTTGCTGTGGCCGATGTTGAAGAGGTTACTGCCTATGTTCTTCTCTAGGATTTTGATGGATTCCTGTCTCAAATTGAGGTCTTTCATCCATATTGAGTTTATCTTTGTGTATGGTGTAAGAGAATGGTTGAGTTTCATTCTTCTGTATATAGCTGTCCAATTTTCCCAGCACCATTTATTGAAGAGACTTTTTTTTTCCATTGCATATTTTTTCCTGCTTTGTCAAAGATTATTTGACCATAGAGTTGAGGGTCCATATCTGGGCTCTCTATTCTGTTCCATGGGTCTATATGTCTGTTTTTGTGCCAGTACCATGCTGTCTTGGTGATCATGGCTTTGTAATATAGTATGAAATCAGGCAACGTGATGCCCCCAGCTTTGTTTTACTTTTTCAACATTTCCTTGGTGATTCTGGGTCTTTTCTGATTCCATACAAATTTTAGGATTGTTTGTTCCAGCTGTTTGAAAAATGTCATTGGAATTTTGATTGGGATGGCATTGAAGGTATAGATTGCTCTGGGCAGCATAGACATTTTAACAATGTTTATTCTTCCAATCCATGAGCATGGAATGTTTTTCCATCTTTTTGTGTCTTCAATTTCTTTCATGAGTGTTCTGTAGTTCCTAGAGTATAGATCCTTTACCTCTTTGGTTAGGTTTATTCTGGGGTATCTTATGGTTTTTGGTGCTATTGTAAATGGAATCATTTCTCTAGTTTGTCTTTCTACAGTTGCATTGTTAGTGTATAAGAAAGCAACTGAATTCTGTGCATTGATTTTGTATCCTGCCACATTACTGAATTGCTGGATGAGTTCTAGTAATTTGGGGGTGGAGTCTTTTGGGTTTTCCACATAAAGTATCGTGTCACCTGTGAAGAGAGAGAGTTTGACTTCTTCTTTGCCAGTTTGAATACCTTTTATTTCTTTTTGTTGTCTGATTGCTGTTGCTAGGACTTCTAGTACTGTGTTGAACAATAGTGGCGAGTAGGCATCCTTGTTGTGTTCCTGATCTTAAGGGAAAGGCTCTCAGCTTTTCCCCATTGAGGATGATATTTGCTGTGGGTTTTTCATAGATGGATTTTATGAACTTGAGGAATGTTCCCTCTATCCCTATACTCTGGAGAGTTTTAATCAGGAAAGGATGTTGTATTTTGTCAAATGCTTTTTCTGCATCAATTGAGAGGACCATATGGTTCTTCTCCCTCCTCCTATTAATGTGTTCTATCACATTGATTGATTTGCGAATGTTGAACCACCCTTGCATCCCGGGGATAAATCCCACTGGGGGTCATGGTGGATGATCCTTTTAATGTATTGTTGGATCCTATTAGCTAGGATTTTGTTGAGGATTTTGGAATCCATATTCATCAGGGATATCGGTCTGAAATTCTCCTTTTTGATGGGGTCTTTGCCTGGTTTGGGGATTAAGGTAATGCTGGCCTCATAGAATGAGTTTGGAAGTTTTCCTTCTGTTTCTATTTTTTGAAACAGCTTCAGGAGAATAGGTATTATTTCTTCTTTGAATGTTTGGTAGAATTCCCCAGGGAATCCATCAGGCCCTGGACTCTTGTTTTTTGGGAGGTTTTTGATCCCTGCTTCAATCTCGTTACTGGTTATTGGCCTATTCAGGTTGTCAATGTCTTCCTGTTTCAGTCTTGGCAGCTTATAGGTTTCCAGGAAGGCCTCCATTTCATCCAGATTGCTCAGTTTATTGGCATATAGTTGTTGATAATAATTTCTAATAATTGTTTCTATTTCCTTGGTGTTAGTCGTGATCTCTCCCCTTTCATTCATAATTTTATTAATTTGGGTCCTTTCTCTTTTCTTTTGGATAAGTCTGGCCAGTGGTTTATCGATCTTATTAATTCTTTCAAAGAACCAACTTCTAGTTTCGTTGATCTGATCTACTGTGTTTCTGGTTCCTAATTCATTGATTTCTGCTCTAATTTTAATTATTTCTCTTCTAATGCATGGCTTAGGCATCGTTTGTTGCTTTTTCTCTAGTTCTTTAAGGTGTAGAGTTAGTTGGTGAATTTGGGATTTTTCTATTTTTTTGAGTGAGGCGTGGATGGCTATGTATTTCCCCCTTAGGACTGCCTTTGCAGTATCCCATAGGTTTTGGACCGATGTGTTCTCATTCTCATTGATTTCCATGAATTGTTTAAGTTCTTTGATTTCCTGGTTGACCCAAACATTCTTGAGCAGAGTGGTCTTTAGCTTCCAAGTGTTTGAATTTCTGCCAAATTTTTTCTTGTGATTGAGTTCCAGTTTTAGAGCATTGTGGTCTGAGAATATGCAGGGAATAATCTCAATCTTTTGGTATCGGTTGAGACCTGATTTGTGACCCCGTATGTGGTCTATTCTGGAGAAAGTTCCATGTGCGCTCGAGAAGAATGAGTATTCTGTTGTTTTAGGGTGGAATGTTCTGTAAGTATCTATGAGGTCCATCTGGTCCAATGTATCATTCAAAACTCTTGTTTTCTTGTTGATTTTCTGCTTAGATGATCTGTCCATTGCTGAGAGTGGAGTATTGAGGTCTCCTACAATTAACGTATTGTTATCAATATGACTCTTTATTTTGGTTAACAGTTGGCTTATGTAGATGGCTGCTCCCATGTTGGGGGCATAGATATTTACAACTGTTAGATCTTCTTGTTGGATAGACCCTTTAAGAATGATATAGTGTCCTTCTGTGTCTCTTATTACAGACTTTAGTTTAAAATCTAATTTGTCTGATATAAGAATTGCTACCCCAGCTTTCTTTTGAGGTCCGCTGGCATGGAAGATGGATCTCCATCCCTTCACTTTCAGTCTGGATGTATCTTTAGGTTCAAAATGAGTCTCTTGTAGGCAGCATATGGATGGGTCCTGTCTTTTTATCCAATCTGCAACCCTGTGCTGTTTTATGGGAGCGTTTAGGCCATTCATGTTGAGAGTGATTATTGAAAGATATGAATTAATTGTCATCATGTTGCCTGTGAAGATGTTGTTTTTATAGATTGTCCCTGTGAATTTCTGTTGTATATCACTCTTGGGATCTTTCTCCTTTTATAGAACCCCCCTTAATATTTCTTGCAGGGCCGGCTTAGTGGTCACATACTCTTTCAGTTTCTGCCGGTCGTGGAAGCTCTGCATCTCTCCATCCATTCTAAATGACAGCCTTGCTGGATAAAGTATTCTTGGCTGCATGTTCTTCTCATTTAGTACCCTGAATATGTCTTGCCAGGCCTTTCTGGCTTGCCAGGTCTCTGTGGATAGGTCTGACGTTATTTGATGTTCCTCCCTTTGTACGTAAGGAATCTCTTCCCCCTAACTGCCCTTAAGATGGTTTCCTTGGTTCTAAGATTTGCAAATTTTACTATTACATGCCGGGGTGTTGGCCTGTTCTCCTTGATCTTGGGAGGGGTCCTCTCTGCCTCTAGGACTCGAATGTTTGTTTCATTCCTCAGATTAGGGAAGTTCTCAGCTACGATTTGCTCAAATACATCTTCTAGTCCTCTCTCTCTCTCCACTCGCTCCAGGATTCCAATTATTCTGACATTGGAACGCTTCATGGTGTCACTTATTTCTCTGATTCTATTTTCATGGATTCTGAGTTGTTTTTCCCTGGCCTCCTCTTTTCCCTTTTTATCTATTATATTGTCTTCCAGGTCGCTTATTCGCTCTTCTGCCTCACTTACCCTAGCTGTTAGATTATCTAGATTGGATTGGATCTCATTGATAGCATTTTTAAGTTCTGCCAATTCACCTTTCATTTCTGCCCTTAGAGACTCTATGTTGCCATTAATGGATTTCTCCATTCTAGCCATTGTCTTCACAATTGCTAGCCTGAATGCCATCTCTGACATCTTGGTTATATCTGCATCCATTTGTAAATCTGCAGCATAAGTCATAATCTCTGAGTCTTTTCTATTTTGGGGGCTCCTCCTCCTAGTCATTCTGTTGATGGGTGTTTGAGGGAATGTATAGAGTCAAAATTATTGACCAGAACCCAAGCAAGATGCACCTGTTTTCTTGGGACCTTAAGGTTGCTGGCCTCTTGTTTTCCCAGCCTGTCTTCTGCGGGAGGGGCCTGCCGTGCTGTTACTCAGGCAACCCTGTTTGGGCGGAGTTGCCCTGCACCCCTGTGGCGGGGGATGGGCTCAGCAGGAATCAGTCTCTGGGGCTTTTGTTCTCTGGCAGGTTTCCCTGGCGGCTTTCCACGTCTCTTCTGCGAGTCAGAGCAGAAGAGACTGTTTCCAACCCTCTGCCTCAGAGCAGAGAGACCACAGTCTGTTCTTCAGTGAGCTCTCCAGGCCACACTGTCTCCGTTTCTGTCCGTGCTGCTATAAACTGCAGCATCCTGGGTTGTGCGCCCCTCCGCAGTGCTCCCAGTCCTGCCTCCAGGTCGGGGCACGTCTCTGCCCTTTGTGCTTCTAAAACCGCCAGCCGCTCCCAGTTCGAGTGCACAACCGCGCTGCTCCGGTTTTCTGCCCTGGGGGCTGCAGTTACCCTGCTCGACCCCACCGCTCTGGGTTTCCGCCCCGGGGGTTGCCCTAAAGTCCTCTCCTGACGCTACTGGTCTGCGAGTCTGTGCCCGTCTGCAGCGCGCGAGGCTGTCGCTCACCGGCACTGTAGGATCCCCATGTCCAGGTACCCTCCCGCTGCCGTTTATCCTCCAATATCTGCCCGTGGAATCACGGCTCCCCGCTTTGTACCTCAAAACCAAGCGCCTGCGATACTCTGTTTGTAGAGATCCAGATCTTCTTACATCTCAGGCTGGTTTCATGAGTGCTCAGAGTGGTCTGGTAGATATCCAGCTCAATTCCGCGGACCAGTTGAAATAGGGTCCCCTACTCCTCAGCCATCTTTTCCCTTCCTCCCGATGGTCTGGACATTTTAAAAATATGAATTATTATAATCCATGAGCATGGACTGTCTTTTCATTTGTTTGTGTTGTCTTAAATTTCTTTAATCAATGTCTTAGAGTTTTCAGAGTATAGGTCTTTCACTTCCTTGGTTAAATTTATTCCTAGGTATTTTATTCTCCTTGATGGCACTGTAAATGGGATTATTTTCTTAATTTCTCGTCTCTGCTACTTTATCATTAGTGTATAAAAACACAACAGATTTTCATATTTTATTTTGTATCCTGCAACTTTATGGAATTCACGTATCCATTCTAATAGTTTTTAGTGGAGTCTTTAGGATTTTCTATATATGTATCATGTCATCTGCAAATAGTGACAGTTTTCCTTCTTCCTTACCAGTCTGGATGTCTATTATTTTTTTTCTTGTCTGCTAAGGCTAGGCCTTCAGTACTATGCTGAATAAAAGTGACGAGAGTGGACATCCTTGTCTTGGTCCAGATCTTAGAGGAAAAACTTTCAGCTTTTCGCAGTTGAGTAGGATGTCAGCTGTGGATTTGTCATATATTATGTTGAGGTATGTTATCTCTAAATCCACTTTACTGAGAGTTTTTGTCATGAACAGATGTTGAATTTTGTCAAATGCCTTTTCTGCATCTATTGAGATGATCATATAGTTTTTATCTTTCATTTTGTTAATGTGGTGTATCATGTTGATTGATGATATTGAACTGTTCTTGCATCCCTGGAATAAATCCCACTTGATCATGGTGAGTGATCTTTTTAATGTATTGTTGAATTCAACGTGCTAATATTTTGTTGGGGATTTTTGCATCTATGTTCATCAGGGATATTGACCTATAATTGCTTTTTTTTTTTTTTTTTTGTAGTGTCTTTATGCTTTTGGTATCAGGGTAATGATGACCTCACAGAATGGATTTGGAAGTTTTCCTTCCTCTTCTGTTTTTGGAATAATTTGAGAAGGACAGGCATTAACTCTTCTTTAAGTGTTTGGTAGAATTCACCTGTGAAGCCATCTAGTCTTGGACTTTTGTTTGTTAGGAGTTCTTTTATTACCAATTCATTTCATTACTACTAGTAAGTCTGTTTGGATTTGCTGTTTCTTTTTTATTCAGTCTTGGGAGATTGTGTTTCTAGGAATTTATCCATTCCTTCTAATTGTCCAATTTGTTGGCATATATTTTTTTTGTAATAGTGTCTTATAATCCCCTTTAGTTTTGTGATACTGGTTGCTACTTCACCTTTTTCATTTATTTATTTGAGTCCTCTCTCTAGAGTCTGGCTAAAAATTTATCAATTTTGTTACTCTTTTCAAAAAAAACCAAATCATGGCTTCATAGATCCTTTCTATTGTTTTTTAACCTCTATTTCATTTATTTCTGCTTTAATCTTTATTATTTCCTTCCTTTTGTTAGCTTTGGGCTTTGTTCATTTTCTAGTTCTTTTTGAGATTTTTCTTGTTTCTTGAGGTAGGCCTGTATTGGTGTAAACCTCCCTCTTAGAACCACTTTTGCTAGGGGCACCTGGGTGGCTCAGTCGTTAAGCGTCTGCCTTCGGCTCAGGTGATGATCCCAGGGTCCTGGGATTGAGCCCCATGTTGGGCTCCCTGCTCAATGGGAAGCTTGCTTCTCCCTCTCCAGCTTACTTCTCCCTCCCCAGCTCCCCCATGCTTGTGTACCCTCTCTTGCTATCTCTCTCTATCAAATAAATAAATAAAATCTTAAAAAAAAAATAAAAGAACTGCTTTTGCTGCATCCAAAAGATTTTGGATCATTGTGTTTTCATTTTTATTTGTCTCCATTAGGTTTATATATAAAATCTTATGTGTATAGCAGGACATATTAAGTTGATGGTTACTTAATTTTCAAGACATTCTAAAAGTGCTACATTTTTACACCCCCCCTCCACATTTATGTATATTATGTCATGTTTTACATCTTTTTATTTTGTGTATCCCTTGATTAATTTTTGTAGATGTAATTGATTTTACTAGTTTGTGTTTTGACCTCCATACTGGCTTTATAAGTGATTAATCTACTACCTTTATATTTGCTTTTACCTGTGAATTTTTTTACTTTCATTAATTTCAAATCAGTTCTCTTTAACATTTCCTCTGGTTGGTTTAGTGGTCATGAATTCCCTTAACTTTGTCTGTGAAATTCTTTTTTTTAAGTTTTTTTTTTTTTTTTTTATGCTTTTAGTAATCTCTATGCCCAACATGGGTCTCTAACTCATGACCCTGTGATCAAGAGTCACATGCTCTTCTGACTGAACCAGTCAGGCACCCCTGGGAAACTCTTTATCTCTCCTTCTATTCTGAATGGTTATCTTCCTGGGTAGAGTATTCTTGCTTGCAAGTCCTTTTAGCCCTTTGAATATATTATGCCACTCTCTCCTGGCCTGCAAAGTTTCTGCTGAAAAATCTGCTGAAAAATCAGCTGAAAAATCCTTATGGGGTTTCCTTTGCGTGTAACGGTTTTCTTTTCTCTTGCTGCTTTAAAAATTCTCTCTTTATCATTACTTTTTGCCATTTTAGTTATCATGTGTCCTGGTGTGGAGCTCCTTGGATTAATCTTGGTAGAGGCTCTCTGTGATTCCTGGATGGGATGTCTGTTTCCCTCCCTAGTTTAGAGAAGTTTTCTCCTACTATTTCTTCAGATAAGTTTTCTGTCCCCCTTCTCTTTCCCTTCTCCTTCTAGGATCCTTTTGATGTGAATGTTATTGTGCTTGATGATGTCATTGAGTTCCCTTAACCTATTCCATTTTTTATTTTTTTCTTTTTGCTGTTCAGCTTGGTTGCTGCCCATTACCCTGTCTTCCAGATCACTGACTGTTCTTCTGCCTCCTCTGAACTGCTATGGATTCCCTCCAGTGTTTTTTGTTTGTTTTTGGTTTTTTAGTTTTAGGTTGTTTTTTTTTTTTTCAGATATTTTTTATTTCTTCAAATTTATCAGGGGTGACAAAAAATATAATTGAGTCCCATCATCATGGAAATGGCTTTATGAGAAAACTGGTCAGATGAATATTATTGCTTCCCATTTTCAACCAGTAAATAGTTGCTGTTGATAAATAATCAACAGTCTGTCAAGAATGCTCAAGATATGTTATATAATACAACATGCCTGTTCACAGGGGGAGGGGGGACTAGGAAATAACTTATGTGAACTTCTTGATTTCATCATACAAGACAAGCACAAAAGCACCACCATGCCTCTGAGAACACTGGACCATGCACCCTTGAAAAAAGCTTTGGCTCTCTCATCACAAGCAATCTTCCTTCAGCAGTCAAGCATGCCTATGTACATGATGTCAGTTCCTTTGCACCCTGACTGCATCACCATATGGTGATGAACAGTGTCAAATGCATAGGAACTCGACCCAGCAACTGCTGTGATATCATCCAGCTGATGAAGATGTGAGTATTCTTGGGCTCTTGGAAGCATTCCTTTGTAGTGTCATGCATACCAAACTATAGCTCGGTAGATGATAATACTCTGCAGAGACACATTAAAGCCTTGGCACAGGCCCTTCATCCCATCAGATTTGTAGATCTTAACCACGCAGTCACTGAGGCCTCGGAATTCCCTTTCAGCTCCAGCTTTGCCCACATCTGCAGCTAGATGGGTTCAGGCAAAATTAAGAGAATACACAAAACACAAGGATGTGACCAGTGGCACCACATGATGCCAGATTCCCTGCAAAGTAGCACCAGTACTGGGTTCCCTTGTCCACACCACCCAGAAAGATCTGCTTGTGTTCATCTTTTTTTTTTTTTTTTTAAAGATTTTATTTATTTATTTGAGAGAGAGAATGAGATAGAGCATGAGAGGGGGGAGTGTCAGAGGGAGAAACAGACTCCCTGCTGAGCAGGGAGCCCGACACGGGACTCGATCCTGGGACTCCAGGATCATGACCTGAGCCAAAAGCAGTCGCCTAACCAACTGAGTCACCCAGGTGCCCTGCTTGTGTTCATCTTTAAAGGCAGAGTTGAGAGCCTGAGTGGGGAAGTAACTGGCCAGGTTACCATATGAGAAGGAGAGGATTTCCTGCTCCCTGGGGATATGAGCCACACAGTCTCTAATGCCCCTGTATTGCTTATCTGCGGTGATGTGCTTGCTGGCGTGCTGCACCTGCAGCAGCAGCTTGTCCCACTCGATGGGTGGTGCTACTGTGGCCTTGGAGACGGCCATGGCTACTCCACCCACCAGGAGGTCCTTGACAAAAGACACAGCGGTATCTGTCATGTTGAAAGAGGAGATGGGTGACTGCCTAGTTATTGAACTCTTCATGTCTGGCTGGTTCTGTTTTATATTTTCTGTCTTTTTGTTGAAGTCTCGCTGAGATCTTGCACTCTTTTCTCAAGTCCAGTAAATATCTTTATGACTGTTACTTTGAATTCTCTATCAAACATATCACTTACCTTTCTTTTTTTTTTTTTAAAGATTTTTATTTGACAGAGAGAGACACAGTGAGAGAGGGGACACAAGCAGGGGGAGTGGGAGAGGGAGAAGCAGGCCTCCCGCCGAGCACGGAGCCCGATGTGGGGCTCAATCCCAGGACCCTGGGATCATGACCTGAGCTGAAGGCAGACGTTTAACATCTGAGCCACTCAGGCACCCCTCACTTACCTTTCTTTCACTTAGCTATTTGCTGTGATATCGTCCTGTTCTTTCATTTGGGACATATTTCTCTATCTGCTCATTTTGTCTAACTCTCTGTGTTTGTTTCTATGTATTCAGGAGGTCAGCCTTGCCTCCTGGTCTTGAAAGTAGTGGCCTTGTGTAGGAGAGCTCCTGTAGCGCAATGCCTCCTGGTCCCCAGAACCAGATGCTCAGGGAGGTCTCCTATCTGGGCTGCATGCATTCTACTGTTGTGGCTGAGCCACATTTGCATTCAGCCCACTCTGCCGGAATGACTTGCTTTGACTGTTTGGGGCCCACCGGGCAGGGGCTGGTCCTTGCAGTGTTGAGAGGTCTGTCTGAGGCCGCTGTGAGCTCCTCCGTGGGCAGGGTCAGCAGTTGTGCTAAGGGTCTGCAGTTAGCCTTTCTGCTGCAACTGTAGGTGCACCCCACAGCCAGGCTCTCTCCTGCACGGCCCACTCAAAGGCTCAGCTGCTGGAACTGCAGATCCCCTGGTGTGTCTGGTTATCTCTGCCTCTCCCTCCGGCTTTGGAGTAGCACTAGTCCCGGGGCTGCCTGCAGGCTGTGGCAGGGCAGGAGCTGCTTTGGATGGATGCCGGCCTAGGTGGGTTGGATGGGGTGGGTCCACAGGAGGAATCCAGGGGCAGGTCATGTGGTGTTAGCAAGCTAGGTGGGGAGCATTAGGGCTGGTGTCCGCAAGTGTCTTGCTACCTAGGCTCGGAGAGGGGAAGAGAAAATGCACCTACCAGCATTTTTGTTCTTGGAGAAGTCTCCCGAAGATCCCTGTCACTCCAGCACATGTTCTGAGATGAGTAAATAAGGCTCCTTTAGGCATACCCCAGGAGCTTCTCAAACTGCTGCTTCTGTTCCGTGTCTCAGGCCAGGTTATTTATTATGTTGGCTCTTAAGAGCATGGACTCCGTTTCCTATCTCACTCTGGCTCCCTTGGAGTTAAGGCTGCTGATTTTTAAAATACCCAGAGGTAAGCCCTGCTGATTTTAAAAGCTCATGAAGTTAAGCCCCCCTGGTTTCCAAAGCCAGAGTTATGGGGACTCATCTTCCCAGTGCGGCTCTCCGATGCCCGGGTGCCCAGGCTGGTGTCTGATCCTCTTGCTTCTCGGCTTCTCTGTGCCTGTCGTGTGTCACCTGGGGGTTGGTTCCCAGCTGCATCTTCGCCCCTGCTACCCTTTTCAATGTGGCCTCATCTCGATGATTAACCGTGGAAGATCTGTTTGCCGGAGCCCTTGGGTCATTTTTCAGTTTGTCACACAAATGTGGCTGTTCGCTCGGTGTGTCTGGGGTGAGATGAGCTCAGGATTCTCCTCCGCCATCCTCTTCCATCTCTTGGGAAAATACTTATTTAGCAACGTAATTTTGCTGAAATGATGGCAAGGAAAATGCCTTTTGTAAAATCAATATACACTTCTGTATAAATTAGTTAAATATCACTGAAATGTTTGTGTCTCCCCCCCCCCACCCCCCGGCAAACTTGTATGTTGAAATCCTAACCCCTCAGAAGTTGAGGTCTTTGGGAGGTGATTAGGTCACAAAGGTGGAGCCCTCGTGAATATAATTAGTGCCCTTATCAAAGAGATCACACAGAGCTCCCACCCCTTCCGCCAAGTGTGGATATAGAAGAAGTCTGTGACCCAGAAGAGGACCCTTATCTGCCCTTGCTGGCACCCTGATCTCAGACTTCCAGGTTCCACAACTGTGAGAAAAAATTTCTGTAGTTTATCAGCCACCCGGCCTGTGGTATTTTGTTATAGCAGCCCAAAGAGACCCCCATCCACAGGACCTCCAGATACATAATAATTTAATTCAGCCTTCTTTGACATTTTTGCACCTTTAATTATATAAAAATTATACCTTTAAACATATTTCATAATGTTGCCACTACAAAGCTACATTAGGATAGAACATATTTCGTTTTTAGCTTAATTCATAACTTTTTTTTTTTTTTTTAAAGATTTTATTTATTTATTTGAGAGAGAGAATGAGAGACAGAGAGCATGAGAGGGAGGAGGGTCAGAGGGAGAAGCAGACTCCCTGCCGAGCAGGGAGCCCGATGCGGGACTCGATCCCGGGACTCCAGGATCATGACCTGAGCCGAAGGCAGTCGCTTAACCAACTGAGCCACCCAGGCGCCCTAATTCATAACTTTTACGAGCCATATGGAACATGGGCTCCCATTTGTCCCGAATTACTAGAAACAGGCCAGGATAGGCTGGAATAATTTGAAACATCTTCATAATCTTTGTGAATGAAAATATATTACAGTCATCCATTTAAAAACAGATTCTCAGGGGAGATGTTAAAATGTCACTGTATGCTGGGTATAGTAGGTAAAATGAAAACAAACGACAGGAAAAAAAAGGTTTAAAGTAAAGGATTGAAAAATATATGTACTGAGGAAATGCCACAAAAAAGAAAGTAGATGAGATAATATCAGATAACATAATATAATTCAAGGCCAGAAATATTAAATGAGTAGATAGGGACCTTATATTGGTAGAAGATATAATTTTCTACACCTAACAAGACAGCTGTAAGCTATTATAATGATTTAGAAATATAAAAGAGAAATAGGCAAATACGTAATTAGAGTATTTTAATATGCCTCTCTGAGGAATCAACAACTAATTCAATAACAACAGAAATGTATAGGGTTTGAGCGAATAACCCAGTATAAGCTTAGGTGTCTAGATGGGTGATAGATTCATAGAAACGCAAATAGGTACATTTTATGCATACTGACTGATTCACTCAGGGGAGGCTATAAATATTACAAACACCTATGGATTAATTTGAGATCTTAAATCAATGCAGCAAGAATGGAATGTTCGAACTGGTCTTGGGATAATGGAATGAAGGAGGTGAGGGCAGATTTCCACTTAAATAGGGAGATCTGAGTAGGATTTGGTGAGCAGTGACTTGGAAGGGAACAGGTGGTTGAGAGGAAATGTCCCAGGCAGAAGGACCCGAGGGACCAGCCAGCACAAGGCTCTAAAGTAGGGAAGGACTTAATGAGTTTGAAGAACAGTGAGGCAACCCCTAAGGCCCTCTGGCAGTGCCAGGCCCTTCACGTGTGCGTCCCTCTGCTTGAAACACCCCCATCCCCCTTCATAGCTGGAAAATGTCCACTTACCCTTTAAGGTGAGCTCAGAGTTCATCCTCTGTGAAGGTCCCTGGTTCTCCCAGGAAGAAGGTGTTACTCTGTCCTTCATGCTCACAGCACTTGGCCCATTGCTCAGTATTCGTATTTATCACATTGTGGCTTTGGGTTTTCATGCCTGACTCCTGCCACCCAGCTATGAACAAATGGAAAGCAAGGACTTAGCTCTGCTTCCCAGTAGGTCAGCCTCGGTACCAAAGACACTCAGTAAGCATTTGTGGGTCAAATGAAAGATGTTCTGTATTAAACAATGCAATTCCTCTTTTCGCTACTTGTTTCCTGTCTTTCATGCAAATGTCAGGTGGGTTCCTAGGCGTCTTCCATGTCTCTGTACTATGGGGAATAATTGGGAAATTATCAACCCCAGCTCTTGGTAGATCTGAGAGGATCAATACGGATGTGAAATGAGTGGAGAAGGTTAATTAACAGCTCTGAGAGGAAAGCACAAAATGGATGTGGCCTCCAATCCCTGAGGCTTCTGGAAGGATCTCGGTCAGCTAAGTCTGGCAGAGGGTATGGGATTGGCTGCTGAGCAGGGAGGAGAAGGGCATCAGGGTGAGGCAGAGGTAAGAAATAGTATAGCCAGGGCCATGAGGGGCCTGACTGAAAGAGCAGAGAGGAGTCAGCCTGGCCAGGGAGGCTGGGGGTCGGATCACAGAGACCTCCCCCAACCTCCCGAAAGGGAGGCCCAGAGACCACGTAGCTGTTTGTTGTTTGTTCTCAGGGAATGGAGCCACACGATGCAGGCTGCAGGGTGGGGTAGGTGGGAGAGAAAACATGGAGCTCAAACCGCACAGGATCCATTACCCAAGACCTGGGGTCCCACGGGGCTTGGCAGCAACCTGGTGGCAGGGGCCAAACAGATGTCTGCCCCTATGTGAGTGAGGTGAACAAAAGAGTCAGAATTTAGATGGGGAAAAAAAAGAGTTGAGATTGTTTCCAACCACAGAACAGTAGGCTGCAGTAATAGAGGGGACGCCCACATCCTAGGTCTCAACCAAAGTCAGCCATTTATGGTTTTAAGAGACCTGCTGCGCCCCAACTCTGGACATTTCTATCACCTCCTGCTCTGCCTGGAAGGTTCTTCCCTCATTTAGGGTACAGGTTAGGAGCACAACCTTCTGACGAGGTCTGAGCCGGAGTGTCCACTCTGCCACATCCTTAATGTGCGTCGTACAGTTTACGTCTGTCGCCTGTCCCTGTGCTGTCCAGTAGGGGAGCTGCTAGCCGCGTGTGGCTATTTAGCACGTGAAATGTGACTAGTCCAAGTTAAGATGTGGGTTTTTTTTATTTTAAAGATTTTATTTATTTGTCAGAGAGAGAAAGAGAGCACAAGCAGGGGGAGTGGCAGGCAGAGGGAGAAGCAGGCTTCCCGCGGAGCAGCGAGCCCGATGCAGGGCTCCATCCCAGGACCCCAGGATCATGACCCGAGCCGAAGGCAGATGCCCAACCCACTGAGCCACCCAGGCACCCCAATGATAATATGTTAAATATATTGGGTTAAAGGAAATATATTAGTATAGTTAGTTTCACCCAAGCTGTACTTTGTTAATGTAGCTACCAGAAACTGTAAAATTACATGTGTAGCTTGCCTTATACTTCTGTTGGATAATGCAGCTCTATAAAATGGGGAGAATAGAGCGCCTGCTTCAGTGGGTTGTTATTAAGATGAAATGAGATCATAATTATAAAATGCAAGAGAAGAAAAAAAGAAAGAAAGCAGAAAGTCCCTTGGAGCATAACTACAGTTCACCGGAGGAAAAAGACCAGGAGCTCCCACCAAGCTCTAAAGGAAATTCGGAAGGATCTCTACAGCCGACGCTGAAGCCAGGGGATCTTTCTCCTGTTTTGGTCCCCGCGTAGGCATCAGTGACACTGTTTTGTAAAACAGTACAGATTATAAATAAAAGTCTGTGGGCAGCAACAGAAAAACACCTACGTGCTGTGCTCCTGGGTCTGTCCAGCCCGCCCCGCAGTGGTTTGGGGATCTGCTCTGTTCAGACTAGAGATCCACCCACAGGAAGTTTCCTCTGGGCAGCGGGGCCAGCACAGCACTCTTCCCACCTGTTCGCACTGACTTCTCCCCGCCTCCCCTCTCCTCCAGACAGGCTGGGAGACTACACTCCCTTTGTGTCAAGACGACGCATTTGAAATTCTTTTGTGGCACCACTTTCTTTTACTTGCCCACAGCCTTCCAGATTTTAGAGGGGGAATCTGGCCTTTGCGGTTCTTATCCTGCATTATTTTGGGTTTGTTGGCCTTATCGACATCTCAACATTTCCCTTTCCTTGGTGGTTTTTGTGCTGTTGGATACATCCGTGTTTCTCAGTTGGTGCACCCCGGACCTCCCTGGAGGTAAGGGTGGGGACCATTATCGCTCTGTTTCAAACCTCTTCAGTAATGCTTCACTGTCTGCGCCTTAGGTGTACAGCTGACCACTAGGAAGTGCTTAATTGTACGGGTGACAGCATGGACGACTATTGAGTTTTGACTTAGAAGAGTACATAAAATGTTAAATCTGTTAAAAATTTAGTAATCGCCTTATAAATGGTCTGTATGATCATTTTTACCTTTCTGTGTACTAAAGATGACCTTTTCCAGACTAAACAATTACTCTATTTGTTTAACAATTGTGACAAATAGAGGCGCCTGGGTGGCTCAGATGGTTGAGCATCAGACTCTTGGTTTCCACTTAGGTCATGATCTTAGGGTCATGGAATCCACCCCATGTCAGGCTCCATGTTCAGCAGGGAGTCTGCTTGAATTCTCTCTGTCCTTCTGTATCTTTTCATTACTGTCGGACTTTTTAATTATTCTTGGGTCTGGTTGGTGTCTAACAGTGTGCACTGCGATCTGAATGTTCATGTCTGTGGTTACTAACGTGGATGTAGGTATTTTCTTACATTGCTCATTTGTATTTCCTCTTTGGTGCTGTGCCTATTTAAGCCTTTTGCCTATTTTAAAAACTACATTTTCTCTTTCTTATTGATTCGTTAAGTGTTCTTTATATATCCTGGGTACCAATTCTTTGTTTTACAAACTTCTCCCACATTGTGGTTTTGTCTTTTCCACTCGCTTTATGGTATTGTGTGGTAAACAAAAGTCCTTAATTTTAACATAGTTGAATTCATTGATCTTTTTCTTTATGGCTAAAAAAAAAAAATTCTTCTTGACCCCAAAGTCATGAAACATTCTTCTGTAGGTCCACGCATTTTATCTGAAATTCTTGGAGCCAGATGTGTTTTGGAATACAGACTTTTTTGGACGTTGGAAAAGTACTAGGGAACACATACAGCATATTTATGTAACACTTTCAACAAGAACTGGAAGAGCACCTCTACTCAAAAAGCAATATTCAAACATTACTATTTCTGCAGCAAAACACATGTAGTCACCTAAGTAATATATAAATAATGACTAGAAAGAGCTTCATGTCACTAAATCACATTTTTCACCTAATGAAAGTTAGGGCTAATGAGTTCCAAAGAGTTTGGTGTTTCAGAAGTATGGGGATTTTGTAATTAGTACAGAAGTTATGGCAGCCTCATACATAAGGATGGAAGTATTTCAAAGTTTAAAGGAACTTAGTGGTGGAGCCGTGGACCTGGAATTTGCGTGTGAAGATTCTTTACTACTGATTTAAATTATGGCTTAGGAAGACTCCTATTTTCTACTCTTGAGTCAGCCAGTTGTGTTTTTCTGGAAATTTGTGCATTTACCTAAATTTTATTTGCATTAAATTGTTCATAAGATGTCCTAACTTTTTTGATGTCTATAGTTTTCATTACTGATATAGGTTAACATCTCTCCTTGTATTGTTCAATACTAACAGATATTTGTCAATTTTATTAGTGTTTTCTAAAAAAAGAATCAACTTTTGGATTTTTTTAATCCATTGTATGCAGTGGTCTGCTAGTAGATTGGCTCCGAACATAACAAAACAAAACACCAGCCTGTTTGTTGATTTCCTTGGAGTGAATACTATCATCATGGACAATTTCAAGCCACTAATTTGATGTTAGTGGCCATGGAGTAGGGGAGAGGTATGCATAATTTTCTCTCCTGTACCAATACAGACAGTCTCTGGCACATTACTTTTGTTTCCCATTTCATTCATTCCTGCTCTTAATATTATTTCTGTCATTTTACTTTCTTTAATTTTGTTCTCTTTTTCTGACTTCTTGAAAAGGGATCTTTAGCTAAAGACTTTTTAGCCTCTTTTCTAATATACTTTGGGCTATAAATCTTCCTCTAAGTCCTGTTTTAGCTGCATCCCACAGTCATTGCTATTGTATTTTATTGTTCAGCTCAAAATATATTCTCATTATCATTATGACTCCTTCTCTGACTAGGGTTTATATGGATTTGTTATAATTCTTTATTGATTTCTAGCTTAATTGCATAATGGTCAAAAAACATGTGCTGAATGATTTCAATCTTTAAAATTTGTTGAGAGTTGCTTTACAGGTAAGTATGCAGTTGATTTGGGGATGGTGCCATGTTTGCTTTCAAAAAAATGTACATTCTAATTTTGTTTATGTTCTGTGTATATTCATTAGGTCAAGTTTATTAATCATGTTAGTCACATTTTCTATATCCTTATTGATTTTTCTTTTGTCTTAAAAATCACTGAGAAAGGCTTATTAAAGTAACCTCACTATACTTTTTGCTTTGTAATTCAGTCCAGTTTCACTTTATTTTATATATTTATCGTTAGTACATATAAACTTAAAATTTTAAATGTTTTTCTTTTTTCAACTCTGAAGTCATCCAAGACTCCTTCTTTTCATCCTTTTTATATCTCATTGGTCATACTTAGAAGATATTATCTTTATATAAACTGCCCTTGGTAGACATAGTGTAAAAGAAATGAGCAGCTCTGGTAAAGATAAAGCATTCTACTATCTTATAGAGTCCACTAACTTACAGAAATACTTTTCATATTGTAGAACCTATGTTTGGTGGTACTTAGCTTCACCTGGCCACTCTGAAAATCTGCACATATTTAATTTGGAAAGGATCAAACAGCAGCCCTAACTGCAGAGCTGTAGGGTGCTCTCAGTTTTATAAGCACTTTAGAACTTCAACAGGACTAGGTGATGCACATGGAATCTGTTAAGAGAACCAGACACCAAATGACCGACTGATCTTTATCCATAAACGTGCTTTTAAAGATTCTACTCAGACATATTAACTTGTTTATGTATTAGAAATAGCATCCTTTTGGGGCGCCTGGGTGGCTCAGATGGTTAAGCGTCTGCCTTCGGCTCAGGTCATGATCCCAGGGTCCTGGGATCGAGCCCCGCATCGGGCTCCCTGCCTGGCGGGGAGCCTGCTTCTCCCTCTCCCTCTACTGTTGCCCCTGCTTGTGCTCTCTTGCTCTATCAAATAAATAAATAAAATCTTAAAAAAAAAAAAAAAAGAAATAGCATTCTTTCAAAATACCTGGAGCAGCTCTTTTAATTCCTTTTTAAAAATACCTTGGTGTTTGGGGAGTAAAAAAACCCACGAGTAAGATTAAAACAAAAATGCAAATATTTATTTTCTCCATTCTCCTCTAATTTGAATTACCTTCCACAATTTCAGATCCAAGTCCACAGATCCTATCTGCAAACTCTAATCACGCTCACATTTTAACTATCACATCTCAGCAGAATGGAACTTTGCTTTCACATTCTCTTTCACTAGATGTCTCCAAATACCAACTAAAAGGACATTTTCCATCCACAGAAGCAAGCAGCAAGGGTTCAAGACAAGGTGATGATGTTGAGAAATGTACCAGGATGAAAGCTCAACCAGGGGACTAGGAGCTCGAAGGCCTCGGGTTCGCAGCTTGGTTCACTTATTTGCCAAATCTCCTGGGTCGTGTGCCTCTCCCTCACTCCTCCCTCTACCCCCCATTTCCCCTTCCCTCCTCCCCCTCTCTCTCCCTCTCCCCATCTTTCTTCCTCTCCCTCACCCTCTCTACATATCTCTATCTAGGAAGCTTGCAATTAAGCTGTCACATTTAACCACTTCGTCTCGCTCTCATCCCTCGGGTGCAAATTTCCACCCTAAACCTCCTTGTCCGGCAGGACTCGAAAGTCAAGCCTTCCAGGCGGCGCGGGGTGAGATATACATAGAAATTTAGATTAACGAAAGGAGCACAGACCCTCACAGTGGTTAAAAACCTCGGATCCCCGAGGCACGCACCCACCAGTAGGGTTGAGGCCGCTCAGAGCAGCGACAGAGTCCCACCCACTCTCCACCTCCACGCCCCCAGGCACCGCCTCCCGCGCCCGCCCAGCAGGAAGTCGCTGCAATAGGAGAGGAAGCGGAGCCGGAAGTCCCGCCCCCCTTGAACGGTGAACGGGATCCCGTAAGGGTCACTCCAAGCAGGCGGGCTGATTCGCTGCGTGAAGTGCTTCCTTGGGGTGGTGAGTTCTACGCTGCTTGAGCCCCCGCGGGCGAGGCGAGCCTCCGGGCGCCAGGACTCGGCACCGGGCCCTCCTCCCTGCCCGCCCCCCGCCCCCAGTCTGTTGGGTTTCATGGCCCTTTCCTCCCGTGGGCGCCGAAGGGAACCTGGTGCCGGGCGGGCGAGAGGTCATCTTGCCGCTGGGGCCCGGCGGGCGTGCGTGGTGGAATGGGGCCCCGGGCGGTCGCCGACTCCGCGCGCCTCGCGTTCCTCTTCTGCACAACTGGGTAGCACTCCTGGCCCTGCTGAGTCACTTTGACCCCGTCCATTTATTTGTACAGCAGTTTGGTTCGAACGGCAACCTTGTAAAATGGGCCCTGCTACCCCCGTTTTACAGATGGGGAGACAAGCTCGAGAGGATAAATGAGCTACTTCGAGTGACAGGACTGTGAGAGAACCATAGTTCTAACTCGGCTTCGTGAGACCAAGCCGCCGCCCGGCTGGGGGCCCAGTTTCACAGTGTAGGAGATAAGCTTCAAAAGCGAGTGGTCTTAAGGTATCGTTAACTTAGAACTGATGGATTTCAGCTGCGTCGTTAAAATCCCGAGGTAGAATTTCAGAAAGGGGATGGAAAGGAACGACAGTGTTAGTGCCTTGCCTTCTCTGAAACGACAAGATCCCTCGTTAACATCAAATGTTATTTTGGCCGACAGCTTGAGCCCACTAGGAATGGCAGCCCCGTCTATGAAAGAAAGACAGGCTTGCTGGGGAGCCCGGGATGAATACTGGAAGTGTTTAGATGAGAACACAGAGGACGCTTCTCAGTGCAAGAAGTTAAGAAGCTCATTTGAATCCAGTTGTCCCCAGCAGTGGGTAAGGCACACTCGGATGGGTTTCTGTTCGCTGTTAAAACGCAGAGAGCTTACAGTGTTGCGTGGTAGGCTGGGAGATGAAGCACCGTCGTGGGAGGCACCTCAGATCTAGTTTGTGTGAGCAGCAGAGAAACCCCTGCCTGGAAATCTGGACTTTGTTTTATGTTCTTCTATCAGGCAGACATTTGGGAAATGTCACCTGACACTTTAAAGATCACTGGAAACAAACCTGTAAATAATAACCAACAATTCCAACCCGCTGAATTGGTAGATTTCTCCAGGATCTTAAGAACAATATTTAATCTTGGGCAAGAGTTGGCAAATTCACTGGCCTAGAGCTACTATCAGAATTAAAGCATTCCCTGTTGCCCACCCAAAATCATATGGTCATTTACCCAAAATATGAGAATAGTTTAGGAAGTAGGAGGATGTTGGTGTGATGGGTTCTGTCACCAGCTGCCCCAAATGCCTCCCTGACAGTTTTCCTGCTGTGTGCTGCCTGGCCCTAGTCTGGGAGTGGGCTGGAAAAGGGAAAGAACATTGAGCTCAGTAAATTGTCCTGTCTTAAGTGCTTGACCCTCCTATATCAGTATCCTTTCAGGTGGGTGGTTTGCTCGCGGTTTCTGGAGGAGGCATCTGAAGGTCAGGGCATTGAAATAACTTGCTCAGTATTGGTCAGTGAGTGGCAGAACTGTAATTCTAAGTCAGGCCCAGCTGGCTAATGGAAGCTTTGACCCTGAATTTGTGCTTTCCCACTCCATCATGCTGCTGCAGGTATAGCAGACAGCTGGGAGAACAGCTCATCTTAGGACGTGGTTTAGGGTCTTCCCTGTCACACCTCACATGTTTAGAGGAGGAGCCAGAGGGGTGCAGGAGACCACTAGAAGGGTGGGGTCATAGGAGGAGGGCTGGGCTGGGAGTGAATGCAGTCAGGAGAACGTGCTTTAGATGAACTCTTCATCTGTAAAACCAGCATAATGCAACCTATCTCATGGGATTCCTGTGAAGACTCAGTGTCTAACTTGACATATAAATAGAAACATGATCAATGTGGGGTTTTGTGATTGGATTGTGTAATGATTTAGGCAAAAAATACTATACATCCCTGGTTTTCCCATTAGGATTGATGCACCAAGAATAACTCTTGGTTTAAGAAGTAGGTGGAGAATGTGGGAGCTTGGGCTAACTCAGACCTGAGTCCTTTAGGGTCCTGATACTTTTCCTGCCTGTGCTGTCCCCTTCTCACTGGGCTCTCTGGCCCTGTGGTCACCGAGAGCAGGGTGGAGCTGAGAACCGGGCAGGAACTCTGGGGGCCTGGGTGTTGGTGGGTTCTGTTCTCACCCCACCCCCCGCATTTTCTCAGGAGAATTTTGTCCCTGGGAGACCTTTTGACAGCCTTGCCATGATTTTCCACCCAGGTGACATGTCGTAATCATGTGGAGATTTTTTAAAGAGCTGTGTCCCAGACCTCACCTCAGATTTACTGAATGTCTGGAAATAGAACCCGATCTTGGCTCTACAAGTGATCCCGATAACCGTGGTTAGGAATGCCTGTCTTAGCCCCTTTGCAAAGTCACGCTTCCGTCCTGTTTTTATCCCCCCCACCCCTCTCCTCGGAAACCCACTGCTTTCTCTCCAGCCTGGTGATTAGCAGACCCTCCCATTCCCCTTCTTTCGGGGCAGCTTTTGTTCTCTGCGTCATAAGGGGCTGCTTCTTTATTCTCTGTCCCTCCCACTGGGACCCTGGCTGAGGGCCAGCCTGCCCTCCAGGTTACTGTGTCCTGCTCACAGCTCATTTACTGAGTATGTGCTCCGAGCACTTCAGATGTGCCCTCCACCTCCGCTTTTCTCAGTCACCTAGTTTTGCAGACAAGGACATGGGCGCATTGAAACGAAGTCACCTGTAAGTGCAGAACCTGGATTTGAGCTCAGGAGTGTGAGTCTGGACCCCATGCTTTTTCCCTTCTCCACATTCTCCTTCCTGTGCCTGTCATGCAAGAACAAGATCCATGAAAATAGTCTGCACAAGCCTCATGGTGTCCTAGAAACTTAGTCATAACTATAGTCTATTTAAATACAAAAGCCCGATCTCCTTGGGTGCCTCTGAGTCCTTGCCCTAGCTTTCCTCCTGCTCGGCTAGCAGCCACGCCTGTTGGAGAGCTTTCCTGTGCGGCTGTTCATGCCAGTGGTCTTCTGTGCTCTTCGTGCTCCCAAGGCATTCTGCTCTCAGGTGTTGATGCCTCGTCCGCAGCTCCAGAGGCACCTGTTGAGCTGTCTCAACAGGTTTAGATGTTCACAGGACCAACCTTGACCTCTGCATATCCAAGTCTGAACTCTTCCCCATCCCGTACCCAGCAGGCCTCTCCTCCCATTACTCAGTGAAAGACACCAGCACGAACACAGCCCCAGAGCCCAGGGCCTCAGCCTTCCTGGCAGGGCTTACTTGATGAGCATCCGCAGGAGGGAAGTGGGACAACACAACAGCCCTGCAGTGGGGGCAGGCCCAGTGTGTTTCAGGAACAGCAAGGAGAGAGGGGCGGACGTCCGGGTCAGAGAGGGATGGGAGGCCAGGCGCGGTGGCATTTACTGAGTGCTACGGGCGGCCGCTGGAGAGTTCGGAGTTCCACAGGAAGGAGAGCTGCGAGGATACGAGAGGGAGTCTGTGAATACATGGTGGGCTCAGGGTCCTACAGGGCAAGGGAAGAGGTGGCCGCTCAGAATTGGGATTATGGAAAAGCCGTATTTATCGGTAAGGCCAAGGCCTACGCTTTGATCCTGGGAGCAAGACAGGTTGGAGGACGAGATCACTGAAGAGGCCAGGGCCACGGAAGGCCTGACCACGTGGACAGCCACCCGAGCTTTAGGACAGGAGTACTGGTGGAGAAGGGGGCACAGGCTGCAAAGCGCTAGCCGACCCCACCAAAGGAGGGAGGGGGGTGGCGTAGCAGACTCTTCCAAGTGACTTCAGCATCTGACGGTGTTCCGCTGCCAACACTTGTGTTCTGCGGCAGTGCTGTTCGCGCTCAGCCTGCTCCCTCCCCACCTGGGTGCTCTGCTCGGGGATTGCCTGCTGACGTCTTACCCTGTAGTCAGAGACAAAAACGGAAAGATTCTTCCAGAGCTGTGTGAGAAGGTGGGGAGGCCCGTGGGGGAAGGGGGTCAGAAAAGGAAGTATCACTTGGGTCTGTTCTGTGTGAGGCATTTATTATTAGTTTTAATTTCATTCCGTCTTCTGAGTACTTTTGTGTCTGTTTTACATAGTAGGAACTAAGGCTCAGGTGAAGTGACTTGTTCAAGGTCAGCTAAGCAGTAAGTACAGCTTTGTTACATACAAACTAAAATGCTGGGTGTCACCAGAACGAATTACTCTTCTCTGACGCTTTACTGCTTTTATGGCGCTCATCAGCCTAACCTGTGTGACAGGCCGACTGAAAGTCTCCTGTTGGTTCATCGCTGAGGAGGGAGCAGGGCTGAGATCCATCAATCATTCCAGCATCATCCAAGAGACCTGATCCCAGTATCAATTTCAGAAACCCCAGCGTTTCGGTGTTCGCAGTACTGTCTTGCATCTCCTGTAAGGGCGTGGAGGATGCTAGCATCCCACGGACACAGTCCTCCTCCGTACGTGCTCGTTGGCTCGTGAGCCCAGAGAGGGAGAGCGCGGGCCCCGTGCTGAGGATCCCCGCCTGCTAACTGAGAGAGGGCTGGGGTGGAGAGCAGTTCAGGTGGAGTGTGGTCCCTGCAGACACCGGGAAGCCCATCCGGGACCTGGAGCAGCTCTGGATGGCCAGCATTTCCGGGCCGGTGGCAGATTCAGAACGGACAGGTGGGCAGAGATTAAGCCACGAATGGCCTTGTTTGTCTTGCTGAGGAGTTTGGATGTTGACCTTAAGTCTGTAGGGATGCCCGGAAAGACCTTCCAGCAAGGGACACGATCAGATTTCGGTTTTGAAAAGATCACACTTGGCAGCGGCGTGACCGATGGATTAAGGAGGGGAGAGAAATGAGGGCCTGTGGTGTAGTGATGAAGAGGGAGTGGGATTGAAGGGTTTAGGTGGACAGTGGTGCGTTCACTGAAAGAAGTATTAGAGGAGAAACGCGTTTGAAGAGGAGCTTGGTTCAGGCCGAGCTGGGACCAATCTGCTGGTAGGACATCTACACGGAATTGTCGGTCAGACAGTTGGGAGATGTGACAGGATCTGTCACAAAGATCCGGACACCGTCCACTTCTTCCTGTGGCACCTTGTATGCAGAACACCCATCCCAGCCACCGGGGTAAATCTGTAGTCTGGTAACCATGGAGACCACACACCAGAGGAGCTGTGGGCATCTCACCGGGCACAGGAAAGGAGTCCTCCAAGGATTTAGGGGCGGGGTGGAAGTAGGTAAAAGTGAAATGAAGCCGTGCTTTGGTAAGCTCAAAGCAGGGCTGCGATAAACAGGTCATGGTCAGCTCTGGACTGAGAAGGGACCCAGGGACCTATTTTCTTAGAGATCCTGCTCCTGGGCTGGAAATCAAGGCTGCTTCTTTGTGTTAGGTTGCCTGGGATCCTCCAGGCAAAGGTAGGAAGTTGCATTTTTATTGCTCTAACCTCGAAGAGCAAATTTCTGATAGTCTGTGGTTTTAGAGGACAAGGGTTCTTGGTCAGTATGAAAGCCATACTCACTCAGAGGGGACTGTTAGGACATTCCATGGCTGTCGTGTCCCCGGGAGAAATGTTAACTCTGCAGCGGCTTATCTGTCTCTCTCATGCCAGCATGAGACGGAAGTGTACGTGCTCAGTCTAATTTTCACTTAGGCTCCACTGAATAAGAATTAAATCCTAAGAAAAGCTTTTAACAAAACACCTAGTGTTTTTTTCTCCTGACAGTGAAAATGTGTGGTGGTCTGCCTTTGCCTTGTCTGCAAAGCAGCACCTATCTAGACACTTGACAGGTTTGTGACCTTGATTTTCTACTGTAATTTTGCTGTTTCAGAATATGGGGCTTTAAGATACTTCAAATTCCCTATGGCAAGAGAAGGATATAAATAAGATGAAGTCTTTAATTTACTAAAATTTTAGCCACTCATTCACAGTTTATAAATATAATAATTTTTAACCATCTGTCACAAATGTGTGTTTCTGGATGAGATAAACTTGATCATAGCTGATGAACTACAAAACTTATTGAACTTACAGTTGATAAGAAAAACTTGTACAGTGTCTTTAAATTACGAAGTTTTATGGCCTACGAACTCTGAGCCCACACGGCAACGTTCACATGTCCAAGCACAGGGACATTTCTCGAGGAGAAGGTCCGTGGGTTACTTGAATTCTCCATAGGCTCTTGAACCCAGAAGGGGTTAGGGCTCACTGGTCTACACCATCTTTGGAGACTCTTATACATCGTATGACTTGATTCAGAATGATTCTAGAATACAAATCACTTAGGCGACTTACTCAACTTATGTTGAATAATTTGTAACATGTAAATCTGTGCTTTTGTTTAAGCTGTAAAACTTGCCCTTATTTCAAACACTTTTTTCTCAACAGATAAAATATTTTGATAAAAGAAGAGACTACTTAAAGTTCAAAGAAAAATTTGAAGCAGGACAATTCCAGCCTTCAAAAACAACTGCAAAGTCCTAGGCTGCTCCTGAACTTCTCAGAAGGTTTGAATCATGGTAAATAGCATGACTCGGTCCACATAAACAACTCTTTAAAATGATCAAGTAACAGATTCCATCATTCAAACTATGAAGAATCAAAATGGTATGAATTTAGTAAGGAAGCTATATTTTAAGGAAAATTAAAGCCTATTATAAAAACCCATGTTTTGTTGTTTTGATTGGAGTAGTAGGTGAATCTTACAGATGCAAATACAGGCATACCTTGGAGATTTGCAGGTTCAGTTCCAGATCACTGCACTAAAGCAAATACCACAGTTAAGCGAGTCAGATGAGTTTATTTCTCCGTGTATATATGAGTTATGTGTACTATACTGAAGTCTTAAGTGTGCAGTAGCATCAGGTCTAAAAAACAATGTACATACCTTAAAAAAATGCTAACTATCATCTGAGCCTTCAGCGAGCTGGACTTTTGCTGGTGGAGGATCCTGTCTTGATGTGGATGGCTGTGGCCTTTTCTTAAAAGTAATGAAGTTTGCCACAGATTGACTCTTCCTTTCACAAGTGATTTCTCCTACCACCTATGCTCTTTGACAGCATTTTATCCACAGAACTTGTTTCAGAATTGGAGTCAGTCTTCTCAAACCCTGCTGCTGCTTTATCAACTAAGCTCATGTCATATTCTAAATTCTTTGCTGCCATTTTGACAGTCTTCACAGCATCCTCACCAGGAGTAGATTCCATCTCAAGAAACCACTTCCTTTGCTCATCCGTAAGGAACAACTTCTCATCCCTTCAAGTTTGATCACAAGATGGTAGCAACTCAGTCCCGTCTTCAGGCTCCACTTCTAATTCCAGTTCTCTTGCTGTTTCCGCCGCAGTGACTTCCTCCGCTGAGGTCTGCAACTCCTCAGACTCATCCATGGGGTCTGGAATCCACTTCTTCCAAACTCCTGTTAATGGTGATTATTTTCACCTCTTCCCATGACTCCTGCATGTTCATCATGGCATCTAGAATGGAGAATGCTTTCCAGGCTTACTTTGCCTGGACACATTGGAGGCGGCACCATCTCTGACAACTCTGGTTTTACAAAAGGTTTTTCTTAAGGCTTGAAAGTCTAAATGACTCCTTGATCCATGGGCTGCAGAATGGATGTTGTGTTGGCAGGAATGAAAACCACAATCTGGAGGTCCATCGCCCACAAGCAGTACTATTTTGAAAGGAATTTTTTTTTTAAGCAGTAGGTCTCAGTAGTGGGTTTAAAATATTCAGTAAACCATGTTGTAAGCAGATGTGCTGTCCTCCAGGCTTTGTTGTTCCATTTCTACAGCACAAACTTTTATTTAAAGTCACCAGCTGCATTAGCCCCTCACAGGACAGGCAGCCTGTCCTTTGGAGCCAGACACTGACTTCTGCTCTATAGCTGTAAAAGTCTTAGATGGCATTTTGTTCCAAACAAGGCTGTTTGCGCCGCATTGAGAATCTGTTGTTTAGTGTGGCCACCACCGATTAGCTTAGTAGACCTGGATAACGTGCTGCTTTACCTGCCACTTTGATGGTAAGGACATGGCTTCTTTCCTTAAGCCTCATGAACCAACCTCTGTTAGCTTCAGACTTTTCCTCGGTAGCTTCCTTACCTCTCTCAGCCTTCATAAAATTGAAGAAGTAGGGCCTTGCTCTGGATTAGGCTTTGGCTTCAGGGGCTGTTGTAACTGGTTTGATCTTCTATCCAGCCCACTGAAATTTTCTCCGTTGTCAGTGATAAGGCTATTTCACGTTCTTCTTCATGTGTTCAGTGGAGCAGCAGTTTTTAAAAAAGGTTTTATTTATTAGAGAGCAAACACACGAGTTGGGGGAGGGAGAGGGAGAAACAGGCTTCCTGCTGAGCAGGGAGCCCGACACAGGGCTTGATTGCAGGACTCTGGGACCATGACCTGAGCCGGAGGCAGATGCTTAACTGACTGAACCACCCAGGTACCCCAGGGGAGTAGCATTTTTTTTTTTTTTTTTTTTTTTTTTTTAAGATTTTATTTATTTATTTGACAGGGAGAGACAGCCAGAGAGAGAACACAAGCAGGGTAAGTGGGAGAGAGAGAAGCAGGCTTCCCGCCGAGCAGGGAGCCCGATGCGGGGCTCGATCCCAGGACCCTGGGATCATGACCTGAGCCGAAGGCAGACGCTTAACTACTGAGCCACCCAGGCGCCCCAGGGGAGTAGCATTTTTAATTTCCTTCGAGAATTTTTCTTTGCATTCACAATTTGGCTGTGTGGCAAGAGACCTAGCTTTTGGCCTGTCTTGGCTTTTGACATGCCTGCTTCACTAAACCCAGTCATTTCTGATTTAAAGTGAGACACAGGAGTCTTCCTTTCACTCGGAGGCCATTGTAGGGTTATTAGTTGGCCTAATTTCAACATTGTTTTGTCTCAGGGAACAGGGAGGTCAGAGGAACGGCACTGGTTAGTGGTGCAGTCGGAAGACACACAGCATTTACATGTGCCATCTTATACGGGCACAGTTCATGGTGCCTCAAAACAATTAACAGTAGTAACATCACAGAGCACTGTAACATAATGCAGAAGTTTAAAATACTGTTGAGAACTAAACTGTGACACAGACACAAGGTGAGCCAATGGTGTTGGAAATAATGGTGCCAATAGACTTGCTCAACAGAGCTGCCACAAACCTTCAATTTGTAAAAAATGCAGTCCCTGCAAAGTGCAGTAAAACAAAGTATGCCTCTATTGTTAGATAATGAAGAAAGCAGGTTGTCATTGTCTGTCCTGGGAGTCGGCATTTTAATATAGGCACAAAAAAATAAGGAATGGAAGAAAAAGGTTGAACTTAAAATATACAGGTAAAATAGAGACCATGTATAAAAAAACCTACAACTAATCTCACACTTAATGGTATGACAATAAATGCTTTTTCCCTAAAATCAGTAATAGGGTAAGGATGTCATTTCTCACTTCTGTTCAACACTGTGCTGGATTCCTGGCTACTTCACTGAAACAAAAAAGAACAAGCATACGAATTGGGAAGGAAGAAGCAAAACTGACTGTATAAACAGAGTACAACATTTATCAAGTTCCCCGTCCTACAAGGGCATGGTCCATGGTGCCCCAAGACCGTGACAGCAGTAGTGTCCCAGACCACCACCACAACTGTAATACTGACTGAGACACAGAGTGAAACAGTGCTGTGGAAAATACTGTGCCCAAAGACTTGCTCAGCACAGAGTCGCCACACACTTGTGGCAAAGATGATCTCTCTGTAGAAAATCCCAAAGAACTGACAAGCTCCTAGAACTAACTGAATCTTAGGTGGCAAGAAGCAAGGTCAGTATACAAAAGAAAATTCTACTCTTGTATACCAGCAAGGACTAACTGGAACTTTAAAAAAAGGTACTAAATTTATAGTAGCACTAAAAAAATAAAAGGAATACTTGGTATAAATCTATGTATAGGACCTATATCTGAGAACTAAAGCATAAAATACTTAGAGAAGATCTAATTAGATAAACCGTAGTCAAGGATTAGGGAATTTTTTTTTTAAGATTTTTTTATATGAGAGAGACAGAGCACAAGCAGGGGGGAGAGGGAGAGGGACAAGCAGACTCCTCGCTGAATGGGAAGCCCGATGCAGGGCTCAATCAGGACCTGAGCAAAAGTAAGACACTTAACCAACTGAGCCACCCAGATACCCCTCAGTATCCTTAATATACTGTTAAATTCTCCCATTTTGTTCAACACAACCCAAATCAAAGTCCTAACAAGCTTCTTTGTGTAGACACTATTGACAAGCTGATTCTAAAATTTGCATGGAAAGGCAAAGGACCTAAAATAGCCAAAACAATTTTTTTTGAAAAGAACAGCCTTAGATGATTCGTATTATGTGATTTCAAGGCTGAGTCTAAAGGAACAGTAATCAGAACTATGGGTATTAGTAAAAGGACTGATACCTAGGTCAGTGGAACAGAAAGAGTCCAGAAATATACCCACATGAATAGAGTCAGCTGAGTTTGAACAAAGGTGCAAAGGCAACTTAATGGAGAGAGAATCATCTTTTCAACAAATGGTGCTGGGAAGTGCACATCCATATGCAATAAAATGAACCTTGACACACCTGACACCTTGTTAAAAAACTCAAAATGGATCATAGAATTAAATGTAAAATATAAAACTATAACACTTCTGGAAGAAAATACAGAGGAGTTCTGCATTTTAGGTTTGAAAATATTAATTTTTAGATCATGACATCAAAAGTGCAATCCATCAAAGGAAAAAAAAAGTTTTATAAAAGCTGAACTTTATAAAAACTGAAAATGTTTTCTCTGTGAAAGAAAATGAAAAGATAATTATAGACTGGGAGAAGATATTTACAAATCATATATCATAAAGAACTTGTATCCAGAATAAAGAATTCTAAAATCTCTAAAAAAAATAAATCACCCAAGCTTTAAAAAAATTGGACAAATTGGGGCACCTGGGTGGCTCAGTCAGTTAAGCATCTGCCTTCGGCTCAGGTCATATCGGGGTCCTGGGATTGAGCTCCACGTCGGGATCCCTGCTCAGTGGGGAGTCTGCTTCTCCCTCCTCCCTGCCCCCTCTCATGCTCGCTCACTGTCTCTCAAAATCTTTAAAAAAAAAAAAAAAAAAGGACAAATTATATGAATAGGTATTGTCACATTTTTTATTATGTTAGTGACCATACAGTACATCATTAGTTTTTGACGTAGTGTTCCATGATTCATTGTTTGTGTATAACACCCAGTGCTCCATGCAATACGTGCCCTCCTTAATACCCATCACCGGGCTTGTCACATATCTATTCATAGTGTTGAATAATAACTAATACATTAGGAAAAGATGCTCCACATTAGTAATGTAAATTAAAACCAGGATGATCTATCACTCTCCACCTATTAGAATAGCTTAATTCGGGGTGCCTGGATGGCTCGGACAGTTAAGCATCTGCTTTCGGCTCAGGTCATGATCCCAGGGCCCTGAGATCAAGCCCCACATCGGGATCCCTGCTCAGCGAGTCTGTTTCTCCCTCTCCCTCCGCACCTGCTTGTGCTCGCTTGCTCCCCCTTTCTCTCTCAAATAAATAAAATCTTTTACAAAAAAACAGAATAGCCTAATTTAAAAAGCTGACAGTACCAAGTACTGATGGGGCTGCAGAGCAACAGAAACTCATATTTACTGCTGGTGAGAGTGCAAGAACAATAAAACCCCTTTGGAAAACAGTTTGGAATTTCTTATAAAGTGAAACTTATGCTTACCTTATGACCCAGCAATTCCACTCCAAGGTATTCCACCAAATGAACTGAAAACAAAACCTATGTTTATAGCAGCTTCACTTATAATTGCCAAAGACTGGAAACAACCCAGATTCCTACAACAGAGGAGGAAAAAACAGATCCATCTATACAATGGAATACTACTCAGCAATAAGAAGGGAATGAACTTGTGAGTCCTGCAGCAACATGGATGAACCTTCTGTGCATTTTTCTATGTATTAAGAAGCCAGACCCAAAAGGCGATGTACTATATGCTTCCATTTACAGGATTCTGGAAAAGGCAAAACTAGTACAGAAAACAGATCAGTGGTTGGGAACGGGGAAAGGGGTCAACTATGAAGGGGTCACGCCAAGGAATTTTTAGGTGTTGAGATGGTCTTCTATGGCACTGTGGTGGTGTATTCGTGAGTATGCACTCATCAAAACCCAAAGAACTGTACACTCAAGAGTGACTTTGATTGTATGCACAATAAAATAAGGTCAACCAGGATTTTGGAGGGATTCCTGTTTAGAATGTAGGCTGTGATAAATGAACTCACTGGAAGGGGTGGATAAGAAAGGAGCTGACCTTGTAACTTCGAAAAATGGTTTCTGACAGGATCCTGTCAGGCTAAAGACAAAAAGAACTTACAAAAATTGCTAAATTTCACGGTTTAGCAGCTCTCAAAGTACACTAATGAGAAGCATGTTTAAGTCAGAAAAAGCAGTTAAAAATGAGTGAGTGTCAGAATTAACCTTGTGGAGCTGACTGGTGCCTGAGGTCACCTTCACATCTAGACACTGTATTTGTGCACACACGGGGTGTAGACACTAGATCCCCTAGCTCCGGCCACCAAGAGGGCCACCCATGCTCCTTGCAGAACTGTCCGATTCTAGAACTGGCATGGGGGAATATGAAAGCACCTGGAGAACTGTGTACTGCCAGAGAGTAAGGAAGTTCTAGAAGAAAAAAGAAATGGGAAAAAAAAAAAATGGAAGAATGGGAGCAGGTCAAAAGGACATGAGCCAACCATCCACACTGATCTGAACAAATGAGTGAATCAGGGACTGGTGTTCCTTACAGAAGAATCCCAAGTCACAGATGGACAAGAAATGAGGGAAACACAGACTATCATCGTGAGAACACTGCAGCCAACACCCACTGACTGACGAGTACTAGACTGAGTGGGCAACACGCTCAACAGAAAGTTTATCAGCAGAGCCTCCAAGTATCTCTCCCACGATACTTATTAATCACCGTCATAGTTTTCACAGCTGCTCCCAGTCTCTGGTCCTCCTCCCTCCAAGAGGTGAAGCTTATTTTCTACCCTTGAGTGTAGGCTAGGCTTAGTGACCCGGCTTCTAACAGAGCACGGAAAGTGAGAAATAGCAACTTCACTGAAAAGAACGTGGCGAACGCTGCCTTCGACAGACAACCAGGGGAGTAGGTCACACTGAAATGTGATGACAAGGGCACATCAGCACTGAGGGGTTGTTCCGAAAACCCGAGACCTTAGTCTGACCACGAGAAAACACCAGACAAACCCAAATCATGAGATGTTTACACAATACCTACCCAGACAAACCCAAATCATGAGATGTTTACACAATACCTACCCAATACCTACTCGAAAGCGTCAAAAGTCAGCAAAGACAAGGAAAGATGCAGACTCTGTCAGAGATCGCAAGAGACTGAGGACACCTAACCACCTAATGCAATGCAGCATCCTGGAAGAGAACAAGAAATCTCAGTAGAGGTCAGATTGGTAGTCGCAGTTTAGTGAATGGCACCGTTACCAATGTTAATTTCCTAGTTTTGCTAAGTGTCCACGATTCTGTAAGATCCTACTACAGGGATCTGGGTGAAGGGCATAGGCAAACTGCACTATCTTTGCAACTCTTCTGTGAAACAAAAATTATTTTAATAAAGCCAAAGAAGAAAAAAATACATACTGGTAACAGATTCTGAAATTTAAATATTATTAAAAGGGACCCAGACATGACTGAAGTTTACTGCTGGATGGGGATAAATGGTCACCATTAAATACTGAAGTAATCTCAATATCAAACAAAAACACCCTCAGAAGAACAGAAATAGTAAATCAGACTTCCTGGGCTCCATTCTCACCCTTGGTGATGATGTGCAAGAATAATTCACCGTCTTTGGGTTGATGTTGACATTTGTCAGAATATAGACTATCTCTAACCATTATCTGAACTCTCCGAGCAAAGGTAGTGTATGAAAATTTTCCAAAAACTTCATATGAATGATAATGGCCTATTCCATGGCTTTAAGAGGAAATTAAAACCTATTATCCGAGCATCCTGAATTCTACAGGGAAGCTGGCTCAACAGCCTGTCAAGCAGGTTTCCTCCCTGGGAATAAGTAGATATAAAGCAGCAAACAGAGGCTAATGACTCCTCTCCATGCAGGACCTTTGCTTCCACCCCACTGTGCCTCCTGGAGACGTAAGGGTGTGGTGTTCACAGGTGACAACTGCTGGAATTCGGCCTTACTCCCATCGAAGTCCACATTTCTGACAATACTGGTTTCCAGGAAAGAAATTCTCTTCTTAAAATACCTTATTTCCACAATTGCTTAAAATATTCAAGAAACAGTGCAATTTAGCTAAAAATATTTATTCAAGGGGACAACATATAGTAATATATTTAAGGCACGTGAAAAAGTTTTGGCATTAAGTTGGCAAGAAAAAGAAATACAAATTATCCCGGTAAATTTCAGAATCGATTTCATTAGTACACATGGTTTTAAAACAAGGTTTCAAGAGCACCGATAATTGATCTCAGATAAGGCACAAAGGTCATGACTCGGTGTCCCCATGCCTGAGCAGCTGCTGTCGGGTATATTCCCAAATGAGCAGAGCCCCACTCACGTGGACGTTAAGCGAGCGGATAATGCCCTGCTGAGGAATTTCCACACAAACATCCAATTGTTGGATCAGATTTGCTGGAATTCCCTCACGTTCATTTCTGATGAAGAAAAATGGAAGAAGAAAGGTTAGTTTTCTTGTAATACGCACACTTTTTTTCCTCAGAAATCCTGAATGTCACTGAAGAGTCAGATTAACAAAATAAAGTGAAGTCTGTGGCACCAGGGAAATAAACAAGTAACACAGGTTCACCTGATCATCCCAAACAGGTGAAATAAAACAAAAACTAGGGGTCTTTCCATAAACGTTACAAGTCAAAACTGCTGATGTGGGTGTAACATCAGGAGTCTCGGTGAACTGTAAAATTTCCGAAACCATTTTCTAGACTGAGACTCAAAGGGATCTTCTTACCCCAACAAGAGCAGAGATCTCTCTGGAAAGCTGTACTGGGTCAGGTCTATACTCTTGGCAGTCTGTTCCACACCAATGACGGTGTAACCTTCTGCTTTTTTCTGTTGCAGAAAATCGATGAGCTGAGGTGGTTTTACCTTAAAGTGAGTTTAAAAAGAGCAGAATAATAAATTATTCATTTACAGCCTTGGAGTAAAATCAGAGTTTCAGAAAAACTTTCATGAGACTAAGTCTTTTTATAAGGAAAAGGAAATACACTCTATTAAAAAAACAAAAAACAAAAAAACTCCCCCAACATCAAATATATTTATAAAAAGTATTCCTGAGTTGCAACAGGACATACTTTATAGAATAGAACTCTAAAAATACAATAATGTGAGATCATAAAAGCAACGGGGGAACAGAAGGGGGTGTTTTTTCCTTTGAGTATTATTTTAAGCTATTAAAGGCTGGACAACTATGAAGTACTGCAAGAGGACTGATACTAGAAGACAGAGGACTGCAGAAGATTTTGGCAAACCAGCGTTTTACTAATATTACTTTCCACCCACCTCCAATAACGGCAACCACTGCTCTGCTGAGACGCTGAGGCCCTGGAACTGCTTGTCTCTGATGCACTGCAGGCTGCCCACCACGAGCGCCGAGGCCCCGAACGCCTCGCAGGTCCGGCACAGCCCTGCACACGACGGGCCGCGTTACCACTGGCAGTCCTCCGCCCAGCTCGCTATGGCCACACAGCCCCCCGCAGCTCCCCAGGAGGGTTAAGTGAGGAAAATGGGCACAATGGCACTGGACCGATGACAGATTTTCAGGATCAAAAGATTTTAAGCAAGCCCCCTGGAAAACTGTAATTTTACCTCCTAAGTTAGTTGGTTTATCAATGAGCGAGGCCACTACAATCAGTCTGCTAATCGACTTTCCAAGTTTGGCGACACGATCCTGAAATACTAGCTCCAGATCTAAATCTGGAGTGTTATTTTTCCAGGGGATAATCTTCTTCTGAACATCCATCCACTCTGACTGGCTAGCTGCTTCGCCCGAGTGAGAACCTGGGAAGGAAAAGGAAATAATCCCATACATAAAAATCTATTTACACACACACACACACACACACACACACACACACACGAGTTTTAAATGAGAGTTTAGAATGAGATTCATTAACTAAAGAACTTTACTTGGATTCAGACACAACTGCCATTTTCAACAGTCATTTTAAATTTTCAAATTGAACTCCAACAACCAATATACTGCAACATTTCATGAAATAGAAGATAGGGGTGCCTGGGTGGCTCAGTCGGTTAAGCATCTGCCTTCGGCTCAGGTCATGATCCTAGGGTCCTGGGATCGAGCCCCGCATCGGGCTCCCTGCTCAGCGGGGGGGCCTGCTTCTCCCTCTCCCTCTGCCTGCCGCTCTGCCTACTTGTGCCCTCTCTCTCTAATAAAAAAAAAAAAAAGAAAAGAAATAGAAGATGCACTTGTCTACATTTTAGCATATCCCAAACTGGGAAGCATCTTAGAATTCCATAGGGTATCCTAGTTTGGTATGATTTTAGCATTTTTTCTTAGAGGTCCATAAAATAATGGTGTATCTGACAAACAAGAGGGTATTCCTGAAAACAAATATACACAGTCTTTATCCTAAATTATTTTACAAGTACTTGGGGAAACTTTCCTAAAATGAAGGATATTATCTGAAGCAATTCTCTCTTAATGAACGTTAGTAACCTGTCTAATGCAGTGTTCTGAGCTGTAGCACAGGACAGAGACTGTCCTTCCAGGCTCTTCCTCAACTGCTCTACTCCAAACTGCTGACCGAGCCACCAAGGAGCACTTAGCTTACCAGGACGGAAGAGAGATGCAGATACCAGAACACGGTACTATAGTGAGAGTGTGTAATGTCTCGGGGAGGGAGGGACGGGCAGAGACAAAGACCCAGGAAGGCTCAGGGAGGAGTCTGCAAACAGCGAGTGGGGAAGGGCAGTGCAGACCGTAGACCAGGTGTGCACGTGCACAGGGTGTGGGAGGACAGTGGCCCGGGCAGCGGCAGAACTCCGTTGTAGCTTACTACACCGTGTGCCATGGATGGAATATGATGGCTTAGACCATAAAAAGATCATGAAAGACTTGTATAGAATGATAAAGAACTTACTCTACAGATAGGAGCCATTAAAGGGTTTTAAGAAGGGGTAAGAGTACTGGTTTTGTGTTTTAGGAAAAATCCCTCTTAAAAGTGAGGTGAGGATAAGTTGGGGCCTCTGCACCAGTCCCGGCAAAGACAAGGACAGTCTAAATTAAGACAAGAGCAGAAGCAGCCAGATCTGGAGGCAGAATCACGCCAATTTGGTAACAGATGAATGCGGCACAGGAGAAAAGAATGACCGAGGGGCACCACTGACAGAAGGGGTTTATAGAGGAGGCAAGTGAGGGCAGCAAGGGAAATGCAATTTGAATATGTTGAGTTTAAAGAGTTTATGGTGTATCTAGGTGCAAATGTCCAGCAGGCTCAGGAAAGAGGCCAGGCAGAGACAAAGAGGAGAAGTTACGTTACACAAGTGGTGGTCTCAAGTTGGGGAAATTAAAAGTGTTCAGGGACAGCATGCAGAATGAGGAAACCAGGCCAATGAAAACATTCCGGGGATACTACCAGTGACGTCTTGGCATAAAGACTGCATTGCAATACCCCTCTCATTTCCACACACCAGACAAAACAGAGACCTCAGCCTTTTCCCCACCCTAGTGACACCTGGTTTCTCTGCTTCGCCCTGTGGCCCTCAACACAATACGTGGGGAGGACCCACATATGCTTTCCTCTCTCCTCCATCTCTGCTCAGCCTGCCCCAGCAGAGCTGTCCCCACCACACTGATGAAGTAGCTTTTGTCACCATCTTCTGCCCTCAGATCTCCGTTTGAGGTCCTCTGTTTTGGGAAAGCTCTTCCTCAGGATCTTTGCTCAACTGCTCGCACTTCACGTGGGTCTCTACTCAATGTCAGCTCCCGAGAAAGGTCTCTTTGATCCTCTGTCACTATCTCTACCCTGCTTTGTTTTCATGGTGCCTTTTCTGTAGGAATGAATGCAAGCTGCCTGAGGGCAGGGACTTGGCCTTATGTCTAGACACAGGAGGCAATCGATAAATCTTGGTTGAAGGCATAAATAAATTTAAGGTGATTATGTCTTAAAATGTATTAGTGAACCATCTAGATGTTTGATAAAAAATGCACCTTCCCAGAACTCTCCTCCAGACACACTGAATTAAAATCAAAGGGGGGGACCCAAGTATTTGTACTTTACACAAGTTGCCCAAGGGATTCTTGAAAACATTAAAATTGTAGAGAACTACAAATATACAGGACAAAGAGGGGAACTCCTAAAGAGGAGTGAGAAGAGTCAGGTGGAAGAGGAAAATGCGGATAGCAAGAAGCTAGCAAATTAATGCCTCATAAAGAGTAGGTATAAGAGAAGAGCGCCCACTTAGGCTTTATGAAGGAGACAAAGACCATTTATGATTTTCTGAAAGAATCTTCAGTGGTTCTGGGACAGGGAGAGCGTGAACGAGGACCAAAGGAGCGGCAGCAGTGAGGAGAATTGGGAGACCACTGCTACACGACCATTAACACTAGCTGTGGTTTCAAGGATGGGTGGGAGACTTGGTCCTTGGTTTTTCCAGGGGTCACTGGACTGTGCAGGAAAACAGGGAGGAGGTGAGCAATCGAAGGAACTGTGGGTCCTTCAGAAAGCCGAAGGGAAGCAGTGTCACAGAAGGTGGAGAAACAGGAGAAAGAAGGCCGGACAGATGAGTGAGGTCCAGCCAGACCCACAAAGAACGAGAATCAGGAGCTCTGCTTTATTCCTAAATGGGCCAAGAAATGAGATTTCATAATCTGACCCTTTTTAAAATCTGTACTTTTACAGAAATACATAATGGAAGAGCAGTAAATATTAACAATAATATTTCAAAGAAAAGGGTAATTACTAGCTTTATATAATAAAACAGATCAGGCTCTCCTTGGCTTTTTATAGCAAAGCCAAGCAATTAAAAATACCAAAGTTACAGCACTTTTCACGGTCTTTAAGTGGAGAAGGAGCAGACTTCACCACATCAGTGAAAAGTGGTGTGATCAACTCTCTGTTCTCAGTAACTGAAGCGAGTAAGGCTAACCAAGTCAACAAGCGGGAGAAAAAGAAAACATTTCTTTACCTACGTCCTGCTGAGCCCAGTCACCCGGTTTTAGTTCATAGAGGTGAGTTGGCGAAAGGTACCACTGAAATCCTGCATCTAAAGGAATGTCAGTGAATCTGGTAAATTTACCAATGGCAATCCATTCGTCTTCAACCAGGCCTGAAAGGCGTGGAAGGATGTAAAATATGGTCTGAAAATAGAATGGTAAAATCTAAATTTTTTCCCCTTGAAAAGAACAAAGAAATACATGGAAACATGTTTACAGTACAACTTATTTACTATTATTGATGTATTCTCCCAAACTGTCACAATGACCATATTATCTATGTTCATTTACATCTGGTAGCAGCTGTCTATACGTATTTCCCATCTTCTCTAAGCCATCAGGGGATTAACTTAGGAAATGCTTGAGGGCAGGCAGACCTTCCACTTGGGTTTTTCTCACCATATGTAATAAACCACTGTGCTCTCTATAAAAGCAAAAAGTGTTTTAGGATTAATCAATATCAATGTTGGGCAACATTTAGCTCAGGGCTATTTGTTGATAACCGAACAGCTCCATAAGCGATCGAGTTCAAGCTCTTTTGATGCCAAACCTTTCCTCTTGCTACCATTAGACAAATTTGGAATCTGAACTTTGTCTTGACTGTATATTAGCTGTGATGTCAGACAGACCACTTAGCCTCTCTTGGCCTCAACCTCCCCATTTGTAAAACGAGGATAAAATCAGGTTAAAATAGCCCATCGAGGTTGAGTAAACAGAGTATGACAGCCCGGGGCACGGTAATTGCTCAGTCATCACGTAAGCAATCCTCCTGGCCTTTTCTTACCTACTAAACGGAACAGAACCAGAAAGTAAGTCATCAAAGGTGAAAAGGTGCATACAAAACAGAAGCACAAGTAAGAGGCAATCTAAAAATGAAACCGTAAATGTGTGACGATGCACACATCTTCACAATGGTTTCTGGAATGACGAATGGCTTTCTGCACACTGGCCCACATGACAACTGCCACGCAATGCTGACTGAGTAGGAACCGAGCTCAGTCCGAGTGCAGGACGAGGCAGAGTTCTCACGAGCCATCATGTTACTTCCACGGGCAGCGACGGCTCGGATCGTTAACAGAGGAGAAAATACACAGAAGGGGGGACAGTGAGGCGTCGGGGACAGAGATGAAGAGGGAAGGAGGGACTTACTCCTGCTGGAGAACGTAACAGAAAGGGCTGACTTAGCACTAGAGGCCCTACTACGAGTCCTTCAGAAAGGCGCCAAACAAAGCATTCTGGGCGCTGAAGAACACAGAACAGAGCATGTTAAAATAACCGAAAAATCCTGCATTTTGCAATGAAGTCCACAGCTGCCCAACAAAGGGCATAATATTCTGTAGTGAATATCTCACAATATACAGATTGATTTTCTTTTTACCGCATATGCACAGCAGCTACAGTTCCTGTGGAAAAGTCCTAGGTCACATGTTTTAAATTCAAATGTAGAACATTCTATTTATAGTTGAAAGAGAAAGTGATACAATTCATAAAATCTTAATAATTTGTATATTAATTCACATGCTAATTGTAATAAACATGTTTATGGTTCTTAAAATTACACGAACACACTGGGCTACGAGGAGGTGGTGTATCACGCGCTACACAATTCTCGTCACCCAGAACCGAAACAGGGCAAGTTTAACAAAAGAACAGATCTTTCTGCTCTTTCATTAACAATGGGCTTCATTACAACAAAATCTCACCTGCACAAATGTTCTCACTCATTTCCTTTTAATGTCTGAACAGATTTCTGTTTAGAGTTAAATATTCCCCCTTCCAGAGTTTACAAGCTTCCTGCCTGAGGAACAGAAAGTGACAATGACTAGCCAATTTTCACCGCTTACGAGTGAAATGCAAGTCATCTGCATGAAGTAACAAAATTAAACTTAGAACTTTACAACGTGAAGGTGATGTTGTAAGGGGGAAAAATTCACCTAATTATAACCCTCCAAGAACTGTGGCAGAAAGGAGGTGCAGGGATTAAAAACACAGTAAAGAATTTACGAATGACACTCTCTGCTCACCTCCAGACAATAATCCTGCACTGGGTGAAATGCTGCAAAAAAGAAATGCTCCTGGATGCGTTGCCAATTCTTCTTGGCGTTCCTAAGGATGAAAAACACGGTATGAGGTACAGACAAGTGAGACAACTCTGGTGGTGGTGGGGGGGGGGGGGATCAATTGGATAATCAGAAAGAGGTCTTGCAGAGTTTAGAATGAAAGGGAAATTTTGTGAATTTTATCTGAAGATTTATACACCCCTCCCTCCTACATCAACATGCTTTAAAAACACTGAGTTTGACATTTTGAAATGAAAGTCAAAGACAAAGAAATAACTGTTTCAGAGCCTTACAACAAACAGCGACTCAACAAGAAGTGAACCCTCCGGCAGATGGTGCAGAGGCCCGCGCTCTGTCAGAGGTGATGGGGAGCGGACGTGGCCGTCCACTGGTACCGACAGGGAAACCACAGGCACAGCCTGCCAGACGAACGGCTTACGTGCTTGGGGAAAAAGAATTCTAAAAGGGAACTACGAAAAAAAAAATGAAAAAAAATAAATAAACAAATAAAAGGGAACTACATAAGAAATCTGGGTTGGAGTCTTCAAGTCTCCGTCCTGCAGTAAACACCTTTTCTACTCTGAAGATCCATAACACACTGCCCAACTGGACCAGCATTCCTGAACCAAACAAATGTAATACGAGCAGGCTGTAAAGTCTTAACACATCTGCCAAGTTGTAAAACACAAAGGGGGTAGGGATAAAAATTACAGAACACGACAGGCAGGTTTCAGTTTAAATTCATGATCAACAGCCCAAAAGTAAAGTAGCAATTTCGAGGCATTTTCCTGCAAGAAGGTTCTCGTGTGATGGCTCGCCGACCCCCCAGCGCCCCCAGCCCCTCTGCGCGCCTGACGGCCGAGCCTCCGCAGCACTGGGGGGAGAGAAGAGAGCATTCACCTCCTGCGCCTCCTACCACCTGCCCTCTCGTCCCTTCCCGCAGGGCTCCAGATCCCACTCGCTCAACTGTCCCCTCATTGCTACTAAGCCTGTTCAAAGGGCTGTCTGTCTGATTGGACAAAGGAAGCAGCATACCACAGAGCCTTCGGTCGGCACGGGAGAAAGAGCTGGGGGCAATGGGCGGCATGGGAAGAAAAGCCACTCACGAGAGAAACCCCTCTGGGGGAGGAAGGGCAGGGACGGGGGAAGGAGATGGTCTGGCCTTGACCTGACACCCTTCCGCGCTGTTCAACTTCCTAACCGTGAACCCTTATTTAAAACAACTAATGTGACCGAAAATAAAAGAAAAGCCCTCCTTAATGCACATTGCTGCTACATTTCACAGAGGAGGTTTTGGAGGGAATTAACTTGGCTGTGTTTTACCTTCTTCCTTGTCCTTTTTAAATTTAAGATATGAAGTATTTCAAATACTCAAGTAAAGAAACGAATGGACAGCAATGAGCCTATGCCCGGATTGAACAGATAACATATTGTCCCAACCACTCCTAACCCACGTTAATTTGGTGTCCGCCCCACCAACGAGGCTGCTGACACAGCTTAAATCCAGTGGGCGCGCTTTTAGGCTCTCGTTTCACTTACTTCAAACCCGTCCGTTTCTCCGCACCCCACTCATCTAACACACCATTTCCTCCCATTTTCTATGGCCTGCCTCTGATCTGCTCTTCCTACTTTGAAAAATGGCAAAAGCAAACCAGTAGAGGTCATGCTCAAGTTTAACCAATCTGCTCACCAGGAACCCGACTGGCCTGGCCTCCACCCTGTCCTGCCCGCACTCACCGCTCTCGAGCCAGACCAGCCCTGTTCAGCCGCACAGCCCGCCTCGGTGCTGCCCGGAAATCACTGTCCCCCATTCCTCGTCTGCCTACTTCCTACCCATCCTTTACAGGGCAACTCACATGTTATGTTACTTAGAAAAGAGTGTGCACTTTCTCATCACAATCTTTACTTTTCCACTGGAGGACCTATCACGATTTAAGTTATTTTCTTTGTGTGACTGTTCACTTGCTGTCCCATCCACCTGGCTGGGAGCCACACGAGGCTGGAGCCATCTACCTGGCCTGCTGCCGATGCCCTAGAACTCAGCCTGCACAAAACGACTCTGCTGTGTATTCGAAAAGCAGGGATGGTCTAATGCCCACGGTCCTTTATTTTTACTGGTTATGTCTCCTACCCGGTACCAGGATTTTAAAAGGAGTAAGGTATTTTGTAAAAGGGTGTTTTACTGCTTAATAAAAAAGGAGCTGAACCAACTGTTTTTAGAAATCAAAACACACCTACCCAGGAACTTTGAATAGGATCAACCACCAACCAAAACACTGCAACACCAAACAATAAATCATGATTTCTTCACAGAGCAAACTATAAACTGACAAATGCCTATTCGTATGTAAAATTTATTTAGTTCCCTCACACTTCCTTCCACTGAGGGACTGCAGTGTGTACACACCCACCCACCAAGCAGAAACGGGACATTCAGGATTGCCTGAAAAGATCAGGAATTCTAGCTGCTGGAACATACCCAGAAAGGTGGGGGTTGTAGGCACTGCTAAGGTGAACAACTCATTTTAATGACTAGTCTTAGTTGGGACCAGAACTTGAGGCGGCCGTCTATACACCCAACCGTGTACAACGTATCAGAGGCGTCTAGCTCCTTCCTTTGCACTTTGTCCCTCACCTGTAACCTGTCCTATGTCCCCACCTCTCTTCTCCGGTTTCCTCTGGTAGCCCATGTAATTATATTTTAGTATTTATATTACATTTGCTGAATTGAGGATCTTCCTCCTGAACTGCCAAAACCTCCTTTGCCCAATCACCTAAATGCTCTTTTCAACCAGTGGGTCGAGAGTAAAAGCACGCAGAAGAGCTAGAAGGCAGCTTATGGCCACGGAAGTCTTCTGTCCTGGCCCCACAGGGAGCTTCGCGATGACTCACAGTCTCAGTTACACCACCTGTTACCTTGATGGTCAAGCAAAGACCCCCTGTATGTTACTGGTTTTCCAAACACTATTTCAAATTCTTAACATGCTGCTTCCAACCTTTATCTGTTTATAAAAATTTGTGAGTGCTTTTGAGCGTCTGAAAGAAACCTTTTATACTGATTGATAGTGCCTGGGTCTCTGAAAATTATAAAAATCTGGGCATTCCAGGATAGTGATCATCAATGATAATAACAGAAGAGTAAAACAACAACAACACTCCCTGACAGCCGGGGAAATCAGTTCAGATTACCAGGAGACACTAGGAGACCCCTGCCTGCCCTTGTGTGGTGGGAGCAGGGCCTGTAGAGAATGCGGAGCCGTGCAGCCCTCCCCTGCTCCGTCCACAGCACAGCATCGTATCTGCTTGATATCGAGCATCTGTGCAGGATTTTGTCTGGGAAATAAAGACAGTCTCTAAGAAAAGGAAAAGAAAAAAGCTTCCATCTTCACTTAGTACAACTGAGGGGTTGAGAGCATGTTTAAAGCCAGATCATTCTGCTTCCCAGCACTTCTTTGACAACAGAGCACGGTAACAGTCAGCAGCAATACTAAAGACAGATATCTAAAGGTGTGTAAAAGATTATTTATAAAACAAAGGACCAAGGATAAGAAAGCAAAGAAAAGTTGAGACGGAGCTGACCACAATTAGAACCGTAACGAAATCACGCTCCGCCTCATCCGAGCTCTGCTCTCTGAGCACGACGGAATAATGAGAAGCTCACAAGGCCGAGGGACCTCTTCGTCCCCTCTGTGTGCTCTGCTGGAAGGAAAGTGAAGGGTACGAGCTTTGCTTACCCTGTTCCAGGCATGTTTTCCACCTGGTTGAGACTGGATTCAATAACAGAAGTCAAAGCATCAAATTCTTCAATGTGCAGGGTCTTACACATGCTCCAGATCTTCTTAAGAGCGACTAAGGCATACAGTCGGATACTGAAGTTGTGATTGAAGCACCACTGCAGCACGATAATAAGGGCTTGCTTCAGAATTGGTTTCTGGAAAGAAAGGGGGAAAGTTCTTCACATGTACACGTGGAGCGTTCCACCCCTGGTTGTGTGATCACCAAGTGGACAGAAGGTAAAAATGCTGCGCAGTCCAGCTCTCACTGGTTCTGCGGGGCAGGGCTCCTCCTTCCTTCTCAGACACATTAGCTGCGCTGGCATTAGCGATTTCCTCAAGGAAGAAAGATGCCCCCAGCTCTTTTGTTTCCATTTATGAGGCGGCCGCAGTCCATGTCCCCCACACCGCAGCGCCCGGGCTAGCGTGGATGGAGCGCCTTCACGTTAGCCGCCACGCACCCACAATGTGCTAACAGCAGCCCCCTGGGCTGGAAACGTCAGAAAGGTTCTCTAAACCCCCCTCTGCTGCACTTCCAAGTGCTTCTAAAGCCAGGGGCCTCCTATGGTGCTGTTTTCCTCCCTGTCTTTGTGAACAACGGTTTCCCTCATGATGCTCTTGGACCCGCAGAGTGCTGAGGGGTGGCAGGAAAATTAAAAAGTGGGGAGAAAAATAATAAACGTTTAAACTTCCTTGAAGTCTTTTCCTGTGAATTCAGACTGTTCCATCTTCACAGCCTGATTTCAGGCAGCGACAGTCCCTGACTTCCCAAACCACGGAGTTCCACAGACCGCAAAAGGCAAAGGAAGTGACCCAGATTAATGCGGAAACTAGATGGATGGAAACTTTTAATAGGATATCAGGAGCTACCTCGATGCTCGTACCAAATGGCTCATCTGTAAATGTTCGCGGGGCTGCACCTAGCTGAGTCCTATGGTTTCTACTAAGAACAACCATGCTCATGAAAGACTTTACCAACTCACTGCATGGTTAACAGCGCATTTCAATCTCCCAAAGCTTCTTTGAGAAGCACAAAATACAGATGTATATGATCCTCTTTATTCCAGTGCTTTGTTCAAAATACGGGCAACATTTATCAAAGGTCGCTGTACTGTCAGCATCACAAGGACACCAGGGGGAGGACACGTGAATAATATACACACATAACTGTAATATACATCTGACCATCCCCGCACGAGGAGCAACTTCAACAAACACCCTGCGTATGCGGAGCAAGGTCAAGGGCAGGAACTAGTCAGACGGGGCCCAGCAAAAAGGCTACGTGGAGGAAGAACAATTTTTAAGAAGAGGGGCAAGGAAGGCTTGCCATACCAGATGCAGATCTGAGAAAACCAGGAAATGCAGCACAGAGAATATAGATGTATTTGGCTAGAAGGAAGATAGAAATGTCAGGGGTGGCGAAGGAAAGTGGCAACTTCTGAATGATACACAGTTAAGTATTTACTTGTATTTAGAAGTTGAGGGCGCCTGGTGGCTCAGTTGGTTAAGTGACTGCCTTCAGCTTGGGTCATGATCCCGGAGTCCTGGGATCGAGTCCCACATCGGGCTCCCGGCTCAGCGGGGAGCCTGCTTCTCCCTCTGACCCTCTCCCCTCTCATGCTGTTTCTCTCGCTCTCTTTCTCTCTCTCTCAAATAAATAAATAAAATCTTTGAAAAAAAAAAAAAGAGGCTGAAACCAAGACAAGGCATCCAGGACATCTGAAACACCATGAGAAGAGAATTTAAAAATTAAAAAAACAGGGGGTAAAGGGAATGTTAATTATTAATTACTATTTTATAGCCCTTTACAATGTTAAGAGGCACACATGTGAGAGTACCTAAACATAAATACTACCTACAGGGTTAGTTATGGACCACAAGTGTCGTGTATGTTGTTTATAATACGTGCAGCTTCATAAGTGGGTTTTACTGTCCACGAGCTATGGGTCAGAGGACCGATGTGAAAATGAGGCAAACCAGACAATGTCAGTAAAGGGACGGCCGTCCCAAACATGACGTGTCTAAAACCGAACTCCTGATTTCTCCCACAACCCACGGTGGGGTGGGGGTGGGGGGTTGTCCCATTCCCAACCCTCCTCCTGCACTTATTCCATGCCAGTCACCGACTTCCAGGCAGGATGAGACCACTCACCTGCTATCCCTTAGCCTCAAAAGTCCCCTGGACCCGCGTGTGGCTCGCTCACTCACTACTTTCAGGTACGTGTTCAGGATCACCTCCTTGGGAAGGTTTCCCCTGAACCCACCTCCTGAAATAGCCGTCCTGCCCCAGATACCCCATCCCTACCCCTTGTTCTGAATTTTCTTCAAACCCTGTATCACCACCTGGGATGCCTGGGTGGCTCAGTTGGTTAAGCGACTGCCTTCGGCTCAGGTCATGGTCCCAGGGTCCTGGGATCGAGTCCCGCATCGGGCTCCCTGCTCAGTGGGAAGCCTGCTTCTCCCTCTGCCACTCCCCCTGCTTGTGCTCTTTAATAAATAAAGTCTTAAAAACCTGTATCACCACCTGACAGTATAACGTCTATTTATCACCTCTTCCTGCACCAGAATGATAGTAGAGACAGTTTTGTTCACTGCAGAATTCCTAGGACCGGGACAAGCCACCAGGACACATGAAAGGCACAGGACAAATACTGCAGGGAGGAGGAGGGATGACTGCTCAAAGCACCCCTCCAACGGGGCCTGTGGCCAGTTACCTACACTACACCCCCATCCCCGAGGTCAGAGTCTTCTCCCCAAGGAACAGGCGCTTCCTCTCCTCTGAGCGGCTCACACTGCTCTCCCCGCCCTTCTAAACCTTTGCACGGGGGCTTCAGAGCCCTCCTCCCAGGATGGTCTCCAACCCCTCACTAACCTTTCTCTCCCACCCCTCCTAAGTCACAAGAGGGTCTGCACCCATGCCAATCCTCAGCGTGACATCCGGGTCATCGCTTCCCGGCCATCAGAGACACAGCCATGGGGAACAGGTTTGCCAGAGTCCACCCATTGTCACAGAACCTGTAACTATTCTTCTTTCTAAAACCTTAAAAGCAGGTATGCCAACTTTTTTTTTTTTTTTAAGTTATTTATTTGTTTTAAAGAGGAGTGGGGAGGGGCAGAGAAAGAGAATCTCAAGCAGCCTCCCCGCTGGGCATGGAGCCTGACACAGGGCTTGATCTCACAACCCTGAGATTGTGACCTGAGCCAAAATCAAGAGTCGGACGCTCAAACGACTGAGTCACCCAGGCACCCCCAGGTATTCCAACTTCTGACCCCCAAGCCCCTAGCCTCAGTCCATCTCCTACCCCACCCGTTTCCCTCCTGTACTCCTCATGGAGCTCGTCCCAGTCACACGCTCCTTGCTGCTGGATACTGTGGAGAAAGCCCCTGCCTTTCCTGACCTTTGCAGGCACCACGCCGTCTTGGTCTTTCTCTCCTTGAAAACAGTTCTTCCTATGACCTTTAGCACACCCCATTCTTAAGGCTGCCCGCCTCGCTCTCCCACATTCCTTCTCAATCTCCTCTCCTGTCCCTTAAATGCCGGCGCTGCTCTGGGCTCTGTCCCCGGCTTCCCTGTTTTGTCAGGCGGCACGTGCCCCCTGCGCTCGCTCCCACGGCTTCAGTCCAGTCAGGGCTCCCAAGCTTGCGAGCCACAGCACAGCTACGTTGCTTCTCTCAACTGAGATGTTCCTGCGTTTGCTGCGAGATGTTCCTCGCACGCAGCTGCAGGAAATCACACAGAGGTCCCCTGTGCCCGGCGTGCTTTGTCCAGTGTCCCCTCCTGCTAACGTTCGGCAGATCACCCCACAGCATCTAACTGGGACACGGTCACTGACACAATCCACTGATGCAATCTGGATTTCCCCAGTGCTCCTTGTTCTCAGTTGTGCATGAGGTGCGTTTGCTTATAGGTCGAGACCATTTTGTCACATGTGTGGGTTCACAGAGCCAGCATCGCTGTCAGGAAACTGAACAGTTCCAACGCCCAAGGATGCCCCCTGCTGTCCTTTTATAACCACCCCCTCTCCTTCTCACACTCCTCTCCCCACAGCCACTCTGTATACAACTGGCAGTGTTGTGAAAAGTATGTGAACCTTAACCTGTTAGAGGTTAGCTGCGGACATGGAATCTGGTGGCTAGCCCGACAGAAATGGATCTTTATCGCAGAATCACCGGAAGCACTGAAGACAGGGGCTCTCGGCTCGCAGCTGAGCAACCAGGAGCTACACTGCGGAGCCAGGCGACCACCACTCTCCTCCCTGACCGGGAAGCCGCGGTGACTCGCACAAGCAGAGCCACAAGCTGTGCTCACCGAGCCAGGACCCTAGCCCCCAGCTGACACCATCCCAGGGGAAACAAAGGCCCCCACGACTCAGCTTCTCAGCAGAGGCCCACTTCTGCTTCCAAATCCTGTGCAAGTGCGGATGACCCGAACCCCTGGCTACATGATGTTTTCAAAATAGAGGTTTTTGTGTCCGGGCTCAGCAGAAAGAAGGTGTGCCGAACCCCGAATCTTCAGCAGGGGCACCAGAGCACCCCGGTTCATCCGCAGCCCCTCCACACCCCCCGAGCTACACTGACGGCAGCACCCAGTGATCCTGCACGCCTGCCCCTTGAGGTATCGGAGTCGTGGTCCCTAAACCGATGACCACGTCCAAGTCGTATTTCCTAGTTGGACCTCTTCCTGAGCCCCAGAGCCCTACATGCACCTGCTGCCTCCCATGCCCCTAGGGCTCCCCACGGGTGACAACCCGCAATTCCATCCACTCATCACCATCCCCTCGGTCTGTTTTTCGCGCTGCTTTCCCGCTCCGGTGAAAGGTACCACCGACCCTGGCGGCCCAGGTCACTTCCCTGCTTCCCGCCTTCTCGCCACCAAAGCCATCCACTGAGCCTTGGCGTTCCTTGCTAGCACATACCTGTCACATCCATCCATCCGTCACCTCCACGCCATGTCCCAGCACAGCTCATGTGACAGCACGAAGATCACTACAGTAGCTTCCCAGCGGTTTCCAGATTCGTCCCCATGACTAAACCAATCCTACACACCACACTCACAACACACAAGTCTGATCACGTCACCCTTCTGCTTAAAATTCAGCAGCATCTCCTCAACGCCCTCTGCATAAAGTCTAAACTCCTCACACACAGAGCATTTACGGTATGTCCGTACCATGGTGGAGCTACTTGTCCAAGTTCACACACCAAGGAGGAGGTAGTGGTGATGCCAGGTCTCCTTGACTCACGTACTGTGCTAATAACCTCCTTGACCTGCTTTACAAAGGCCCTTCTGTGCTGGGCCCTGCCTGCTCTGCAGCCTCCCACCAGAGTCTCCAGCGTCTTCCCGACCTTGACCATGCCCCGCTTCCTTGCACTAGCCCGCTCCCCTGCCCTGTCCCGCAGGTCTCTGTGTTGAACCTGAAGTCCTCCCTGTGGGCCGACATTTGGAGGTCTCGCGGGTGCCCCCACAGCCTTCTGCACTTCCCCTACCACGTGCTCCCAGAGCTGTGTCTTGCTTCCCTATCTCCACAGTCCAGGGCATTGCTCTGTTACAGGAAGCACTAAGACTGATTCTGAATGAAACAGAAGCCTTGATCCCCAAATCTGACAGGCACAAGGACGGACTAAGGACAATTCTGAGAGGCGAGAACGTAACTTCTGTGTTGTTTAATCCTTACAAAGATACCGCGAGGTAGGTAGTACTACGTCCAGTTTACATCAAAGGAAAACCAGAGGAATCAAGTCCAAACACCTAGCTTCCCCTTCAAATTTCTCGCCGCTCTCCTATAACCTTAATCCTCATTCCATGCTTTACTTGGACTTCCTTAGTCTTTACTAATGTCCTTGTCCTGTTCCTAATCCATCCAGGACACTTGACCTCTAGTTGTCGTGTCCCCTTACTCTCCTCTTGGCTTTGCTTGTTTTTGATGACCTTGTCAGTTTTGAGGAGCAGTGGTCAGGTTGGCTGGGATACGGGTGATGTTCTTCTCATGCCTAGACTGGGGTTATGGTGTTGGGGAGGGAGACCACAGAGGCTATATCCGTCACATCCTACCAAGGGCACGGACTATGGTATGAATTACCGCTGTCACGGGCGTCCCCTTCCATACTCTGCTCTGTGGAAGGACATCGCTAGGGCAGCCCACACTGGGCTGGGTGGTTATGCACTCACCCTCCTTGAGGCCAGAGTGACCACATAAATTATTTGGAATTCTGCACAGGTTTGTTGTCTTTCCCATTTGTTTATTCAATCATTCACTTATATCAGTAGAAACTTGTGAATATTTATTTTATTGGGTTGTAATCCAGCGTTACTGTATTGTGTTGCTTGTTTCAGCTTTCGCCACTAGGAGGTCTCTCGGCCCCTGTGCCTCTCTGCAGATCCGCCCCACGTCCCCATGCCCCACTGGGGCACTTCTTTTCTATTTACCTTGTGTATTTTCTGCCCCAGTTCTAGAATCAGCTGTTCCTCCAAGAAGCCTTGGTTCCTTTTATGAGAATGGTATTAGAAACCAAGATCCGGGAGCTAGGTATAGATTACTTGTAAGTGCAAAAAAAAAGAAAAAAAGAAATATCCAGTATAATTCTCAGCAGGGAATACAATCCTTTTATGAATCCTATACTCAGATACGCTGGTACTGCCTGTGATCATTTGCCTTGGCCACGACTGAGATAACACCGTTCTGGACTGAACACCAGTAATGCCACCTCGTATTTGCTGATGAGGTTTGGACACACTGAACAAGATGACAGGACAATACACAACCATGAGCACACTAAGGGGGTGTCTTTCCCCTCTGCTTTCGATCTCCATAGAACATTTAGCATTCTGCCCTCTGTCCTGTTTGGTGGTAGTTTTGAATCTTCTCTGACTACTTAGCACAGACCCGTACAAGTGCAAATATTTCCATACTTTGAGGAAAATGGAAAGTCTTGAGTGACTGTTTCCAAGAAGTCTTTAAACAAAAACATATTTGTCAGGTAACAACAGACTTTCCACAGACACTGTGAAGGACGTGGACATAGACTAACAAAGCATACTAGTCTGGTCTTTCCTTAGATGGCTCCATTTAGATTTCTTATTTTTCCAGAAGATACTGAAATTGAGATTATTCTATTCCATTAATCAGCATTCCTTCTTCTGGATGCTTTGAAAATAAATAAATCTAAAATATGTAATATACAGCGAGTATAAACAGGGCTGAATGGGAAAATAACCTGTTATTGGGGCGCCAGGGTGGCTCAGTGATTTAAGCGTCCGACTCTTGATTTCAGCTCAGGTCATGATCTCAGGGTCCTGGGATCAGCCCCACGTTGGGCTCCGTGCTGAGTGTGGAGCCTGCTTGGGATTCTCTCTCTCCCTCTCCCTCTCATGAATGAATGAATGAATCAATGAATCAATGAATGAATCAATCAATAAATAAATTATAACCTGTTATTTATTCCAGATTTAGTAGAAGCATCTTCTAAGATGAATTAATTTTCAGAACTTGTCTGAACGGTTCTTGCGTTATTTCAGCCACCCTGACAGAAGACAGTTCCTTACCTACCTTGCCTCTCCCGGTAGATGGCAAGCAAATCTCTTTCCTGAACATATTTAAGATAGGAAGGTAACATGTGATGTTACCTGATGATAGAGCTTGCCTGATTTCAGCAGAGGCTGTGAACCCAAGTTTTAAGGGAACCGTAAGTCACACACTGCCATCTGGCTGACAGACGCTGTAAGACACCTGTGATTTCAAGATCTCAGGATTGTAGGAGTGAAATTGTGGTGGGGGGAAAAAGATCTCGGTCTTAGAATTCATGAAATGGGTTAACAACTAAATTTGATTCTTACCACTGTTTAAAGACAAGAACACTTGGAGAAATTCTAGGAAACCTCTTCTCCCCTGTGTTTTTCTTTTACTTTCAACACCAAACAACACTTCTTATTCCATATATTCAGGTCTCTCCCAGAGTTCACAGCTCAGTGCACTCTTCCCTGTAGATTCAGTAATGAAGAATCTTGCTCTACATCTCACTGGCAGGACTGCCTGAATTCTTAACTGCTTTGCCAAAGTGATTAACCAGAATTAGCTACGATCTCTACTTGTCTGTGGGGTAAACCACTAGGGAGACTGCTCTAAGCCTGAGAAAGAGAGAAGAACTCACACTCCAAACGGTGACCCACAGCACATCAACCTTCAATTACCCAAGAGCTTTTAATACTTGGACCGTAAGCATCTTTGCATGAGCACCTGTTCAATAACTACGTCAGTCAATGAACAGTTAAATGCAATAAAGGAAGTCTTACTTAAATCATCTTATTACTTGTATAAAGTTAAGAATCTATCGCTAGAAATTGCCCACCAGTCTGTCTACAGATTTAGGATGTGCTCAGGCATGCATGCCTCGGTGTGCATGTGTGCAAGTGCGTTAACACCTGCCTGTGGATTTGTGGCTAAGTACGTGCGCACAGTAGGTGAGTAGTGGGAGGGAAGACGAGAAGTGGCAAAAACCAAAAGAAATATTCTACATTTTAAAAAAATTAGTACAAATATATACAATTCTATTTTGTAGATTTAAACTCTTCTTACCATTTAAACTCACCTTTTCTGGAATATTTTGAGTGATGATGTCCAAATGTGACAAAACGGATAAAAAGGTACAAATGCTTGTCTTAGAGTTTTCTTCACCCTGAAAAAAAATCAGATAAATCAAACAGTCACTCAAGGCTTAATGTGATGCCGTGGTGCCCAGGACTGCGACCGTACGTGAGGCGGGATGTGACGCAGCCCAGGCCTGGACGGGGATCCAGGATGGAAGACACAGGAGGGAAGTAACTTCCGGTAGCCAAACACCAACACAACACTCAGCAGGCACCACAAGGTAGGAACTGACTTAACCGTGGAGTAAGTGGTACAGCCGAGGGTGTGCTCACCTCAGAAGAGGTGCAGGCGGCCCAGGGGAGCAGGAAGGAAAGAGAACAGTCGAAAAGTGAGTAAGATGAACAAAGTCAGAGGTGACAGGAAGGCGGTGGCAGCGAGGCAGGAGGTGGGGGGCGGGCGGGACGGCAGAGACAGGCTCCAAAGTTAGACGGGAACTTGCAGACGACTTTAGAGCCAAGGACGAAAAGCTATGTAAGTGTTCAACTGGGATTCAGAAACCTTCCCAATTATAGGGATTTGGAAGAACACATCATTCTAGTGATAATAAACTGATGGACCCCGGATAGACTGGAAAGCAAGGAGACTACAGACACTATCGTCCAGAAACTACTCCAAAGGCAGATTAGATGATTTATTCAGCTACTGAATGTCTTCTACATGCCGGGTACTGTGCCAGAAATCAGGGAAAACAAAATTAGATAAGGTTCCTGCCTTCAAGGAGCTTAGTCTAGTGGGTTGGAAGGACAAAATTACAGAATAAATTAAAATTCCAATTATAATAAGCACTATTTACATGCTACAAAAACCTCTAATAAGGGGATCCAAACCATTCTTCCTTTAAGAAATGACACAAAGGACATGTGGACTGAGATCTAAAGGAAGAGAGAGAGTTCTGTCGATTTAAAGGAAAAAGGCCATTGCAGGGAGAGGGCACAGCATGTGCAAATGGCCTGAGAGCCAGAGGACATGTGAGGAGTGTGAAGGCTCAGAAAAGGTCAGAGTACCTACAGGGACCCCGGCCTCCCTGTGCCCATGCCCTAATGCAGACCCCTCCCACCTTGTGAGGCTGGGTCTCGCCATCTGCTTTGGCCCGTGAGACATGAGCAAGCAGGATGCAACCAGAGGCTGGGGAAGCACATGCACACCATGACATGTTGTCCTGAGATGCTCATTCTGGTGATCCTGAGCCACCACAGAGAGAGGTCCAGCCACCCTGCCAGTCACATGCAGAGAGACCCAGGCCCGGCCACCACAGCTCCTCCCCCTACTGCAGCTGAGGTGACCAACGTGGAAACCGTAGCCCCAGCAGGCACCACATGGAGCAGAACCGCCCAGCCAGGCCCACGCAACCCAGAATGGTGAAGAACGTTACAACACCATTTTCTACACTCACAGGTTCTGGAGTGTTCTAGCAACAGAAAGCGGAGTCCGTCATAGGACGAACGTGCAGAAGGGGAACGTGGCGCAAAGAGGGGCTGGAGGGGGAGGGTGGCATACCATCACCTACGACCTGCAGGCCATTCTGAAGAGCCTTGGTCTTTATTCTGAGAGCAATGTTTGAAGCAAGTGGACAAGCTGACCAAATGTTCATTTTGAAAACCGTGCTCTGGCTTCCGCGTGGAGGATGGACTGAGATGGAAGCAAGAGTGGATGCAGGTGGCCCGAGAGAGAAGCCCTCCCTGCAGTGTGAGGCAGAGGCTCGGACCAAGACAGATGGCAGAGGCAGGAGAGAGCAGGTGAGGAAGTGAGAAAGGGTCCGCAGGGGCCGGTCACGAGTCACGTGAGGCACGAAAAGCATCAGGGTGTCTGGTTGGTGCGACTGTGTGGAAGATGGTGCTGTTCACCGCGGGCAGAAGACCACGGCTGGGGCAACAAGAAGCACTTGGTGTTAGACGTCCAGGTTCTGGACGGTCTACAAACATCCAAGGAGAAGATCCGGAGCAGACTCAGCCAGCTGCTTCCGGCAAGGACCAGACAGTAACTCTACGCGCCGCTCTGCAGGCCGTACGGGGTCCGCTGCCACCGCCGAGCTCGGTCCCTCGGCACACACAGGGCCACAGACAACACGTAAGCCAACAGGCAAGGCTCTGCTGCACCGAAACCAGAGGCCCGACATCACTGTAGTTGGCCAGCTCCTGATTTAGCACGTAGGGGAAGAGGTGTGGAATAGAGCTCAGTGAGCCACTGCATCAGAGAGTGAATCCTGCTGATACACAGGGAGAAATGAGGGGGGCACGAGGCTTCGCCTTGAGAAGCACTGACATTTGCTAGCTGCTCGGGCAGGAAAAGGCTGGAAAGGACACAGAAAAGAGGGGACAGAGAGACAAGAGGAACCTGGAGAGTGTGTCGCTGAACCAAGACCAAGAAGGTCATCGAGAGTGTGGACCGGGCCGAGAGAAGAGAGAGCAGGCTGACAACAAACTCCAGAGCGTGTCTTCCGTGAAGTGACAGCACTGGACCCCAGGGTGGGTGGGAAGACGTGGGAAACCTGCGGCAGGAGGCCTGACTGCCACACGGGAGTGAGAGGGGGTGACCACAGGGGAGGGGTGGGAAGTGCAGGGCAAACATCCATCAGCAGCAGAAGAGATGTGAGCACGTGGAAAACAATCGAAGAACACGGGGTAAGGAGACGAGCAGGGTACAACAGACAGACTGAAAGCACAAGGCTCCTAAGGCAGAGGAAGAGGAACCAGGGAACAGGCAGAAGAATGCTCTTCAACAGAAGATCCAGGTCCTTTATGCTACAAGGAGGGAAGAAGTCTCGGACAGATACGGACACAGGCAGAAGCGTATGACCGATATGGAGAAGGTAAAGGTGTTTCTATGTGAGAACTTTCATTTCCTTTAAAAAAAAAAAAATAAATAAAAGTTGAGGTCATTTGCTTCCGATAAAGGAAGAAAAGGGTGTAGTGAATGTTTGCCATTTTTTGGGGTATCTGTCCTGAACCTCCTTCCAAGTTCAGGGAATTCTCCCACCTTAGGTCTGTGGGAAGCTGAAGATGCCAGGTACATTCCTTTTCCCAGCCTCTTTGCAGCTAAAGAGAAGGCACCTGGCACTTGGATCCAGAGGCATCTACCCTGAATCGCAAACTCCTAACCAAGAGAGGCAAAGCCCCCAGAGGTGTCAGGTGCACCGCAAGCTAAGGTGACGGCTCCACTCCCCCACCAGTGGGGTAAAGCAGCATCTCAGCTGGACCAGCTCCACGGCAGGGAGCTGCTGAACCTCCTTTATTCTTATTTTCCAAGCCTGATTCTGCCCCAATTCTGGGCATTCTGCACACCTCCTAATTCCCTGCTCCTGCACTGCTTGTTTTAAGAATCCCTTTCTGATTCAGTCAAAAGTTGTTTTATTTGCTTACAAGGAATACCCCTGACTGGTGTCCACAGACAACATACAAGGTCTGAAAGCTCTTTAGGAAGAGAGAGAGACTGAGCTAAGGAGACAAGCTTCAGAGAAGTGCGGCATTACTGGGGATACGGGAGAGTCAGGATGTCTCAGAAGGACACCAGAGCCAACCTGCTGTCCTGAGACCTTCTGAGGTGGTACCCCCCCTGCTGGAGAGCAGACAAAGCAGATGACGTTAAGAAGCAACAGACAAGGGCGCCTGGGTGGCTCAGTTGTTAAGCGTCTGCCTTCGGCTCAGGTCATGATCCCAGGGTCCTGGGATCGAGTCCCACATCGGGCTCCCTGCTTGGCAGGAAGCCTGCTTCTCCCTCTCCCACTCCCCCTGCTTGTGTTCCTGCTCTCGCTGTCTCTGTCAAATAAATAAATAAAATCTTTAAAAAAAAAAAAAAAAAAAAAAAGCAGCAACAGACAGGAGAAGCAATTCAAGGAAAAATGGCGGGAGTATTTTTCTTAATTCCACGGACATGAGGAGGGGAAGGGGGAGCCAGATGAGGAATCCTGGAATAGCAAAAAAGAATGCAGCTTTGGGAATGCCACACGTCTGAATTAAAGCTGTGTCATTTCTTACTGGTGTGACGAATCACTTCCTCTCTCTGAACCTCAGTGTCTTCATAAGTAAATTGTAAAAAAACAAAAACAACAGCCCGACCTAGCATTCAGGATTACTAGGAGGCTGCCGGTGCCACTGCTTTACAGGACAGCCAGGTTTCAAGGGAGCAAGGATAGAAAGGAGACCAGCGTCAGGGAAAGATGCTCTCGTCGGTTCAGCTGCGCAGGGACTGGAAGCAGTCTTGTGAGCAAGCCTGGCGGGTGGCCGGGGGCGCAGGTGGCCGCAGACAGGGGTCCCCGAAGAGAGGGGAATGCAGAAGGAGAAGCACCGGGGCTAACGGATGATGCTTCTTGTTTTCCTACTGACAGAGATGTAAGTCTATTACAATATACACAGGGGCATTCTCGTATATCTCTTCTCTTTTTCATTAAACTTTTTCTTACGTGAGTACAGCTAACGCACAGTGCTGCACCAGTTTTAGGGATTATAGTCTGTGCTGCCGCAACAAGTTTATACGTTATGCTTTGCTCACCACAAGCGTAGAATGATTCTTAGGATGTCCCGCAGCGTGAGGGTTGGGAGAAGAAGAGGGAGCACGTGAGAGGCATGAGGAGGGGCCACGAAGTGCAGCGCGGCGTGCGTCACGTCAGCTGTCAGCCTGAAACGTTGGGAAGAGGAACACCAAGGAAAAGGCTGTGCATAGCTGAGATGAAACCCTCACCGTAGCTGACCACAGCGGTTTAAGTAAAACAAGACAGGGAGGCGAAGATCATTCATCTCAAAGTTTAAATCGGGCACACCTCAGAAATATGGTGGGTTTGGTTCTGGACCATCCCAACAGCAAGTATCACAGAGTGAGTCAAACGACTCTTTTGATTTTCTGATGCATGTAAAAGTGATGTTTATTAGACTATAGGAGACCATTACGTGTGCAATAGCATTATGCCTAAAAACGCAATGTGCTTGCTGTAATTAAAAAATACCGTATTGCTGAAAAATGCTAACCATCATCTGAGCTTTTGACAAATCGTAATCACTGATTACAGATCACCATAACAAAATAATGAAAACATCTGAAATATTGTGAGAACTACCAAAATGTGACACAGAGCCACATACTGAGCAAATGCTGTTGGAAAAATGGCACCAACAGATTTGCCTGATGCAGGGCTGCCCCGAACCTCCCATTGGTCAAGGACACAGTGTCTACGGAAGGCAGTAAGCAAACCACCATCAAATGCTGTGGCCGTAGTAAAGGAAAGACGGCACTAAGACAACGGCTGGACAGAGGAAAAGTCAACAGAAGAGTAAAGAATTGAGAGTAAAAGTCCCCAAAAGGAAATACAAATAAGGACACAGGGACGGATGTGACAAAGCCATCAATTTCTTCCCCTGAAACAGGAAGGAAGACATTGAAAAAGATACTTTGAGGAAGGAAGGCATCTCCATTTTCACATCGAGCAGAAGGCAAGGTTATTTATGTGAAGGAAGGGAAGGGTGCATTTGGGAACCAACAGAAAACATTGAAGACAAGTATGCAGAACTCATGTTTAGAAACAGTTCATCATTGTCAGGAAGCTGCAACTGAAACCCTATCACTTATCTGTTCCTTAAAACCGATTTTCAAGATATAAGACATGTCGGGGACAGGGGAATTTGGGGTGCGGATGAGGGTACAATAAAGTAAGAATGGTTCTTAGCTGGTGATCGGGGCTTCCTTCGAGTCTCTCTACTGTGCTTGTTTGAAATCTCCCCACTGAAAAACTCTCTGAAATGTAAAGACTGCATTTAATTCATCATCGTTCTTATTTCTAAAATCAAAGACACCGCTTGGTAAATAAGGATAGAGAAGGCACTCGTTTCTTCTTATTTTATTTTTGAGAGAGAGAGTGCGCACACACAGGGAGGGGCAGAGGGAGAGAGAGAGAATCCCAAGCACACTCCACACTGAGTGCAGAGCCCGATGTGGGGCTTGATCTCACGATCATGACCTGAGCTGAAATCAAGAGTCGGACACTTAACCGACTGAGCCACCCAGGTACTCCTCTTACTTCTTAATAACATAAGCCTATCCATCTTTACTTTGTTGGAACAGAGACTGATAATGCAAGAGGAGTGCCAGAGATTTCTGTCTTTTAAATTAACTCAGATCTTGCAAAACAGAACTTAGAAAGTCATTACATTGGAAGAGGACAACTGACAGTCAAAAAAGCAGCTATTAAAATGAACCAACTCTCCCAGCACAGCCAAAATTTTAATTCCAAAAATTATGAAAAATCTCTTTTACTTACATAAGAAAAACAATCCCAGAACTTCAGAAGAAATTGAGGAAATTTATGAAGAATCAATATGATAATCCATTCTATAAAATATTTTATGGATGCTTGATTATTGATGAAACCAGCCTGGAAAATCTTGTCAATAATTCTATTCAAGAAATTCTGAGAAAAATAAAGTTCATAAATTAAACTGTTAGGTTAGGGTTACTGTTTTATTTTATTGAGATACAATCGACATATAACACTGCGTATGTTTAAGGTGTCCATCTGTCCATCTTACACGTTCACATGCACATACCATAGCATCACCTCTAGCACATCACAAAATGATTTCTTTTTTATGGTGGGAACAATGAAGATCTAGTCTTGTAGCAACTTTGAAAATAGTTAATTGTAACTTAAACAGTCACCATTAAAAAGAAACAAATGAAGGGCACATTCTGCATGGAGCACTGGGTGTTATGCACAAACAATGAATCATGGAACAGTACATCTAAAACTAATGATGTAATGTATGGTGATTAACATAACAATAAAAAATTTAAAAAAAAGAAAAAGAAACAAATGAAACTTTTTGTTTTTTTTGTTTTTTTTTGTTTTTTTTTAAAGTAATCTCTATGCCGAACGTGGGGCTTGAATTCACAGCCCTGAGATCAAGTCGCCTGCTCTACTGACGGAGCCAGCCAGGTGCCCCCAAAGAACTTCAAGTTTTACTGTAAGTAATTATCGGATCTACAACTCTCCAAACAACAACTCTAAAATCTGTTCACTGAAATATAATGATGAGGTACTAAGTACTTTACACTTTACCTGCACATCAATTCTATGAGGAAGGTTATTACTGTGTATTTTTACAGGGAAAAGACTCAGAAAAGTTAAGTGTTTTCCTCAAAACCTAGCAGGTGGCAGAATTCAGATTCAAATAAGCATCTGCCAAAATGTCATGGGCTTATTAAACCTGGAACAAGAATGACGGATGCCTCTGTCCGCAGGAGGCAAACGAGGCCCAAGGGAAGCGGTGGGGGGCCCCTTGCTTCTCTATGTGGACTGCTCATCGCCCACTCATACAGCCTCCAAGACCTTGGAGCTCCCACGTCATCCCCCCTCGCCCCAGGCTTCTCGTCAAAACTGCACTTCCGTCTGGATAACTGAACATATCCAAGTAGCGGGTAAAAATACACACACAGATCTACCTATATAAGATACAAAAACATATGTACTATGTACACCGTTCATTTGCAAGAACAATCTATCTTTAAGAAATTTCTAACTGGCAGAGAGGAGTAGAGCAGCTCACTTGGAGGCCCCGAGACAGCACTGTGAAGGGCAGCACGGCCTCAGGGAGACCTGGTTTTCGATTCCAGCCCCACCATCCACCAGCTGTGTTATGTTACAGGCAGGCCCCCACCTCCCTGAGCTGCGGTGCCCGCTGGACTAGATGAGAATACTCATGCCTGCCCTGAAAGACGGCGATGAAGGTGAAATGCATCCACCAGATACAACGATCTAAAATTCTCAGCAGCGGCTGCTCCATCACGGACATGCTAGTGCTCGGCTCCCCGACAAGCCCGCCCGCTGTGACAGGCCCCCTACCCTCCAACACGACCCTCTCCCCGGGGGCCTCTCCATTCCAAGGCAAAATGTGCTCTCAGTAACCTAGCCAAACATCTCTAAAGCACTGCTTTCCAAATGCATTTTAAAGTGTAATATGTACAGTATTTTAAAAATCAAATAACATGAAGAGGTCTATATGAAAATCAGCAGCCCCCACATATCTACTACTATTCCTCCCCAGAAAGAATGCTTTTAGCCATTTCTTCTTACCTTTATCCAAACAACTGATGTGGATATACTTCTATACTTCCAGTTACTGAAATGTTTCTCTCTTACAGATATAAGGCCTCATAAAATTGTATTAAAAAAGTTTGATATGTTTTTAAAATTCTCTGAAACATTTAAAGGAGAATAGGAGGGGAGGACAACAAGAACCTGAAGTCGGAGGGAAACTTTTTGTATTCAAAAATGCTTTTGAAAATTGTGTGAAATATACCATTACTTTCACATAACGAATCTATTTTCTTACCAGAAATATTAAGCAAACATGATCAGTAAAATCAGACAGAATCCATTCACCTGTTCCTTGCCTCCTCAGGGAAGAAAAAAGGGAACTAGGGGCAAAGACTCTGTTGTAAGAGATCGAGATCTCAGTCTTGGCTTAGCTGGTTTATACGACCACAGTATTCATGAAGTTAAGGGGGCAGAATCAGCCATAGGAAATGACAATCTCATCCAAAACAGGAGCACTCCAGAGTAACTCAGCTGTGGAAAATTAGCAGCTCATATATGGGTATTGTCTACTCGAATGGCACACCAGACATTAAACAGTTAAAACGTTACTTACGTTAAAGAACGAGAAAAGAAAAAAATATTAAGTGGTGCCGGGTAAACCAGTTTCCAATTTATTTCTACAACATCTAATTGCCTTAGGATTCTTTTGACTAAAAAAAAAAACAGTCCTGAATAACTTCAATTTTAAGAGCGAAGGTATAAATTTTAAGCAGATTACTTTCTCAATTTTAAGACAGCACATGCCAGTTTCTACTGGTTTTTTCTGTATGAAAACACGATGCTTCGAGGGACCAGCGGTCAGAACCATACCTGATCGAAGCTGGGGAAAAGCACCAGCAGCGTCTGCCATACCCGGTTCTTCAGCCGGTGCTGCTGGGAGTTCACGTAGTACCGAGCTCTGGACCTGGACACCAACTCATCCTGGGGCAGGGAGAGGAGCGGCACTGAATTACCTACTGAATCCGTGATCCATGGGAACAAAACCAATGACAACTGCAAATTCAAAAGCTTTAAGCAGAGTCCAGGAGCTTACTACCCTCCCAAAGGCAGAAAGGAGGGTAAGAAAGACATGTTCTTGAAAGCATTTAGTTTCCTTTCAAAACAATGAATTCAGTTGCTTTTGTCTGCTTTTAAAATTAGACTATGAACTATAAAAATGTATTCGGTACAAAAAGGATTTAGAAATGTCCGTCTCTATCTTTGTGGCCACTTCAGGTGGGAGACATGGGGTCACCGGGGTGCGAGGAGGTGACAAATGGGACACAGTTTGCAATGAACCGATATAGGCCCTCCTCACTCGCTGCCCCTGTGTCCCGTGCACGTTGGCGGTGATGATGTCTGCGGTCGGAGGTGAAGCCCACTAGGGAACCAGTGTGACCAGCGCCTTCCCCAGACACCAGACAATGGCAGTACGGAGCCCTGTCCAGAGCGGAGCTCGCTCTCTCGCCGGCGATGGTCTGTGCGGTCTAAACTCGGCCACCTGCCATGCTGACTTGTGTTCTGTAACTACTAGTGCTTAGCGAAGTTATGACGGCACTAAAGGGTGTACCATATTCAAATGTCCTAATGATGAAAAAGTAGGTCATCCACCACCTCCAAAACCACTGTCACCTAATGGCCCCTAATGTAGACAGTCCTCATTACTTGGTAAATTCTGTGTTCTTCTTCTGTGATCCCATTCTATGCACTTCACTCTGTATAAGATTTTATAACAATAGCTAAATTAACGTAGGTTTTAATGACTCCTCCTCATGATTAAAGTCTCACAACCAGGCTCTCTATTATTTCTTTGGGGACATTTTCTTTTGATAGAAGTGTTTCAGATGTCATCTCCTGCTCAGCCTCAATGCAGCTAAGAATGGAAGCCTCACTAGGGCAGCTCACACAAGCATGGGGGAGCATCTGCACCCCAGGACCCCTGCCCTCGGGGCCTCACTGGAGTCACTGTCCTCACCCCGTCTTCAGCTCAAAATCCTCTGTCCTTTTACTTGTCCTACTCAATGTACTCTTTTATTCAGAAAGATCTTTCTTTTCTCTACCAGTCTATCAACCTCTCTAGTTCCATGCACCTCCTGACCCAACCTGAGCCCCAAGAATAATCTCTACGGTATCTTCAAGAGCACATTCCATTCTTTTCACTACAACCTCAAACCCAGTTGCAAATTCCCTTCTTTGGAATCAACCCAGTGGCTTAAAGATTCTGATCCTCCTTTCACGTTGTCAAGACGGCTGAAGAAAAATCACCTGCCCCCCACTGACTTCATTGAAAGTACGTATTCTCTCTTCAGCTGGGCCCTCCCACCGCTACACCAGGGGTCTCCAACTCTGTAGTGCTCAGAATCACCCTGAAGGCTCCTTAAAACAGACTGCTGGCCCCACCCCGAGTTTCTGATTCAGGAGAATGGGGAGGGGCCCAGGAATCTGCATTTCCAACACATTCCCTGGTGACGTTGAAGCTGCAGGTCCAGAGAACGGAAGAGTAAGATTCCACTCATCAATGGAATCTAAACAAATGAACGGACAAACAAAGCGGGATGAGAACCATCAATACAGAGGGGAGGGGCGGGAGGATGGGTGACACAGGCAAAGGGGAGGGAGGTGCGGGCCACCAGCTAGGGAAGGAGTGCGTCACAGGGATAAAAAGCAGAGCGTAAGGAACACAGCCAGTGACGCCGGGACAGTGAGGTACGGGGGCGGCTGGCAGCTGCGCTGTGGTGAGCACAGCGTCACGTGCAGAGCTGTCCGATCACTGTGCTGTAACACCTCAGAACGACAGAGCGTGTGTGTCAACTACACTCAGACTGGGAACGAACAAGCTCGGTGCCAGACAGTCATTTGCTCTTCTCGGGTCTCCTCCCATTCCCATTTCCACAAGGAGAATCTGAAATCTTCACTAGTCCCCTCCGGGCTTTAACCCCCAGTCTCTTTCTCTGGCTGCCCCTTCACTCTACCGCCTACCGGCCGGACCCCAGTGTGCTTCTGGAAACTCAGAAATGGCCCCCAGCTTCTGCCCCCGGCGCCCAACCTGCTCTCGGCCACAGCACACAACACCGCCAACGGCCACCGAGACACCGCTTGCGGTGGGAAAGAACAGGCCCTGAGGTCAGACTTTATCATCATGGACAAATTCAGAGCGGTTCCTCTGCCAAATTCTGTACAGACAAGATTCTTCAGTGAGCTAAGTTAAGGTCATGAGCAACACCAGACCAACACCATCCAATTCTGGTTCTATCCTCACTTCTCAGACCTCTTTCTCTGGTTCCCTCTCCTACCAATATACTTCAAGTGTTGGTGTTTCCTAAATCCCCATTCCCGGCCTCCCTCTAGAGTCTTGTCCACATTCATCACTGGGCACGGTGGCTTCCATTTCTTTCCTAAATATCATATTCCTAATTGCCCGTTACTGGGCAATTTCACATGGATGCCCAACAGCAACTCAAATGTAGTACATCCAACACCAAGTTATGTTCTCAGATCTTCTCTTTCACCTGACCGAAACTGGGGTAATTCAAACACTAGTAATTATTACAATGGATGGAAACACATCAATATGTTTAAGCTAAAAGCAAAAAAACTCACTGATCACCTTCAGAAGAAACTAGAAGACACTAGGAAACCAATTCATTATTTTGAAAACTGATAAATAACAGGAAAAAATCTAGCACTGATCCTGCCTTTCCTACAGGAAACATACCTCGAAGTTCTCTAAATACTTCGTATTTGGATACAGATGGATTTCAGCTAATAAATGAAAAAGGAATAAAAGGATTAGAGTATTACCATTCTGCTGCTCTTAAAGAATTAACAGAACGAGGCAATTCATCAGTGACTAACACCCCAAAAGGAGAGCCAGTCAAATATTCTACACTTCCTGAAAGATGGACACTCTTGCCCCACCTCCACCCCCAAAAAGGACAATCAAGCCTACATCTGATCCAGTTCTAGATCTCAACACCATCTTGTATAAAGTCGGGGATCAGAGAAACATGTTAAAAGGCACCACGGAAACTCAAACAGCAAAATCCAGACTGTGGAAGTCCCTAAGATGAAAACAATCTGCTTTCTCCAAAAAATACATTTCAAGTTTGAAACGAATGAGGGGAGTCTGTAGATTAAGAGACACCTCAACCAACCAATGGCAGGGTATGGACCTTATCTGGGTCATTATTTCAAACAAAGAAACTGAGAAAAAAAAATGTAAAACAATCAGGTAAATTTAAACACTGACTGGATATTTGATAATATGAAGGAATTATGAATTCAGGTATGAAAATAGTATTGTAGTTATGGTTAAAAAAAGAATTCTTATCTTTTTGAGATATATACTGAAACATTTATAGATGAAACTGACGTTGGGATTGGCTTCAAAATAATGTGGGCTGGGGGGAATGTCAGAGGGACACCCCTCAAGACTGCCCATCACTGGCTGCTGCTGAGGCCGGGCCAGGAATGGATCCCTTCTAAAGCTACTTTTATAAAATATTTGCAAGTTTCCAGTACAAAGCAAACAAAAAACTACCCGCACGTGCCTCAGTAAAACCTAAAGAAAGGAGAGTGGGGAAGACTGCAAAGGCCAGGAGCTGAGTACTGCTCGCCCGCTGGGTGGCCAGGCCGCCATGTGCCTGGAGGTCCTTGAAGATCGCCCCAGCCGGCCACCACCTCCACCTCCTCCCGGTTCGCGCTCTCCATCCATGGACTCAAAACTGAACCTTGAAGGTGACACCTCAGGCACACAGGGTCGAAGCAGACACAGCCGTGTGTAATCCCCACCCCCTGTGGCTTCTGCACTCCGGTGGGAAAGACTGACTTTAAGTATTACCCTGTATTAATTCTAACTGAGATCATTGCTACAACTTCAACCTTCCCCTCGGTTTTCAAGGCCAACCATGTTTCTGTCTCTTCCCTCTAGAAACGACCCCGCTTCCTGGCTCATAACACAAGTGTCCCAGGTGCTCCCTCCCTCACGCCGACTCACCGCCACCTGCCTGGCTCCTCTCTCCAGCTCAGAGAAGAGGTCACTCCTGACTACAGTGAGCTGGCCCACTCTGCTCTGGATGAGATCCTTTTCCACTTTCTCCAGGATTATTCTTTCATTTTTCTTTATTTTCAAATTACCCTTTTATTAGTTGCTCTGCTCAATCTTCTTCATCTTCAGAAACAGCTGCTTGGCCTGAGCCGGTGTCTAACATACCACTTCTCTGTCTTCCCGTTTCCTAAATAAAGCCGATCCTTCTATTGGACATTAGGGCCAATCTAGACTACTCAAATATTTTTTTAAAAATATATAATTCACGTACCATAAAAATCACCATTTTAAAGTGTCCCATTCGGTGGGTTTGGGTACTTTCACAGAGCTGTGCAAGCATCACCACTCTATTCCAGAGCATTCTCACACTCTGAGAAGAAATCCTGTGCAATCGCTTCCCGATCTCTCCTCCTCCCAACCCGGCAGCTACTCATCTGTTCTGTCTCTATAGATCTGCCTACCCTGGACACTTCCTGTAAGTCACACGCTGGGTGGCCCTCTATGAAGGGCTTCTTCTCACTTAGCATAATGATTCAAGGTCCCCAACGCTGGTTATTTTCAGTCTGTTTGTTGTAACAGCCATCCTAGTGGATGTGAAGTGGCTCCTCAAGGATTTCGCCTGTCTGACCATTGCCACGCTCTCCGTAACCAGCATTTCTCCCCTCTATAGGATCGTTTCCTTCAACATACAAACAAGCCCCCTCCAGACCCCATCCCAGCCACTCCTTCTCATCAGAGCAAAGTCAAGAGGGCCTATATTCACAGTCTCTACTGGCTCCCCAACCATATGTCTCTCAGCCATTCCACTGAGGTTCTCATTCTCACCATCCCAGGAGAAGATCTTTGTAGAGGTGACTAACGACAGCCTTCTTGCCAAATCTGACGGCCAGTGGGCAGCCTCATGTCCCTCCACGCCTCCAGTCAGCACCTCCCTCATGACCTGGGGACACCAGCCTTTCCGGGCATCCTCCAACCTTACTCATGGTGCACCCAGAGTTCCGCCCAATGGCACCGGTCAGAGAGGCCCTCCCTGACCCTATTCCTCCTCATCCTGCTTTACTTTGCTTCCACACACTCTTACATTTTGTATCATGCATCAATATTCACTATAATACATCTCTGTGTTCCAGCTGATGGAGCACCTGCTACTCTACTCATCCTTTAGGGAATCAATAAACACTATTTCCTTTGAGATGTCTTCCCTGACTCCAATGGTGCAAAGGGGGCATTTTTACGTAAAAAAACCCCTCCCAGATTGTATATAACTGAAGCTGACCTGCTGCCTTCAGAAAACAAATGCATGATGAACACTGTTATTTCAATACGAGTGGCTTAAGTGGGGGCTTCGGTCATCGATTACATCCGGCGTAGCCCACAGGTGACAAAGCAGACCAGGACTCTCTCTAGCCCAGCCTGAAATTCAGAAGAGAGCACTGTATTTGACTTTACCCCTTCCTATCTTCTCCCCAGATTTATAAATGATTTTGCATCAAAAAATGTCAATTCTTTACATTATGCCACTTCCTAAATCTTTTACCTTTCTATTCCGTTTCTTACACAAAATAACGTATGGATAGATCACTCTAAACACAACTGCCTTTGACTGGCACCAGGAAACACACCAAGCGAAGTTCAGACAATACAGGCAAAACACTCTTCTCTAAAACCAAACAAGCTGCACAATCACTAACCAGAAGTTAACTAAAACTAGGGAACATAAACCTCACGTTTCTTCCTGATGAAAAATGTTTAGGGCGCCTGGGCAGCTCAGTCGTTTAGCGTCTGCCTTCGGCTCAGGTCGTGATCCCAGGATCCCGGGATCGAGTCCCGCATCGGGCTCCCTGCTCAGTGGGGAGCCTGCTTCTCCCTCTGTCTCTGCCTCTCCCCCTGCTTGTGCTCTCTCTCTGACAAATAAATAAATCTTAAAAAAAAAATATGTTTAGACTACATACTGTGTCAACATATAGAGCAAATGTTGGATTTTGACTTGTTAGTTGCATAGAAACAAAGACAAAGTAAAATAAGGCATATTTACTTTATCTAATAGCTTGATTGCAAGATCTTCCATAAACAACTTATGAGACACATTTGAGCCATGTAATAAACACAGGAATTTGACAGCGCAAATTCTCACATAGTGGTCTTCTCTTTTAGTACTAAAAAAATGTAAAATGACAAACTTTGTTAATACATTTTCAAAACAGAAAAATACTTCAAGCATTCATTTCAAAATATCAAAACCTTCCAAGGATTTCTAAACTGAAGCAGCTTCATACTTAATGACAATGCTTTTTCAATTCAGGATAACAGAAGATAACAAATGAGTATCTCAAAAGGAGAACCTGTACAGAGTCTGAGCAAATTCCTCCAGACTTCTGGCAGAACAGTGCACACACTACCCATGTGTGTGGCCAACGAGCTCTTCTCTGTAGATGAAACAGATCATAGCTCATGAAACAATTCCTTACAGAAGACCATGGACACCTGACACCTGATGTCTTTACTGTGCGCGGGACACAGATGTTCTCCAGGTGCGGGGCAAACTCGGGAGCACCACGGGCTCTGAGTATCCCAGTATGTTCTGTGTCCAAATGTGGGAAGATCAATTCAGTCAAATTGTTAACACATATTTCCAAAGTTCATGATAGCTGCTAAGATGTGAATAAACGTCTAACAACAAAACATCTGTCTAGTAGAAATCAAAGTATTTTGGAACCAACAACTAAAAAATTTCACTTTTATTGCTAAACTAAACCTGCCAAGAAAACAAAAAATCAATTAAAGCAGTTAACTAATGAAAAATGTATATAGTCAATGAAGAGTGCCAAATGATTTAAAACACAGCGATGACTCTCAGACTAACACTCTGTGATACCTATACCCAATTATCATTTGTATATTTTTTTATAAACATCTAAACACAAAAATTTTTTAAAATTATGTGGAAAAATAAAATGAAAAATACCTAGCTGACAAGCTCCAAAAAAATTAAATTTAGAGGTTAGATAAGAACAGTGTTATCCTAGAAATGAAAACTTTAACGAAAGATATTGAAAGAGCCTTTAAAAGCATGTTAGGAGTAATTTTATTTTTGTGTGTGGTATATTGACTTGTTAAATGGTGAATTGTGACTCCCTCACCAAAAAAGAATAACATGTGTGTGCTAAAGATCAGCCCCTACCTAAAAGAAAGAGAGGAATGGGGTTTTATGTTCCCCATAGTCATTTTCTTTTTTTTTTTTTTTTTAAGATTTTATTTATTTATTTGAGAGAGAGAGCATGAGAAGGGGCAGCAGAGGGAGAGGGAGAAGCAGGCTCTCAGCCGAGCAGGGAGCCCGACCTGGGGCTCGATCTCAGGACCCCGGGATCATGACCTGAGAAGGCAGATGCTTAACTGACTGAGCCACCCAGGCACCCCTGTCATTTTTTTATTTATACTGGACTTGACACCAAAAATTTTTCCCCCAGAAAATCTTCATTTATTCCCATCAAGAATGTAGTAACACTGTAAAAAAACATCTTCCGATGTCATGTTAGACTTTCTTCTTTTTCATCTTTAAAGAATTGTTTAAGGTTATCAAATTTTAGCAAAGAGTTTTAGATCTGAAATATTAGCAAGGGAACAGGATTTCTAACATGCCTTGAAGGCTCTTTCAATATCTTATAGAGATCACTAGTAAACATTTATTAAATTTAGCAAATACAGGATGTCTCTCATCTGATGTTAAATTTTGAATATTCCATTTATATCAAGGTGTGGAAAATCCACCCTACTTACTTTTCAATAACTGTGTTTGCTGCACAATCATGTCCGAGATTTTCTATGTAGGTCTGCACATCCTGAATAAGTCTTCCCATAAAAAATATTTGACAAAGAACAGGTTTTAGATGGGAAAAAATTAAAACCCCAAATTTAAAGTTAATTAATGTTTTATATTCTTCTAATTGAAAGCCTCAAAATAAAGACCTAATTCTACACAATTAGGTACTTAATATGAATCATGACAGGTTGAAACAATGGCATCTTTTACCTTTGATCACGCCTAAACACAGTTCCAAATATACAAGCCTCGAGGACAAGTTCGCTATAATTTTTAGCACTTGATAAAGATACTTGGGACACATTTGAAGCAGAAACTATCCAAGATTTGCAGCAATAACTTATGAGTGTATTGAAGACTCCAGTTTTTACAGCAGACATTTCAATTATCTTGTACATAATCTGGAATGAAACACAATGGTCTTTTTATTCTTTGGCCTGTTCAGGTAAGGAAAAAAAAAAAAAGTGTTGCTGAAAACTTACTTGAATGGCTTCAAATGACAGTTTCGACATAACCACAGAGTATAAAAAATTAAAAATTCTTTACTGTTAAAATTCTGTGAGATGATCAATAATCACAGAATGCTAATTTTTCATTTCTCAATAATAAAACTAAGTAAAATTTTACCGATAGTGATATCGCCCCAGGACCTTCCAAGAGAAACGACTGCCCAAAGTAATAGAAGAAAGGAAGGAAAAACATGCCCCCCTTGACATTTTCCGTCCTCTCTGCATTTTGCCAGTGCCCCCTTCCGCCCCCGTGTTCCCCAAGGCAGCAAAGACCCCGGTCTCCAAGTGTGTCCTGTGTGCAGGACAGCGGCGTAATAAAAGGACTTTATCTTCCATTCCCCCTTTGGATAACGAGGTATACATGTATTCCTAGGCATGATGGCATCCACCACGTCATGTTCCCTACTATCAGTGGTTGTAAATGCAAATGCCACCAGGAACCAGGAGGACCTTTTGCTAAGGTTATATTCAGAGAAATATTTCTCTGTACAAGAAAAGCAACAGCACAAACGTGGTGACAAATGGCACCTGCCGTCTGCCTTCAGTATCCAGGAGTCAAGGGCTCGCTGTGGAGTGCAGAAGTAGAAGGGGCATGCCCCCTCTCTGGACGGGCAGCTCCTAGGAACGGCCAGTGCAGCCAGGCCATCCCATTTTCCAACATTCTAAGAGAAGGGGAAATATAGATTTTCTTGCAAATTTCCCAATTCTTAAAGGTTGGCAACTCATTTAAAAATGTTTAAGCATTATATGCATCAAATAAAGTAAATCCGTGTGGCACGTGTGGCTCACAGGCTACTCTTCCATCTCACAGAGCTTGTTCTTACTCATCACACTGAAGAAGGTTCAAAATATTTGTGGACTGAATGAGTGAATACACAACAACAAATCTAGTATGTAATTACAAATAGAACTCTCTTCTTCCTCGTGTGCTAGAGGTCACACAAATTAAAAAGAAAACAAAAAGTGACCTCCTTTGAATCTAAAGTAGTCAAATTCATAGAAATAGAAAGTAGAAAGTGATTACCACGGGCTGGGGGAGGGAGGAGAAGAGAGTTATTTAAGGGGTATGGAGTTTCAGTTCAAGTTAAGAAAGTTCTGGAGACCTGTTACAACAACGTGAACATACTTTACTGAACTGTACACTTAAAGATGATTAAGATGGCAAATTTACATTTTACCCCATTGTAAAAAAAAAAGTTACCTCTTTTATTTTGAAATATGCCTGGCCCTTGATTTTCGCAGCAATGGTAAGAACTTTGGTATCAAAAACAAACTGAACAAAAGCTTTTAAATTAGACCAGAATATCAGCTGAGTATTGCTTAACGCAGATACAATTTTCCAAGCCATGTCAAAAGACTCTACACAGAGTGATTCAGAGGAGGTCAAAAGCTGGAAGGAGAGAAGAAAGAAAGAAATACGTAAGAATGACTTCATTTCAGAAACTGATCTCTGGTCCCACAGTTATTCTTCAATCCCCGTCTCACTGTATCTTACCTTGGGAACTAGAACTTTCATGCAGTGGAACACAGGCAGAACCTGGTCCGAACGCAGGACTGTGAGGGCTCCTAGCGCGGACTGCAGAGTCCTCACGGGCATCTGAATAGCAGGCAGGATGGGCTCCAGAACGTCACCCTCTGACGCTGGGATAAGGGTGTGATATTTTCTCAACAAGAAAGAGAGGCAGACCCACTGATCGTGAATATATTGTGCAACTACTTTCCCCCATCCTTGGGAAGCTGATGATTCTTCAAAAAAACTGAAACAAAACATACAGTCACCATCCCTTGCTCCTTCAAGTCTGGCTCAGTTCCTTGTGCATGGAGTAACGATCCTTACAAGAAATCACAGTCACTGTTAAAGATCCCGGCCCACAAAAAGCAAGGAAACCACACGGACCTCAAAGTTCTAACTACCCTGAATGTAGGTACTTTCCTTCCCTGTAAGGGATTCACTGAGAACTACATGCAGTAAAGTCAGTGGCTTTCCAGTAACAGATGCTATAGCTTCAAATTCCCATACCCTATAAATACAGCTGGGCAATCACTCATCTCAACGATGAAAACAAAAATGAAATTTTAAACATTAGCAACCAGATGCCTTTCACACATGTGCTGCCCTCCGGGGTGGACACACCTGCTCTGCTCCTCCGTGTGGGGCTTCTGCAGCGTGTGGTTGAGCGGGAGAGAGGAGAGGAACCTTTCCATGGGTCCGGCATCCAGAGAGTCGAGCTGTAGTTCCGGCTTCTGGTCAACAGCCTCACACACCATGGCCAAGGCAGCCATACTAATGACCCTCTGAATCTGCCTGGCAAGTGTCGGCTCCTGAGGGGGAAATGGAACAATCTTTTAGTTCATGAGAGCCAATCTTGACCATCGGGACCTGAGGCCCAGCCGAAGGATGCCTCCCGCCCGCCTTCCCCTCTCCCTGCCTGCTACTGAACATCAGAGGTGACAAAAGGAAACCCAATACTACAAGTCCTTCAGTGTCACCAACCTCTGTGCGATTGGCGGTGACCAAATTTAAAGTGGCAATAAAAACTCAGCAGCTCCGACTAAGACAACAATTTGATCTCTCCGGTTTGGCAGGGGAATTCCTGGACATGATCCATGACCGAGCAGCCACATATTGAAACTCCAAGTGTATGTGAAGCCCTACTTCTCAGCCTTTTTCCTGCTCTTGTACACATTTGGATACACTTCTGTGGATGAGTCTTAACTTCAACTGTTTGGCTGAATTATGTTAAAAACAAAACAAAAGAAAATAACGAGGCTCCAGGCATCCATGTAGTAACTCCTTCACCAGCTGTACACTGTTTCCGGAGAAGTGACACAGCCCGCAGCTCAGAGCTCCTCACGAACCTCAGGCACGAGGCTGAACCCCGGCTCTGCACTTACTACAGTTGGGCTATGGACACACTGCAGCTTAGTTTCCTCACCCATGAAATGGGGACAGTAAGAGAATCTACTTCAGAGGGTTACTGTGAAAATCACACAAATGGGTGATGTCATGGAAAGCACTTGAAACTCTACACGCAGGAACAAAAAGAAAGGAAACCAAGACAGCCTGGCTTCGTACTTGCAGAGAAAATCAACTGTGTCGAGCCAAGAAGCCAGGAGAGCCGGCAGGAGCCCGCACTTTGAACACAGCTGCACGGAGGGACCATGGGCAGTGCCGCCACATACAGCAGCCAGACCCATCTCTGCCCGGAATGAACTTCCTACTCCTCACTCCACACCTTTCCTCACCAACTCCCTAAAATAAAGCAAGTACCTCTATGTATAAATTTTACATAGTAACACTGTCAACACAAGAAATAAAATTTAGGGGCGCCTGGGTGGCTCAGTTGGTTGAGTGTCTGCCTTCGGCTCAGGTCATGATCCCAGGGTCCTGGGATCGAGCCCCACGTCAGGCTCCCTGCCCAGCGTGGAACCTGCTTCTCCCTCTCCCTTTGCTGCTCCCCCTGCTTGTGCTCTCTCTCTAATAAATAAATTTAAAAATCTTTAAAAAAAAGAAAAGAAATAAAATTTACTATTACTTTTAGCCAATATGGTCCCTGTTAAGCTTAACGTAATTCAGTGAATTACTAAAACAAGCAAGCCATCTTTAAGAATTACTGTGATATGGTTCATGATTTTGGTCTACATTTAAATCTCACAAAGTCCTTTTACAGCACTAACACACTAATACTTACTAGACAGGATGCTGAAGTAGTAAGTAGGCCTCCTTATCATTTTTTGGGACAGTTCTTGAAAACTACTTTAAAAAGCAGATTATTGGGGCGCCTGGGTCGCTCAGTCAGTTGAGCAGCTGACTCTTGGTTTCGGCTCAGGTCATGATCTCAGGGTCTTGGGGTCAAGCCCCACATTGGGCTCCGTGCTCAGCATGGAGCCTGCTTAAGATTCTCTCTCCTTCTCCCTCTGCCCCTCCCCCCTCCTAAAAAATTAGATTATTAAAGCAATCAAGTACCTTCTCTGTTTTAATTAGCAGCCTGGATTACTCTATGATTTAGCTCAATTTTATTAAACACTTATAATGTGTTAAGTGAAAATAGCTAACATTCAGTGAGGACTTTCTATGTGCTGGGCACTGTTCTAAAGTTTTAACATGTATGAGCTTGCTTTAATTCCCATTGTCAACTCTATACCCCTCATTTTGCAGGTGTGGTAAATGAGGCACAGGGATGTTAAGTAATTTCCTCAAGGTCACATAGCTAGCAAGATTAAAGCCAGGATCCACATCTAGGAAGTCTAATTCCAAAGCCTGTGCTCATAACCACTATACCTTTTTATGCCATGTTTAAGAAAAGCTTCCAGGTACTAAAAAGGATCCAGAGGAGAAGACACATAAACATAAGTTATTGCAAAAACAAGACAGATAGAGGTAAACACTACAATGGAGGCATAAAGAAAAAAAGATAAATGAAGGAAGCAATGAGACACTGATCCAAGTTGGGCCCTAAAGGATGAACCAGATTTTTGACAAATGCATCCTGGAGGGGAGGGAATTGTTGGTGAAAGGACCAGACAGAAGGAAAGCCCAGATGAGGAAGAAGGTATGTGCTTGTGATCCGTGAAGCTCTATGAGGAGGCCCCTATGCATGACTGCAGCATAATGGCACTGGGGGGCAAGGGGAGGGAGGAGAGAGGAGGCAGCAAAAGACCAGGGTAGACAACAAGGTAGACGGCCAAGGATACAGGCTGCTGGATGTATTAATACACACCACGTGTTATATATCACATATGTGTTATATGTCACCTATCACATATATGTCACGTATCATATACATACTTAGACATGTTGAAGTGTCTCTTACTGGTACTTGGGCAAAGACTCAGTTCAGTGCAAATCCACTCTCTGTATCTAAACAGCTTTAAGACTGAAGTCACCACACCTTTGTTATATACCTATAGGAGTCCCAATCTTCACCAAGTACTATGAACAAAGGATACTATTTTAAATTTCAGCAGATGCTTTTCATATCAGAATGTTAATAATCAAATCTATAGGGCGCCTGGGTGGCTCAGTTGGTTAAGCGACTGCCTTCAGCTCAGGTCATGATCCTGGAGTCCCGGGATCGAGTCCCGCATCGGGCTCCCTGCTCAGCAGGGAGTCTGCTTCTCCCTCTGACCCTCCCCCCTCTCATGCTCTCTCTATCTCATTCTCTCTCTCAAATAAATAAATAAAATCTTTAAAAAAAAAAAAATCAAATCTATATTCTACATACGCTTATTCAACATAACTACACACCTTGAATGAAGGATTACCTGTCCACTGTCAATCTCTTGAAGATGCCGAATGGATGCATTTTTCAGAGGAGAAATAACTCTCCAAATGGGGTTGCCTCTTTTCCACCCAACCTTCAAATGGGTATTTATAAGCTCAGTTAATACCATCAGGTATAAATGGCAACGATCCAGATCCGAAACCTAAAGACAAACAGTAACAATTAACATGCAGGGTCCGTGATTTTTACCAAACTATGAGAGTTCAGACAGGAAATAAATGACCTTATTTAAACGTACTAAGACAAGAATTGAGAGAAAAAGTCATTTCCTCCAAGAAGCCCTCCATGATCTCCCCATGCAGAGCTAAGGACTCCCTTCTCCGAGCTTACACAGCAACTCTGCATTCAGTATAACTGCAGCACACGTCATGATTCACTCATCTGGCTCACGAACGTTCTACCAACTCTTGCATCCCAGGGCCAACAGATCATAAATAACAATTAAAGTGGTGACAACTGCCTTTGTTTTAGGCAGGTTATGATCCTCCGTTCTTACTAGGAAGGTTAAGGTCCCATTTTGCTAAGACGATGACTAAGTTCTGGAGAGGTCAAACAGCTCAGCCAGCATCTCAGAGCTGGTAAGTGGGAGAGACGGAATTAAACGCAGGTCTTTGCGACGTTGAGTTGCAGGGTTCAGTCCAGCGCTACCACCCGCCAGCTCTGTGACCCAACCTCTGTTGGCCTCAGATTCCTTATCCACAAAATGGGGAGGGTAACATCTACCCACCACGGGGATGGATGCGGATTCTTTTCAAAGAATTGAGAAAGTATGGTAAGTGGACTAGCCCTATCATCAGTATACCAATTACTGTATCCTTGGCAGACTTTCGGGACACCAGGAAGCACATGATTCCTGCATTTAATCGGTGCTCACGGAGCAAGCACGACATGTCAGGCATGTAGCCAAGTGCCAGGACATGGCACAGACGGAGAGAAACAATCGCAGGGCCTGGTGGAGACCGAACACCAGCTGTGCGAGTGAGGGATCAAGTGCCAGAGAGGATTCCTGAATGTGGGGCTCAGGAAGCCGGCTGGATGGTGGAACATTCCTGAGAAGGGAATGGCGAGGCGCAGTTCTGAACGGCTTAAGTGTGAGAAATGCAACTTGAGTTGTCCAAGAGCACCTGGCTGACGGAGCGGTGAGCTCGGGAGAGCCGCCAGCGGTGGAGACGGAGACATAGGGTCCCTGGCACAGCTGAAGCTGGGGGTGCAGCCCAGACCGCCTCACAGGAAGAATGGGAGAGAAGAAGGGCACGGGCCACGCTTTCTAAAGCTCCCATGTTCGAGGCTCTCTAGTGGAGAACGCATAATTGAAGGGAAGGCGGGGGTGATGGCAGAGAGATGGGGCCACCCCAGGGACGGCTGGTGTTTTGAGGGCCAAGTGGCTGACGTGTCCAGTGGGGCTGAGGAGTCACGAAAACCATGGATTGAGGGGCGCCTGGGTGGCTCAGTCGGTTAGGCGTCTGCCTTCGGCTCAGGTCATGATCCCAGGGTCCTGGGATCAAGCCCCAATTTGGGTTCCCTGCTCAGTGGGAAGCCTGCTTCTCCCTCTCACACTCCCCCTGCTCATGCTCTCTCTCTCAAAAAAAAAAAGAAAAGAAAAGAAAATCATGGTTTGAAAAGTATCCATCAGGTTTATTTATGACAAAGGAATCACTGACAGCTTCAGAGAGAGCCGCTTCTGGGCTTCAACAGAGGCAGAAACCAGGTGAGAATGGAGCTGTGGAGTGTTTATAGATTCAGCTTATGGAGAGAAGGAAATTAGGAGCTGGAGGGACCAGGGAATAGAAAGAGTGGGTTCCTTGAGATGAGGGACTATCAAAGCTGTTTCGGGGCTCATGAAAGAATCCAGGAGACACGGAGAGGCTGAGAATACGAGAAAGAAGGGGTGGGGGACCGTCAACAGTCAGGTCCTGGAGCAGATGGAAGGGGACACAGGCCAGCTCCCAGGGAGGCCGGAAACAGGTTCAGAGCCTGGGGACTGCGCTCCCTGGGGGGCCGAGGGCAGGCGCCCCCGGGAGCAGCCCGTAGCAAGTACCAGGGCCCATCCTCGCTCCCTATATTCTACGTATGCTTTGTAGCTTGAAATCAGCCATGGAAACAAATACTACAAACCAGGGCTTTCTTCCCCGAGAGCAGTCGTTAAACAAAATCACACGAACCCTTCCCCTTTTAAAAGCTATTTTTAGCATCAAATTCCAAACAAAAACAGTTATGTTCTATAATGGATACATGAAGGTTCATCATACTTCTGTGTGTGTCTGAAAATTTCCCTAAAAAAGAAGGTAAGATAATACTGATGATAATAAAGTGATGTTGAAGCAAAACAAACCAAAAGAGTTATTTCTTTATTAAATGCCTTCTTGGAAATGTAGGTATAGCAAGGCCACTATTAACAACTGCTTAGTAAGAAGACAGTTAACACTCCCCACTCCAGAGGGCTTTTTCTTCATAGTTTCCTTGCCTTCCTACCATAACAGCTCAGGTCCTTCAGTATAGAACTTGCCTTTCTGTATTTTCACACCTGCTCACGAGCCTATCAAACAAATGTACTTAATTGAGTATTCTAATAAAAATTAAAATAAGTATATTTTCTCACTTTATTAACAATCTACTTATTCTAAAGCTTCAACATTTGTCCCTAGAGATTTCAACTAAAAAAAAAAATTAAGAATAATAAGCATTTCTATAAGAATCAGCATTTTCAAAATACTCTGGAAGAAAAAGGAAAAATTTTTTTTTCTCTCTTTTTTTAACTTCCAGTGCAGTTTACATGCAGTGTTATATTAGTTTCAGGTGTTCTCATCTGTCCTAGAGGGAACAAAGTATGTGGAGAATACAGACAGCAGAAAAGGACACTCACCTCAGACCGACTATTATCTATTCTGTGTTTCAGAATCGCTTATGGAGCTTTAGAAACAGACCCATACTGATGCCTGGTCCCACCCCAAACCTGCCAAATCCCACTCTCTGGACCTTAGGCCAAATACGCCTGAATACTCGAAGCACTCCAGTGAGGTCATACCACGCGGACCTCTCAGCCCCTGGGGAGTGGATGTATTATCTCCATTTTGTGGATGAGAAAGCAGAGGCTTGGAAGAGCTACATAATTCTCCCAAGGCCTCGGTTATGACACGGGTAGAATGGAACGAGGAGACTCCAAAGCTTAGAGTTTTTTCTGCTTCCTAAGTGGCTTCTCCAGAAAGTATCACATTAATTTTCTCAATTTCATACAGTGCCTGCCAGTAAGTAATCACTCAAATATTGATGAAAAGAATGGAAAGTTGCTCCCTTGAGTACTTACACTACTTAGTTCATTCATAGTAAGCCGTCGGAGGATAAATTCGGAAACGCTCTCGGTGGCAGACATGACAAAGCTCTGAAGAAATGTAAACACCTCATCTGTACAGGGGGAAAAAGTGTGTAACTGAAATGACAGAAATATAAGTTCCTTGGTACAAAATATGCCAGATTTTCTAGTAAAAGTACAACTATGTTAAGCATATGGGTGCATCACTTACCAAAAACGAATTCCAATAATATAACAGTCATTAGTACCATGGGGCAATCTATAATTCACCTTAAAGATCATTTAAGAGTTTTAGTTCTGGGTAAGATGGAACAGGGGCATACCAGCCTCTCTCACTATAAAACGTGGACAGAATATCTGAGCATCTATGTGGAGACCCTAAAAGGTAAAAAGTAGCAGACAGATTCAGAAAGCAGTAACACCCAACAGACTGAAACCACGCACAGGAGCAGTCAAGAAAGTGGGCAGCATGATGGCCCTGACTTCTGACCAGAGAGTGGAAAAGGGGAACCCCAGAAAAGCAGACAATGAGTCCTCAGGAGGTTCCAGAGGGGGGATGCTTAGGACAATGGCCCCAGAACATGGTTTGTGAACTGCTGGGCTCACCCCGAGAGGCTATGCATGGACCTGCGAGTGAGCAGCATCCCAAAGACTTTCTGAACTGAACTAACAGAGACACAGCCACCCAGGTCCCAGACTGGCCACCGGGTGGATCACATGTGGTGCAGGTCAAGACAGCACCACAACGCCGACAGTGGAACCAACAGGCACAGAAACCGGAACATCAGGAATTAAGGGCTAACCCTAAGCCGACTGTCTGCTTACACAAGATTATCAACATTCTCCACAGGATTTAAACAAGACCCAGAGTCTCATAATATAATATTCAAAATATCTAGGATTCAATCCAAAATAACAGGGCACGTGAAGCATCAGAAAATTCCTAGCTCACAAGGGAAAAGATAATCTGCCAATGCCAACAATGAGATGATGTTGACTCCAGAAAAACCCGACAAGGACTCCAAACAGCTAATGATAAAAATGCTTCAACAATTAATCAACACACCCTCTTGAAACATATGGGAAAATAGAAAGTCTCAGCAAAGAAACATAAGATACACACAAAAACCAAATAGGAATTTTATAATTGAAAAGTATAAGTACTGAAATTTGAAGAACTCACTGGATGGGAACAGTAACAGAAAGGAGAAGCATGAGAAAGGAGTCAGTGAACTTGAAAACAGATCAATAAAATAAATCATATGCAGTATGACATAGTATAACCAAACTGCTGAAAACTAAAGACAAACAATCTTGAAAGCAGAGAAAAATAGCATATTACCTAGGTGAAGAACACACTGAATTACTACAGAATTCTAATGAGAAACCATGGCAGCCAGAAGCAAATGGAATACGTTTAAATTGCTGAAAGAAAAGACCCGTCAAACCAGAATTTTATATCCAGTGAAAATATTCCTCAGAAGGTGAAATAAAGACATTCTCAGATGAAGGAAAACTAAGAGAATTCACTGCCAGCAACCCTATTCCAAAAGAAATGCTAAAAGCTGTTCTTCAAACACAAGGCATATGATGCCTCAGGAAAACATGGGACGTCAGGGATGAAAGAAAAGCAAAAGAAACTGCAAACATCTAGGTAAATACAATAGGTTCTTCTCTTGTGATTTTTAAAATCTCTTTGATGGTTGAAAGCAAAAAGGATAACATTGTCTGGTAGTTATCAACAAATGTAGCTGTAAGACAACTATAATACAGGGGGGGAAGGGCAAAGGAGTCCATAGGGTGGTAAAGTTTCTACATTCATTCACATGGTAAAACATTAACTCTAAATAGATTGAAAAGTTAAGTGTGAATACAGTAGTCCCTAAAGCAATCACAAACACACACACATGGACACACACGTGTGCATGCACACACACACACACACAGAATATTAAATATTTAGTAAAAAACACAACAGGTAAATTAAAATGGAATACGAAATAATGTTCAAACTGCCCAAAACAAGCCAAAAGAGGGAAAGACAGAAATGAAAAACAGAGGGAATAAACAGAATGCAAAAAATAAAGACTGAAATTGAAACACATATGTAATTATATTAAATGCAAATAGTCTACACCAATTAAAAGACAGTGTCAGAATGGATAAAAAAATCATGACCCAATTATATAATGTATATAAGAAATTTGCTTCAAATATAACAATCTAAATAGAATAAAAGTAAAAAGCCAGGAAATACTACTATGCAAATTCTAATCAAAAGAAAGTAAGAGTGGTTATATTACTACTAGACAAACCAGACTTCAGAGCAGAGGAAATAACCAGGGATCAAAAGGGATACTGCCTAACAAGGAAAGAGTCAACTCAGCAAGAAAATGCACTATCCTAAACAAACAGGCACCTAACAACAGAACTGCAAAACATGAAGCCAAAATAATAGAACTAGAAAGAGAAAGAGATAAACCCAAACTCAGAGTTAGAAACTTCAACACTCCTCTCTTAGTAACAGAGTAAACAAAAAACAGCAAGGACATAAAACTGAAAAATACCATGAAAATCTTGGATCTGATATTTATAGGACACTCCACCCAACAACAGAATACACGTTCTTTCCAAGTGCACATGGAACAGTATGCAAGACAGACCATACCCTAGATCATAAACAAACCTTAATGAAGTTTCAAAAACTGAAACTGTACAAAGTATGCTCTCTGACTAGAATAGAGTTGAATTAAAAATAACAACAGAAAGATAACAAGAAAATCCCCAAACACACTTCTAAGTAATTCATGAGTAAAAGAGAGTGTCTCAAGAAAAGTTAGAAAATACTTTGAACTGAAATACAACATATCAAAAGTTTTGGGATGCAATTAAAGCAAAACTTAAAAAATTTATAGCACTAAAGGTCATTTTCAAAAAGAAGATCTAAAATCAACAACCTATACTTTCACCTTAACTTTTTTAAAAAGGCAAAATAAACCAAAAGCAAGCAGACAGAAGCAAACAAAAAAACAGAAATCAATGAAATTGGAAAAAAAAAAAAAATCGAGAGAAAAAAAAAAAAAAACGAAGAAAACAAAAACCGGGAATTTAAAAAAGAAAAAAACAAGAGAAAAAAAAAAAAAATCGATGAAACCAAAAGCTGGTATTTTGAAAAGGTCAGTAAAATTGATAAACCACTAGCCAGTCTTAAGAGAGGCAGAGACAGAGAGAGAGGATACAAATTATCACAGACCCCAGATGCTGCACACATTAAAAGGAGAAGGGATTACCATGGGCCATGGACAATTCTAGAAATATAAATGTTCCCACTCACAAATGCCATGATTGTCTATAAAGAAAAATCCCAAGGAATCTATTTTAAAAAAAACAAAAAACAAAAACCCCCCTCATAACTAGTAAGTGCTTCAGTGAGGTCAGGGGATACAAGGTCAACACACAAAAATCAATCACATTTCTGTATACTAGCAATATACAACTGAAAAGCAAAATTTTTAAAAATTTATCACTTACAATAGCTTCCCCCAAAAGACATACTTGGGCACAAATCTAACAAAACCTGTACAGGATCTATATGCTGAAAACTAAAAAGCTCTGATGAAAAAAATCAAAGACAGCCTAAGTAAATCGAGAGACACACTATATTCATGGACCAAAAGTCTCAAAATAATAAAGGCAATTCTCCATAAATTGATCTAAAGATTTAATGCGATTCAGTCAAAATTCCAGGATTTTTTTTTTGTAAATACAAGCTGATTATAAAGTTTATATGGAAAGGCAAAGGAACTAGAATAGCTAGAAATAAGAATTTGAAAGAAGCATCCTACCTATTTAAAGAGTTATTGTAAATCTACAGTAACCAAAACAGTGTGGTATTGGCCAAGGGATAAACATATAGATCAACAGAAGAGAGTCCAGAAGTCGATCCACACAAATATGGCCAATTAATTATTTTTAAACAACTTTACTGATATAATTCATGTAACATAATTCACCCATTAAAAGCATATAATTCAATGGTATCTAGTACAGTCACAGATATGTGCAACCATCACCATAGCCAACTTTTTAGAACACTTTCATCACCACAAAGAGAAACCCCATACCCTTTGACCATCACCTTCATAAGCCCATCCACTCCCCCCACCCCACCCTACACAATCACTAATCTACTTTGTCTCAAATCTGCCTATTTTGGACATGTCATATAAATGGAATTATATATGGTCTTTTGTGACTGCTTCTTTCACTTAACATGTTTTCAAAGTCCATCCATGTTGTAGCATGTATCAGTAATTCATTCCTTTTCACGGCCAAATATAGATATATCACATCGTTTATCCATTCATCAATCCATCTATTTTGGATTATTTCTGCCATGCCCAATTTTTTTTTTTTTTACAACAGTACAAAACAACAGAGAAAGGATAGTCTCATCAACAAATAATGCTGAGCAACTGGATATCCACAGGCAAAACAAAACAAAACAAAAAAACAAAACCTCAACCTAAACCTTACACCTTAAAAATTGACTCAAAATGTATCATAAATCCAAAAATAAAAAACAATAAAATATTTAGAAGAATTTCCTAAACATGATACCTAATGCACAATCCATAAAACAAAAGAAAAAAGCCAACCGGACTTCATCAAAATGAAAACTTTTGCTCTACAAGGGAGAGACACTATTAAGAAACTGAAAAGCCAAGCTAGATTGGAAGAAAGTATTTGTAAATCACATATCCAACAAAGGACTTGTATCCAGACTACATCATGAATTCTCATTATATACATTTCATACAAGTGTATGAAAACAAATAACTCAATTTTAAAATAGATAAAAGATTTGAACACTTTGCAAAATGTGATATCACTCTTAGAAATGTTTTTTTTTTAAAGATCACATAGCATTAAAAATTACAGAATTAATTTAAAATTTTCATGTTACTTGTTATAGAGACAATACTATCTGGCCTCTGAAGTAGCTCATAAATCACTTGTCAGGTCAAGAAGCCACGAGCAAATGGTTGAAAGGTAAAGCTTTTTTTTTTTTTTAAAGATTTATTTATTTGACAGAGAGAGCGAGTGAGCACAAGCAAGGGGAGCAGGAGAGGGAGAAGCAGGCTTCCCACCAAGCAGGGAGCCTGATGCGGGACTCAATCCCAGGACCCTGGGATCATGACCTGAGCTGAAGGCAGCAGTTTAACTGACTGAGCCACCCAGGCGCCCCGAAAGGTAAAGTTTTTTACTATAAAAGTAAGCATTATAACCAACGAATATGCTAAGAACAGAATACTCCTCTCCTTCCAGATTGTCTGCCTTTCTTTCTCCTATATGTACTCAATAATAGTATAAAGAAATGAAAATAAAGTTAACCTGAGGTTCCAAGGGAAAGCTGAGGGCTTGCAGGACAGAAAACAAAGTGACATGAAGAAAAGTAGGGGCTGTGTTTCCAACGTCATCCTCACTCTCATGGTGTTTCCTGTTAGTTACCCAATACAGAAGACTCTCCCAGGCCCCCAGTCACCGCCACCTCTCCAATTTAACAGCTCATCACAATACACAAACTGTGCAAAAAACTTCAACCAGAATGGGGTATATGGTTTTGTTTCCTACTCTGTGCCTCATATAATTAACAGTGGTAACCTGAATCCCAAAAGTGGTACCAGAATTGGTCAAAAGCTGTCTCATCAGTCAAAATCACAAGATACCACCTCACACCCATTAGGATGGCATTATCAACAAACGAACAAACGAGTGCTGGTGAGGATGTGGAGAACCTGGATCCCTGGGCACTGCTGACTGGACTGTGGAACGGTGCAGCTGCTAAGGAAGACAGTATGGCGGTTTTTCAAAACGTTAAACAGAATTACCATGTGATCCAGCAATTTCACTTCTAGGTATACAACCAAAAAAAAAAGAACTGAAGGCAGGGACTTGAAGAGATGTTTGTACATTTGATGTTCACAAGCAGCATTATTCACACGTCCAAAAAGTGGAAATTACCCATGTCCATCAACGGATGAATGGGTAAACAAACTACGGCATACACGTACAATGGAGTATTAGCCTTAAAGAGGAATGAAATCCTGACACATGCTACAGTACGGATGAACCTTGAAGACATTACAGTTTGTGAAATAAGCCCAACATAAGAAGACAAATACTGTATGATTACACTGATTTGAGGTCCCTAGAACAGTCAAATTCACAGCAACGGAAAGTACGAAGGGGGTCGCCAGCGGCTGGGGTGGGGGAGATGAGGAATTAGCGCCTAGCAGGTACAGAGGTTCAGTTTGGCATGACAAAAAAGTTCTGGGGATGGATGGTGGCGTGAATGTACTGAATGTCACTAACTGTACACTTAAAAATGGTTAAAGTGTACATTTTGTGTTACGTATATTTAAAAAAATAAAAGCTACCTCGGGAAGAAAAGTTCAAGTAGACACAGAGATTAATCAAGGCCAGCAAACAAAAGCCCCCCAGGAGAAAAGTGAGACCCCGCACTGAGGACCCCAGGCCCACCGTGGCAGGTGCAGCAAGCACTTAGGGCAGAAGGCATCCGCTGCTGAAGGCCAGGTACTCCGGCCCGTATGATCCGATGTAACCAAAGGGGGGCTGTAATGCAACTAAAGGTGCATTTCCACAAACATAAATGGGATATGGTTATTTTGAATTTTGAAAAAATGATTAGAACATCATTTTACAAAAACTCATTTATGTGTACCATGGATGCACCAAAAGGAGAATCACAACCCGAGTCCAATCCAATTAGATTCACAGATGAGACTGGAGGCAAACAGCCACACGCCTGCTCTCACTTCGCATTCATGAGCGCTAGCTCCACGCACACCCCCCACCCCCGGGCTTCCCCACTTCCCCAGTCCACCCACTAATCGTCCTTCCCAGGCGGATATGCTCCCCTCATCCCTCGGCTTCCTCTTTCACTAAGATAACGCCGAAGTTAGAAAGGGACGCTGCCGCTCCGGCCTCTGCCCACCCATCCACACGTGCCCCCCATCAGCACCCCGTCGAAGGCCGGCCCCTCTGCTGGTGCCCCGGACCCCGAGCACTTTCGCCTCCTCTCAGCCACCAAGAAGCAGACGTCCCCTCCTCAAATCTTCAAAACTCCCCTCTACTGAATCGTTTCTATCAGCACAAAACACTGCTATTTTCTCCCCCGAAGGAAATAAAAACTTGTCCCAGAGCAACGGTCCCATGTCTCTGTTCCCCCACACATGACAACCCTTGAAAGAGCCGCCCCCTGAGCTGCCCCCACTGCCACCCAAAACGTTCTGTCAGGGTGACCCTGATTTCCATGTTGCCAAAACCAATGGTCACCTCGGCTCACCAGCAGCACCTGGTGCAGTTATCACTCCTTCCTTCTGGCTCCCAGAACAGCACATTCTCCTGGTTTTTCTCTTCTCATGCTGTAGTGAATTCCTCCTAAAGGTCCTATGCCAGTTCCTCCCCAACCTCTAGACACTGGTGCTCCCCACGCACCTGGACCTCTTCTCTGTCTACACTGGCTCCCTGGGTGTTCTCGTCCAGCATCATGGCTTTAAATACCACCACTATGCTATGACCCCCATATTCCTATTTCCAACCCACACTTCTCCCTGAACTCCAGACTCAGAGGCAAATGTCGGCTCACCAACTCCACCAGGATAGCTAACGGGTGCTCCGCACTTAACCTACCCAAAGCAGAACTGCCCGTCTTTACTCCAAAACCTTCTCCGACTCCAGTCTTTCTCACCTCAGTTAAAGGCAACTCCCATCTGTCTACCTTCTCCAAAAGCTAAATGGCCTCTGAGTTCTCTCTTGTTCTCACAGCCCACATCCAGACCCATCAGCAATTCCTGCTGGCCAAACCGTCAAAATACATCCAAAGTTCTAACTCACTGCATCCATGGCTAGTACGCCGTGCAAGCCTAGAAGCTGGTTTCTGCGGCTCTACCCTTGCCCCTCTCGTGCTCTCTCAACACCAGGGCCCAGTGAGCTTTCTAAAACTCAACCCAGAGCTCAGCACTCCCCAGCTCAAACCCTCTAATAAGAGCCACACCCTTAAAATGGCCCAGGGAGGGAGTCCTATGTAACTGTCACCATTTCCCTCTTTCCCTCTCAAAGTTCGGGTCCTATTATTCTTCCCTTGGTGCCTCCTAACTGTTCCCCAAACAGCGAGCTCTCCCATGGGCCCCTCCTCACTCGCCTCCCCTACATGTGCGCAGGGCTCCGTCCCTCAACAGTTAAAGTCTCTGCTTAACCGACTGTTGCCTTCACTCACAGCGAGGTCTTCCTCGACCAATCAACTACACCTGTAACCCTCCACCTCTACCCCAGCACGCCCCGTCCTCCATTCCCTACCTTATTTTCCCCCAACACTTACCCAACTACCGTATATTGTATATGGTCGCTGCTTGCTACCCCTCTGCCCACCACACGCCAGACCCCAGCAATACAAGCAATCTCGACAAGGGCAGGGATTTTTACTCTTTTTCCACACTGACACCCTAGCGCTCACAACAGTGCATACAGATCATCAATACATATGTGCTGAATGAGTTCCCCAACACCAGTTCAAAAGCTTTCCACAGTCGCCCCCCATTAAGATTTAAATAACTTCAAACCCTGAGGATCAGCACAGTAACCACTGCAGGTTAAGGGGAAGAGAAGGGGAAAAGGCATCTCGCCAGACACTGCACACCGAGCCCCTTCCTCCCCAGCTTTTCTCCCCACGTGCCGTTCCAAGCGCTAGCAGGTTAAAAAAAAAAAAGAAGAACAGGAAGGAAAAAAAGGAGGACAAATGGCAACGACAGCAGGTGTACTCGCTCAGACGTAGGAATGACAGATGTTGAAGCTGCTGTGGGTACACGGGGATTTATGACATCTCCATTTTTCTAGATATTTAAGGATTTCCATAATAAAATACTGAAAATTAAAATAAAAAAATTTTAAACACAACAAGGCAAAGTTGCTCCAAACAGCAGGATACTGCCAAACCTCAATCCCACCTGCTCACAGGAAGCATTCCTGGGTATTTCTGACTTTACCATTACCTCTGCATTGCCCCTGGTACTGGTAATTAACTCCCAGATGGCCTTCTCGTTTATAAAATGGAAATAAGTATTTTCTATTTTCCTCTTCTCTCATAAAAGCAATCTTTCAGGATTAAGATCTGTTTACAGGTAATGAAGCTTGATACGGTTTATCAGTCATATGGACGCCAATGGCTAATATAATTATAAACAGGTATTTCCTTGGCTCTTGGTGACATAAAAAAGATCTGCATGAGGTGCTATAGGAACTCTTACGTTCTGCTGCTGCTAAGAACATAAAATGTGTACACATTCTGGAATGGAAAACTGGAAAAACAAGTTTCATTATCTTATAAAGCTGAATACGCACAGGCCCTGGGAACCAATACACATACTGGAGAGACGCACACCCAGGCCCAGAAGACATGAAGACAAGTGGTCGTGGCAGCTACATCACGGTAATGAATCACAATCCAAAGTCTAGCACTGGGAAAATGCATAAACTGAGCTGTCTTCATACAAAGGAAGATTATACAACAGGGAAAATAATGAAGTCTAAGAAAGGACGTGCATGAATCTTACAAACACATGACGTGAAAAAAGTTACAGAAGACTTCCCACAGTGAAGCAACATTTCTACAGAGCTCCGAAGCAGGAAATCAAGACACTACGGTGTTGAGGGATATCTACAGATGACGTAAAACCACTTTCAAAGCGCATGGAAGTGATAAAGACAAAAGTCAAAATAAGGAAGCAAAAGGGGGGACTGAGGAGTAACAGGTACATTCATTCTTAGGTTGAGTAGTAAGTTCACGGGTGTTTGATTATTTGGCATCATAACGTATATAAAACCATCACACACTCGTATGTGTGTGTTTGTGTGTGTGTCAAATATCACAATTTTCCGCAGGGCACCAGTGACCCAGTCCTGCTCTTGAAACCACTAACCCTATTAAAAAGTCAAAACATGTCAAATGAACCCAAATTTATACCCTTAAGGAGACAAAAACCTTATAAAAAGTTACTGTTGTGTGTACAGCATTTGGTTTCACTGCCATTATTAAAAATATCAGAATCCAGAAACTAGCTTTAAAATTTCATAAGCATATATTAAAATCTAATCCCATCAATGTTATCCTATGATTCCCTAGGATTCTCAAGTAGCAGATTTCTAAAATTCCAAGTGAAACTGGTGGGAAAGGATTGGGAATCAAGGCTCTTCAATAAATAGTGTCTCTAGTGTCTGTGGTCTTCAGCTTCTGTCTTGCATGCATCTTTGTTTAAGGAAAGAACAAAGAGCTCAACGCTTCTACTACCACTATACTTTCTGTATGAAGCATATTCTACTTAAAAGGTGTTCAGAGATGAATGTATCTGAAAACAAGTTATTATGAAATTACTACCATTCTTGTGCTTTAGCTTAATCTCTGCAACATCTAGCAGAGTGGCCATCAGAAATGGATCTTGCTTAAACATATATGAAACAGGGATCATTTTCATGTCTGGAAATTAATGAGTGAGCAAAAATTTAAAAAAAAAAACACAAATAAAAGCAAATAAAATCACATTTCAAAACAACGGTAACCAGCAAATGTAAACGCTATGACGTCAGCTCCATGAGGGCAGAGGGTCTGCACCTTCGCCAGGGCATCCCCAGCACCACCAGGGGATACTCGGTCCATATCTGCTGAAGGCATGAGGTGATCCTTTTATTTAAAAGGTCAGGAATTTCCTCTCATTCTAACCACCAACCATATACCAAGCAAGACACCAACAGAAACTATGTATCCTCACCATCTTGGGCACTGGAACCTTTCAACATGCAAGTGTGCAATAACTTCAACAGGACCTGGAGGCATCTGTCAGTTTCCAGCAAGGGCATGTAGGCATTTGTACCAAACTTCATAAGGGATTCCAGAAGAGGATCTAAGAATATCCTTAATACATTCTGTGTTCTCCGCTTTTCACTAGATATTAAAAGACATGCCCAAATCAAGCATTTCAAAAGCATGAAGAAATTATTTTCCATCTATAACTTGTGGAACTGGTTAGCTACTGGATTCGATGAAGTAGAATTAGTCTCATGGATGATCCGGACACCTACGCACCTCCTGGGACTGATCCCCTCCAGCCTCCTCGCTGACCTCTCAGTCTATGCTTTCTCAGTAAATTCTCCGTGCGCTCGCAAAGAAAAGCACAGGGAAGAACATACCGCACTCGACTCTAGGCACAAGTAGGAAGGAGATCCTATACCCACTTTATTTGTAAATTAAAATGCTGAGACCCTGCTACAATAATTCAAAAAACAAAACAAAACATACACTAGTCACAGAAACAATACATTAACAAAAAATACAAAGAATTAGGGTTTATAAAAAACCATCATAACCAACTTTCATACTAAAACTTTGTCTACAAAAAAGATTCGATGTTAAATCAAATTAACTGCGTATCATGCAAATACACTAGCAAACGGAACTGCTTTTTGCAGTAATTATAATCTGGTGAGAACTGATTTGTGCACATACTCAAAATATAAATGAGTTTTATCTTTATTACACTTAAAAAAAATTACACATTTTACAAAGGGGTCAAACCCTGTAAATTTCTTTACCTAATCTTATGCTAGAATCTTACAACCTATTCTTTTAATATTCTCTTATAAAACCAGTGATTAATATATATAGTTTTTCCAACCTTCTCTAACAGTTGAACTTACCTAAAAAGACTAACAAGCCCCTATTCCTATCAATTTATTGTTAATTTTAAACATTTCTCTAGCATACACACGGTGATCAATTCCATACCTTTACACCTGACTCAATCACGGGAAAGTGTGAATAGGCACCATAAATCTGATTAGCCTTTTTTTTTTTTTAAGATTTCTTTGCAAGTTGGGAAACACTTACCTGTACTGAGTCTTCATTCCTTCCACATCTACGGCCAGCAAGACCATCATTGCCACAAGCTTGGCTTCAAACCAGTCAGGCATAAGGCAGTTTTCTCCCGCTTAAATAACAAGAGTTGAGGTTTGCAAAGCATTAACAAAATCCTTCAAAGATGATGTTTCAAGAAGAAAACAGCCAAATGATTACACTTTATCAATATAAAATTATAAGCACGGAGATGAAATGGAGATGAAATGCAGAAGAACACTCCTGGGCATAGCTCACTGTTACAATGACTGCGGTAGTGAGTGGTATAAAATGGCACCATGCCCTCATCTGTCTGGGGAATAAGAGAAAATCCCCCGAGGAATGAGCATGAAGGCTGGGAAAGAGTACAGTAGGTGAAGGGAAGCAAGGCTTCCCCAAGGAAGGCAGAGCATGCCGAAGGTCCTCTGGAGGACAGAGCGTGCCACATTCCAGGGGATGGATGGATGCCCGTGCAGCAGGGCACGTGAGTGGGAGGGAGTGCCAAAGCTGAGGTGACACAGACAGCCAGGGAAGAGACCAGGGGACTTAGTGGGCCATGCAAAGGATTCCTTGACCCTAAAGCCTAGGGGAAGCCACTTTAGGTTAAAGTGAAGGCGTAGAAAGAAAGGGAGGAAACATTTGTAGATCCAAATTAGTAGTTTAAAAAGACTTCTCTAGGTACAATGTGGAAGGGAGACTGTAGGGGAAGCAAGAGGAGATTCAAGGTGACGGGTTAAGAGGCAAATCTAGTTATTTCAGCTGAGAGGAGAAAATTGCCTAAAATATAAGCAGGAGGAGGATGGAATGGGTACGGACCCAAAGGCTCTGGAGCCTCGGACCTGTGTCTGAGCCCCAGTCCTATGCGCCTTAGCTGTGGGACCCTGAGACAATTGCTTGTCCTCGCAGAAAGCTTAGGTCTACTCTGAAACTAACATAATGGTACGTGTCAACTACACTCAAAAAAATAAAACAAAACAGAACAAAAACCTAAAAAAAAAGAAAGTTTAGGTCATCTATGAAATCAAACTAACCTATGACTCTCCTTGGGTTTCTTATAAAAATTAAATTTACTCAAAGTTTCTAGAATTAGTTTTGGAAGAGAGAACATAGTTAACAGATAAAATGAATATTTTCCCATCTCTAAAAGCCAATTAAACAAAAATAAGCCATGAACAGATTTCTTTTTCATTCATGGTGTATCATTATAGCAAGATCACACTTTTCATCTCAATTCCCAAGAAAAATTTAGGTAAGAGATCTAGTTTTCCAGCCCAGTAGTTTAAATTAACTTAAACCAATTTTCTTAAATGCTCTAATATATTTTGGGGGTAATTTAATATATTTTAACATAAATTTACTGGAATAGAACAGAAGACAGTAGTAAAAACATACTTGCATGTAGGACAACTCAGTTAAAAAATACAATAAAAGGATAAACTTTGTTATATATTATTTTTTAAAATGCTATAAAGGCCACTTAGTTGCCATCAGTAAAAAATCCGCTCCTATTTTTTTTAAAAAATCCCAGCGTCGGTGCTATCCCGGAAAATGGAGTAGGCTAAACTCGTAAACGTCGTAAAGACGAGTTACTGAAACTTGTTCTTGGAAACATTTTCCTCACATACTGCTTTCCACCCCACCCGTACACTGAGGTCCTTCCTCAGCCCAGACTGAAATGACGTCACTCAGGACGGCCCTGGAGGCAGACCCCCCGGAGCTCACGGGAGCTGGGGCGGGGGCGCTACTCCAGCGGCAGCGGCGCCTGCGCATCTTGTGCGCTCAGGCGCGCGAGCGGGAAGCCCTGGCCTGCGATACGACATGTGGGGGAGTGACCAGCACACGCGGCGCTCCTCACTTCCTTCAGCGAAATACAGCAGGGTTCTAGAACCACAGATCCTGCTTGAAATCCCAGGCAACTGTTCACCTTGGATACCAAAAGGGAAGGTTATAAATCGGAAGTGTAGTGGATTTTATTTTTTCGAAGATTTTATTTATCAGACACAGAGAGACACAGCGAGAGAGGGAACACAAGCAGGGGGAGTGGGAGAGGGAGAAGCAGGCTTCCCACTGAGCAGGGAGCCCGATGCGGGGCTCGATAAGGGGCTCCATCCCAGGACCCTGGGATCATGACCTGAGCGGAAGGCAGACGCCCAACGACTGAGCCACCCAGGCGCCCTGTAGTGGGTTTTTAATGACTTCTGATGTCGAGGAATGCCCCCGTACCAGACCAGTAACGACAGAGCGCCTTGCTCTTCCAGTGCAAGCCACTGGCAGGTCTGTCTGCTACGGGGTGCTCTCCAAGTACCTGGCCACCAGCGAAGCAAATCCATGCTGCAGAGGGGCAGCTCTCAAACTCCCGCCTGGTGTAGAATCACCTGGAGGCTTTGTCAATACAGAGGGTAAGACCCCACCCAGAGTTTGATTCAATAGGCTTGGGACAGAGCTGGAGAATTTGTTTTTCTAGAGTTTCCAGGTGATGTTGGTGTTGCTGGTCTGGAAACCATACTCTGCAAACCACTGAGGGAGAATTCCCCTTTTCACTCACTGAAGCTAGAAAAGTGGAGGCAACAATGGTTTTAAAGAAACAAAAGAATCACTGGCTATTACTAATCACCTTAATGCATTTTAGCCCCAAATCACTGGTCAAATCTTGCTACCATGAATTTTAAACAGTGAGTGTAATTCTAGAAAATGCAAGCTAGGCTGAGTGTTGGAGAGCATACTAGGCTCGTCCGGGGCACGGAGGAGAGAAAGGTGAAGTGGAGGGGAAGGATTAAAAAGAGGTATGAACACACTTTTGAGCCTGACAGATAAACGGGTTACCTTGCTATGCTGGTGGGTTTCCTATAGACGTAGGTCCAAACCCACCACACATATAGCTTAAATATATACAGTGTGATGTAAGTCAATCATACCTCAACGCTGTTTTTAAAATTTGTTGTACAACTGCAATATACTACTTCGGGGCTATTCCATGTCTCTAGATTTCTTGGTTACGTTTTAAGTAGGTACATCTTTTTAACTACAAAATCTTGACACCAAATATCCTTTCCGAGGGACTGCTTAAGTATACATTTCTTCAAATGTATCTCCCTCTCTGATTAATCTTAGCACGTCCAAGGTCTGACAAGCCTTCTGTGCTACTTCCAAACTATGTTTCACTTTCTGTGATTCAGAAAGCCTGCCCTGAAAGCTCTTCAGCATTTGTTTCTTTATAGGTGATGCTGGTTTTGAGTGGCTTTTGCCGCTATTGCTTTGTTTTGTTGTCTTGCGTACCACGTGTCCAACACAGTGTGCATACGTACGTGTATGTGTATTACCCCATATCCACCCTTGCCGCCTACCATTCCTTCTTGGGCTCCATGCCACAGACTGACAGATACATAAATACACAGACAGACAGATGCCTACCTACTTTCAGCTCCCTGGATGCAAGTTCATCCAAGCCTTGTGGGATACTCCTTTCTACTTTTCACCTTCATTTCTGCCCACTGGTCAGATGTCACCCATCTGGTAACCTCCCACTACTGGTCTACCCGTTCCAAGTAGGTACTGCTTTCACAGGTTCCCCAGCCTGGTGTTGACTATGTCTTTCAAGGCACTGTGCTGGGATTATCTGCTTACCTATCAACTTCCTTGCTAGATGATGCTCTGAGAGCAGGGGATACAGCTTTTATCTCTGTGACTCCAATGCCCGGCTCTTAGAAAACACTTGATATATGCCTGCTGAATCAACAGTGCAAAATCTATCTGTACTAACTATGCCAAAACTCAAAGAAAAAGCTACTTTAGATGTAGAACCTGATTGAAAATAGTGCTTTGGCCGATAAGTTCTTATATAAAAACAAAATTGAATAGTACATGTATTTTATGCTCAGAAACTCAAGCTAAATTTTGTTTGCTTTGGAATTTATTAACTTGCTCTGAAAACTACCCCAGTAATTGCTAATTAAACTTTATAAAGGCACTCAGCCAAGTGCATTAAAAGTCAAACAAAAATATTAAAATACACACAAATGCCTCCCCTTTGCACTTGAAATCAAGTTTTAAGTTTTTAAAAAACTTAAAATAGCCTATTATATTAAACAGTATATTTAAGTCCTAGAAATATTAAAGAAAGATGCTAAAAATATTGTTTCATCTGATTCTGAATATTTACTCAGATCTGATGCTGTTTTTTACTCTGAATTATAAAACAAGTTCTGAAGACATTTTAAGGACTTTAATGTATGTTTACTCTAGTAGGGACGAAACCTTCTTTACTTTTATAGCCCTAACAAAAGAATCCTCCAAGTAACAACACAGAGAATTTACTAGACAGAGGGAGAATGAAACACGAAAGAGAAATGTTCTAAGAAGGAAAAACAGATAAACTCATGTATTTCGGAAGGATAATTATCTGATCATTTAAAACCTATTCCATGATCAGATTAGAGAAATCAGTACATGAAAATGACTTGGTCTGAGACAAAGCCAGGAAATTTCAGACACGTTAAATTCAAAGATGAATTTACCCAAATTATCAACTAAGGACTTTAATGAAGAAGAAGCATTAGCAATGTAAAAAGAATCCTAATTAATGAATCTGCTAATAGTTCTTCCCTCAATGCAGTCTTACACATTTCCCTAAAGAAGCTGGAAAATGGATCTTGACTAAGTACCTGGTAAAAAGAAAAAACTAACAAAACCATCTTTTCAAACATAATTTTTCTCTAAAACTGTTTCACAATCAGTTCATACTACATGTTTTGAAAACAAACACACAAAAGATGCACAGATTTATCTACAAATATTTCCACTTACAGAGGCTTTAAAAACACATCTGCAGTATCTAGCCCGTGAAGATTCAATGATTGTACAATAAATTTGTTTCTGTCCAATTCCTACTCTGGCAACTTACTAGTTTCTTAAAACATACAAAAATAGTTTAAAATCTCAAGTCCTAGACCAGATAAAGTACAAGTTAGGAAACATATTTTTACATTCCCTTTATTCACATTATTTGGCTGAAAATACGAGTTTGATATCAGTAAATTGGCACACGTTTGGTTAAGCTTATATCTGGACTGGAGAAACTACTTAAAAGTTCTTTGAAAAGAGGCTACGTGCACCCCGATGTTTATAGCAGCAATGTCCACAATAGCCAAACTGTGGAAAGAGCCAAGATGTCCATCAACAGATGAATGGATAAAGAAGATGTGGTATATATATACAATGGAATATTATGCAGCCATCAAAAGGAATAAGATCTTGCCATTTGCAACGACGTGGATGGAACTGGAGGGTATTATGCTGAGCAAAATAAGTCAAACAGAGAAAGACACGTATCATATGACCTCACTGATATGAGGAATTCTTAATCTCAGGAAACAAACTGAGGGTTGCTGGAGTGGGGGGTGGGATGGGAGGGATGGGGTGACTGGGTGATGGACACTGGGGAGGGTATGTGTTCTGGTAAGCGCTGTGAATTGTGCAAGACTGTTGAATCTCAGATCTGTACCTCTGAAACAAATAATGCAATATATGTTAAGAAAGAAAAAAAGAAGAAGAAGAATGTAGCAGGAGGGGAAGAATGAAGGGGGGGAAATCGGAGGGGGAGAAGAACCATGAGAGACGATGGACTCTGAAAAACAAACTGAGGGTTCTAGAGGGGAGGGGGTTGGGAGGATGGGTTAGCCTGGTGATGGGTATTGAGGAGGGCACGTTCTGCATGGAGCACTGGGTGTTATGCACAAACAATGAATCATGGAACACTATATCTAAAACTAATGATGTAATGTATGGGGATTAACATAACAATAAAAAAAATTAAAAAAAAAAAAAAAAGTTCTTTGAAAAGAATTTGGTGATATCAATCCATATAAATGATATCAGACTTACTTACTTTCCCAAGCAGGTGACTTAATATACTCTCGAACTAGGTTCTTCACGTAAGCATTTAAAGAGGATGTCTCAGGAAGTCCAATGGAGATAGAAGCTGAGGCTCGCCTAAAACAGCTTTCATTAACACGCAACCAATCACAGAGCTAGGAAAGAAAATAGTTATTACTTTATTTTAAAAACCTAACTGAGCAAAGGGTTTCTAATTTCCCTAAGTCAATTTTCTTTCTTCCACGATAAAGTGAATTTAAATATCTGAACGCAACAGGGGCGCCTGGGTGGCTCAGTCACTTAAGCATCTGACTTCGGCTCAGGTCATGGTCTCAGGGTCCTGGAATCGAGCCTGGGGTTGGGTTCCCAGCACAGCATGGAGTGTGCTTTTCCCTCTGCGCCCCCACCCTCCCCCCGCTCATGTCCTCTCTCTCTCAAATAAATAAAATCTTTAAAAAAAAATCTGAACACAACAAAGTAATAGAACATTTAGGCATGACTGAGTTCTACAGACAGTGCAGAGAGAAAAAAATGTGTATCCATATATATACGTATGTGTATGTGTATCTACACACGAATGTATAAACTTCATTTATAGGCAAGAATTTTTAAAGTACCTAATATATAGTGCACATTTTAATAAGGTTTTCTAAAGAACATCTCTGTGAAAATTGACACATTATGTAAACCAAGTTACAACCTTAAATTAAATTAAAATTCATTTCTGCTTCCTATACTAAAACAAGGATATGTCTGTTTTTGTATTAATTATAATTAAAGTTCCTACCCTCCTCACAAGTCTACTTTCTATCATATGTGCATTTTAAAATATATTAACTAAAAAGAGAAATACTAGTCCTTCTCTGTTGCAACTTTTAGAAGATTTGCAAAACTAAAAGTTCCAAAATTCATCTTTGGTCACATGTAATTGCGAATTTTGTTTTGAAACTGAATTATGTTCTCAGTTTTCTTTTCATAGCATATCTCTTACTGTACAAATTCAACATATGAATTTAAATACAAAGTAAATAATTATGAAATAAGTCTTTCTAAAAAGAATTTTTAAAAAAGTATTCCTTGCATTAGGGTTAACCAAAATTACATATAAGGAGACAATAATACATCACTTGACCAAAGACAAACTTGATGAACAAATGAATCAGTCAAGATTAACTGACATCCCATCAGTGCCAATGAATGAGCAGTTCAATAACACTAAAGAAGTTGCTCTGTGTAGGTCTTTATCAAGTTGGATCATCATAAAATCTAACTGTAAGGTCAGCCAGGATACTGATCTTTCAACAGGATATACTTTTTCTTTATATTTCTCTCAAACTGGCCAGACTAAGTTTCTGAACTATTGCTATAAGATGTGTGAGGTTTTACAAATCATGCATTTCCACAAGCACGATCCTATTATAACAAAACTGACAAGTAAACTCAAATTCATATTTGTTTCTTCTATCAAATCTGTCACAAGATTCTGAATGTTTTCTCTCCAAAGAGTTTTCACGTCAGAATTATGGCTTAAAATGGCATCTACCTAGCAGTCTCTGGGAGACAGGTTCCCTTGATTTCCCATTAAAAGACAAATCTCAAAAGTTTATTTGCATACTGCCAAGACAAGGAGAAGATGCCACAGAGTGGGAGAAAATATTTGCAAAAGACACATATCTGGTAAATTATTGGTTCAAAATATACAAAGAACTCTTAAAACTTAACATTAAGAAAACAACCAACCCGATTTTAAAAAATGGGCAAAAGATCTAAACAAACACCTCCCCAAAGAAGATATACAAAGAGCAAACAGTATATGAAAAGATGCCCAATATCATATGTCACTAGAGAATTGCAAATTAAAACAAGATACCACTACACACCTCACAGAGGCTAAAAGCCAAACCACTGACAGCACCAAATACTGACAAGGACGTGGGGCAACAGGAACTCTCCTTCACTGCTGGTGGGAATGCAAAATGGTACTACCACTTTGGAAGACAATTTGGTAGCTCCTTAAAAAACTGAACATTTTCTTAACATATAATCCAGCAACTGTGCCCCTTGGTATTTATTCAAATGAGTTAAAAAGGTATGTCCGTACAAGAACTCGTATGTGAATGTTTACAGCAGCTTTATTCATAATTGCCAGAATTTAAAACCAACGAAGATGTCCTTCAGGACGTAAATGAACAAACAGTGGTACATCCGACAACAGGATGTTATTCAGGGATAAAAAGACATGAGCTATCAAGCCATGAAAAACCTTGGAAGAACCCTAAATGCCTATTTCTTAGTGAAAGAAGTTAATCAAAAAATGCTTCATAGTATAGGATTCCAACTATATGACATTCTGGAAAAGACAAAACCATGGACACAGAGAAAACATCAGTGGTTGCCAAGGGTTTGGGGGTGGAGGGAGGTGGCATGAGAGAAGAGAGGGATGAATCGGTGGAGCAGGGGGGATCTCTAGGGCAGTGAAAGCTAACTGGTGTGCCCCATTAGTGCAAGATGTTAATAACAGAGGGGTGGGGGAGTGAGGAGGTGTATGGGAATTCTCTGTACTTCCTGTTCAATTTTTCTGTGAACCTAAAACTGCTCTGAAAAATAAAGTCTATTAACTTAAAAAACTTACTTAGCTTGAGCTACATGAAATTGCCATTTCCTCAGGTTAAAAGTGACTAAATACCAATGATCTTACATGATTCAACATAATAGAGATTTACACGATAATGTGAACACTACTACACTGCGTTAGACACTAAGGGACGCGCGTATGTGTGCGTGTGCGTGTAATTGCTTCTATTTTTAAACCAAAAGAATTAAAGTTTGGGTTCAGCTATGAACCACCAGACGTAAGCTTCCTGAAGACAGCGGCCATGTTCACCTTGCTGACCATGTATTCCCGAAACTCAGCTCAGAGCCTGCTGTGTACCAGGTGTCCAAAGAATGTTTTCAAAGAATGAAGACATAAAGAGATAAGCAAACATACCAAAAGAAAGTTAAAAAGAAGGAAAACTATCAAGACAAGTTACTGAATTAGAGAACAGAGAAAATCAGGAGAACAAAGTAGGAAATCTACGGGGGCTGCTTGCTAACAAACAATAAAACAACATCTGGCTGGTCAAAGGGGAAAAGACCATAATGGTAGAGTGTGCTTAGGCTCTGTGTGGACCAAGCATAGTCTGAAACATCTTCACATGCATTTTCTCAATGAAACCTCACAGCTCATACCACATACCGAAATAAATTCCAGATGATTAACCACAATTTACAAACTAGACATATCAATGCAATGAATAGACCTCATTTGAATACTTGAACAAAGCTGAATATATGAACAAAATGCAAAGAACAAACACATTTATTGGACATCTGGAGCAATTTAAACACCAAATATCTGAAATCAAGAAATGATCGTTAACATTTTTTAGGTATGATAAGAGCCTATTTAGGCCCTTTGAAAGTCTTTATCTTTTAGCAGCACATATTTCCAAATGAAATGATAAGATCTGAGACAAAAGTCCAACAAAAGGAACTGATTGAATAAATTCTAAAATATTTAATCGACTGAATTTTTAAATATTACATAGTGGAGATTTAGCAACATGTTAAAATGCTCAAATGCATGTGAAGATGAAAAATAAAATTTGGAACAGTATACTGTTCGTTACTTTGTTTAGAAAATCATACACGTTAATATATCATTTTAAATATAAGCCTATGGGGCGCCAGGGTGGCTCAGTCATTGCACGTCTGCCTTTGGCTCAGGTCATAATCCCAGAGTCCTGGGATCGAGCCCCACATCAGGCTCCCTGCTCTCCGGGAGGCCTGCTTCTTCCTCTCCCATTCTCCCTGCTTGTGTTCCTGCTCTCACTATCTCTCTGTCAAATAAATTAAAAAATTAAAAATATATATATATATAAGCCTATATAGTGAGAAAGCAAGACAGAGAATATGTGTACTGAAAAAATTAATAATTAAGCCAAAGAATCTGGATTTAATTTGATCACAGACATTACAGGTGACTTTTATTTTCTTTATATGGTTCTGTATTTTTTCAGACTCCACCTAATTAGATGCATTATGATCAAGAAAATAAAATCAAATTCTAATTTTTAAAGACCCCAATTTTCTTTTTCTTCATTCCCTCCATTACCCTACTCTATGCCCTTATAATTTCACACCTGAATTACTTTAACACAGTTCAAGCTGATTTCTCATTTCCCTCTGTGCGTACACAGATGGACTTGCCTTCTAAAAGAAATACTCACATCCCTGCCCTTCGTGATCTCTCAGGCACTGGAGAAATAGAATTCTTTTTTAAAAAAGCCCTGTCCTCAAAAACCATAAGCTGTAGTGGACACAGATCAGAATTCAACCAGCTATACGACGGCTAAGAGCTAACAGGAGTAGCAGGAACTGAGCTCCAGAGAGGAGGAAGCAGACCCCCGATGACCCCATGCAGAAGAGCAGCCCCGTGAGGCCAGTGGGCCTGCAGGACCGTTGCGGGGAACAGCACTAGTGCAGGGTCTCCACGAGAGCAACGGCTGCAGAGGGGGAAAGGCGTTTAGGATTTCATGATGGGTTTGATGCATAAAGTCAGGAAGAATCAGGAATTACCAAAATGTCAGACTCAGGCAACTAGGTAGATGGAAGTGCCATTAACAGAAAAAACCAGAAGAGGAGGCCTGTGTCACTGTTTTTGAGTCTAACGTCATCCTTACTCCTGATCCATCTCATCCAGAATCGAGATCTGCCCACGAGCACTACCTTCTCTTCTAAGTCTCTCCCTATCCCAAACATTCTCCAGTCTCCCCATAAGATTCTTAGTAGCATTATTACTTAGGTTCACTCAAAGCAAATATACAGTATTTAAAAACCTCTGTTGGTAGATAACAAAGCCATCACTGTATTTTACATAAGTGACTAGTGAGTTCAATTAGAAAACAATTTTTTATAACTTTTCAAAGATTTATCATTAAATTATTTTCCATCTCACCTCTGTCCACAATGAGGTTCCTCGTCCTAAGGACTCCTCTTGTCTCAGAGACATGAGAAAAGTTGAAACATCTGAAAGTGACACCTTCTCCTACAAGGGGGTAAGTAGGGGGAGGGTGTCAGGGCAGTTTAAAAAAATTACTCACTTAAAAATTTTTAATAAAATGAAATCACTGTAAAAGCAAACTAACATACCATTTAAAGTAGAATATTACTAGTTAAATCAAAAGAAAGTTTTAAAAAAAAAAATTCAACTTTAGAAAAGATACTGACTACAAGCAATCAATATGTTATTATATAAAGTGAAAGATTATTTTCTAAGTCTATGTTCCTTATGATCAAGAGACAATATGGTCAGAGTGTAAAAGCAAAAACAAAAACATTCTATAAGAAATTACTTAAGTCGAAAAGTGAAGCTTACTTTCAAAGCCATGAAAATGACCCTGTCTTATGAAAACCACAGAAGTCTTTTCATTCCCTTAAGCCTGTACATGTTGAATTAAGATACCTTGTTCTAGGCCAGGTGTCGGCAAAACCACTCACAGCTCTTTTGTAAATAAAGTTTTAGTGGCACATAGCCACTTTATTTATAAACTGTCTATGGCAGCTTTTAAGTAGTTGTAACAGAGACCATGGGATGCGCAAAGCCTTAAAAAATGGACTTTTTCTGGCCCTTCACAGAAAAAGTTTGCTGACCCCTATTCTCAGCAATAGTAGTGAAGGGGCTCTGTAAAAAAGAAAGATACTACAGACTCCTTGAAAATCAATTTACAGGAAGATGTGCAGAAAAAGTATAGAGGAAACCAGGTAAAAGCTTCCAAGCGTCCTCTCCCAGTGGAGTCACCCAAGATGGGTTTAATTCCCCCAGCAACAAGCCGTGATAGTGTGTGAACTGTTGTCTACCAGGGAAGCTCGTTATAGACTCACGGCTCAGGGTTCTTACTGGGAGTTGGTCCTACAGGCACCCCTGCTGAGCACCTACCAAGATTCCAGGCTCCGAGAAGGAAAGCAGGTGTTAGTAAAAACCGCACTGTTTGTGTAAACACCGGGCATAGTCCATCACTCTTCCTAGTTACCACAGGGCGAACCCTCCCGAAATCCATGTTCCTGGCCTCCAGCAAGGGCCAGCCAACCTCATGAGCAGGGCTTTCTAATGACAGCATCACAGGCCTGCTACGTTGACACGTTTTTGCACACTTATTCACAGAGAAAGACTTGTAAACTGAAGTATCTTGAGTAAAAAAGATAAACTTACCACATCTACCAAATTCATAGCTGTTTGAAGAAGATAGCACTGAGCTGCCCCTCTCAGTAGAATCTGATGGGTGATCATAGTGCACTGAAGAACATCCCTGACATCAAAAAACAAAAACATGCATTTCCATGTTCCCAAAGACAGTCCTGATAACTTGTAAATACTGACAAGCTGATTTACAGTATCCACAATTCCCAGTGTAGAAAGTCACTGTTAGTACACCTTCAAGGCTATTATTTCCCATTAAGGTCTCTCGTAGAGCTCAATTTTAATATGAAATATATCTCTTTCAAAAGACTGTAATTAAGACACTATTAAAATAAGAATTTTACATTTTTTGAAATACTTTGCAATCAATATTACTGTTTGATATTTTCTCTCTAGTTTTCTACATATCAATGTAATTTAAGAAAACCTTATTGGCCTTGTTTTAAAATGATCAAAATCCAATAGCATGTATCATGGCACATATATAAATTAGTAATTCATAAAACAAAATAAGTCCAACCATATAAATAGACGTTTTACTTCTTAATATAAAATTAAGAGCTCCAAAGTAAGAGCTCAAATCCCCATGCCAATATTAACTAAAACCACTCACTACAGATTAAAGCAGAGGGAGAAACAAAATTTACTGATGGAAAGTTACTGCAGATAACCCTAAGTGAACATATGAACATATGTGAACACAGAGTAAATTACCTGAGAGCAAGAAGCCCTTCTATACCCAGGGCTTTACATCTTGGGACATTTGCCAAAGCCTTAGACAGAAACAAAATGGGAATGGCACACCAATGTCTACTTGTCATCTTCTGAATAAACTTTAATAGGAAACTACCTGAAAGAAAAGGTTTTAAAATATCACTGTTGCCAAGAGTCACACAGAAAGCTGCCCAACATCGTTAAAAGGTATGAAAATGCAAATCAAAAACCATATGTGGAATATAAGAAACAGCACAGAGGACCACAGGGGAAGGGAGGGAAAACCGAATGGGCAGAAATCAGAGAGGGAGACAAACCATGAGAGACTCTGAACTCTGGGGACACAAACTGAGGGTGGCTGCAGGGGAGGGGGGTAGGGGGATGGGGTGGCCGGGTGATGGGCATTAAGGAGGGCACATGATGTGATGAGCACTGGGTGTTACATGCAACTAATGAATCACTGAACACTACACCAAAAACTAATGATGTACTGTATGTTGGCTAACTGAATTTAAATTAAAAAAAAAAACCACAATGAGATAGAACTTCACACCCACAAGGATGGCTGTCATCAAAAGGATAGACACTAACAAGTGCTGACACGGATAGACAGAAATTGGAACTCTCATACACTGCTGGTGGAAGGCAAGATGGCGCACCAGTGTAGAAAACCGTTAACGAGTTAAACTGAGTTACACCGAGAACTACCCTAGGAGCCAACAATTCCACTCCTAGGTATACACTCGAGAGAACTGAAAGCATGTGTTCATACACAAACCTGTATGTGAATATTCACAGTAGCATTTTTCATAATGACCAAAAGTGGAAACAATCCAGATGTCTACCAACTGCTAAATGGATAAATAAAATGTGTGGTATCTGTATAGTAGAGTATTATTCAGCCACAAAAAGAATGAAATACTGACATGGATCATTACTGGATGACTCATTCATGGATGATGAAATCTTAAGAACATGCTAAGTGAAAGAAACCAGACATAAATTAAAAGGCCACATATTATAGGATTCCATTTACATGAAATGTCTAAAATAAGCAAATCTGCAGAGAAAGGAGATTTAGTGGCTGACAGAAGCTGGTGGGAAAGGAGAATGGAAAGGGATCGATGATGGGTGATAAAAATATTCTTTCTGGGAGTGATGAAAATATTCTGGAACTAGTGGTGATGGTCGTAGAACTTTGTGAATGTACTAAAAACCAATGAAATGAACACTTTAAAAGGATGAGTTTTATGGTCTGTGAATTATAGCTCAACAAACCTGTTGGGAAAAAAAAGAAAAAAAATCAATTCTATTTCAATCTCATTCCTGTAAGATAAGTACTCTACTATATTGTAGATTCTTTTTTTTTTTTTTAAGATTTTATTTATTTATTTGACAGAGAGAGAGAGAGCACAAGTAGGCAGAGAGGCAGGCAGAGGGAGAAGGAGAAGCAGGCTCCCCGCCGAGCAGGGAGCCCGATGCGGGACTCGATCCCAGGACCCCGGGATCATGACCTGAGCCGAAGGTAGCCGCTAAACCAACTGAGCCACCCAGGCACTCCTATATTGTAGAGATTCTGATAACCATGCGGCTATAATAAAAAAGAAGTTTAAGGTGTAAGATCAATTTTTTTTTACTGTTAGAACCAGTCCTCTGTTGAAGAGGTTAAAGAAAAACAGTAAGAATTACTGATGGTAACTGGCCTCTGGTATCTGCGTACAATAACATTAGCTCCTTCTCATACGCCATTTCTTACCTACCCTGGATCTAGTCACTAATTTTCTATCTTGAGATACCAATATCCGGTGCTCCGTTCTGCCTTCTCTGCTAATATGTCATTTCTTAAAGACCCTCAAGTCATGAAATTAGTGACGATGTCGGTTTCCTCAGATCATCACCGTAGAATGACTTAAGAAATCCTTGGAAGCTCCTGAAAGGAGCTTGTGTTTTATTTATAAAATAATATTTTATATTATTTATAAAATACCACGTATTTTATATCTTCCAAGTACCTAGCACAAAACATTTAAGATACTCACCGGAAACTGCTGACTGAAAAATCTACTAAGTAAAAACTGAGTAAACATTTTACTTGCCCTCTCTTCTGTTGGACTAATTAAGTTCCCACTTCTGCCTAACGTCTCACTCATGGCACCGGGAAGATGGCGGGGGCTGAGCTTCCATTTCACATTCATTCAACACACTTACAAGCGTCCACTGCGTGCTGGCCCTGGCCACGGACAGCAGGCACTCAAACCCCAGGGGTGCTACCACCATCCTCTCGCTCTCCGCACTGCTGACCTGGGATGTGCCAACATGGTCAGCAAAGCAATCCCCAGACGGCTTACACTTCTCACTTCTGGCAAACTACAGAACATCTGAGTGGACCTTCTCAATGAACTAATTTTTTAAAAGAGTAATCAAAAGAGCCAATTTTCTAGAAACCTAAAGTTGAGATACTTTTTCATCCCTGACTTCTGAGTAGATAGTTCCACTGGTCATTGTTTCACCCTATTTGCAGATGAAATACAAAAGGAAATGTGTGACTGTTTCATACCCGGGATCGCTTTATAAGCCACAAAGCCACAAGGGGAAAAAGGACCCAGAAGTAGAGTTAAGTCCTTCTGCTGCTCAACAAACAAAATAACACTGGGTGTTGCTCTTTGATTACCAACTTAACTCATCAGAAAGGAAAATAAACCCCCAATCTGAAGAAGTGGGTATTTCTAAGATACAAGGTCTACATAAAGCAAGTATATTTTTCGTTTACCTGTCAAGTTCCTATCTATAGAGGGGCAGTTTTGCCACAATGGATATTCTGTTTACAACTTTTTCCTAAACCCAGGTCTCTCTTTCTTCAACCAATTACACTAATTTTTGGAAAGCGAATAGAGAAAACTAGAAAAGACGGCCAATGGCAGCACACATCCTGAAAGGACTTCCATGCTCCTCACGCCAATACCGGTAATAAGTCTTCGGTATAAAGGCAAAGTGTGTACCCAATTACAATGAACGCCTGTGTAATTCTGACAAAATATGTATATTCCCGAAAAAGAAAACTATTTTGACAATACTGATCATAACAGTCATAGGATAGCGCTCATCACCAATATACTAAAAATTTTAAAGCTAATAAATTAAAAAACTCTTTACTGACACATACTCTTTATTTCTTCTGGAAGAAGAGAAACATAAGTGACTAAAAACTTCTGTAATTTCAATCCCAATGGAGAACCACTTCCTATCAGCTGGCCTGGGGACCTATAGACAAATGAGGGGAAAAAAACAAATATTTAAAATTTACAAATAAGTATACTGAAACTAAATGAACTATGGCTCAAAAGTCTTTCAATAACAATCAGAACATCTTTTCCTGAACCCGCATTTTATTCTTCAGTGAAATTCTGAAAACCCTTCTGAATACAAAAACATCAGGATCTTCTAGGAAAACGGACATGAGTTAGTATCGTAACACACTAAGTAGACATGGATTTCCTTTTATGATACTTTCCTTGACACACACTATGAATCTTGCTAAAATAGCATCATCTTAAAAAAGTCTAAAAAAGTGATCATTTTCAATCATATTTTATTGTTTCCAACGTATAATCTAATGATTTCAAATCTTTAAGTATAAATAAAAGAAATAACATTCATAGAAAAACATATATGAGTAATTAATGATTTTTGCAAGAACATATAATTGTTAACATCTACTAAAATCATGTTTTTTTCCTGCTATACGCTTCCACCAGGAACATTATCTGTTAATTGAACACGAGAGTGCGAGAAAACTGAAGGCATTTCATAACAAATGTGTCTGTCGACTCTTTTAGAGGCACCAAGTAGGTTTTACTGCTCTCCAGCCGTCTAACTGCTTCACAGAACTATTCAGTAGTAATGAGTTATTTGAAAACTAATTGGCAAATCAAGTGTTGCTATGCTCTTTCAATATTTATTAAATAGGATTAAATATTAGTATAACTTAGCACAAACTAATTTAAACGTTTTAAAGACTGGCAATGCAGGGGTTGTCTATTTAGAGGTATACTGAACAGAAGACTTGCAAGTATACGTTTAGTTCATTAGTATTCAAAAGACCACCTAAGCTCAAAGGCAGGGGACCACTGTGAAGGTGTAATTCAAGAGTACGGAGAGCGCTCAAAACACGAGGCTCCCGCACAGCACTGACACGCCCTCCTCGCTGTCTGACTGAAGAGGAGGAGGGGCAAGAAGTGACATATTCGCGATAGCGGCAGCCTCTGTCAGATTTGGAAAGGGCATGGTTAGTGAGCCCTGTGGCACTGCACTGGAATCGGAGGTACTGCTGTGACCTCGGGGTTTTTCACATGGATGGACAGACGGACCCTGAAACAGACACAGATCAGCAAGTCTGCTCAGCAGACAGAGCTGGGGAACCGACGTGCACCCACAGGGAGAGAAAGGGCGATTGAGCAAACGTGGTGACACGCTGACATCGGGGGGATGTGGATGAAAGGTACATGCCGACGTGCACCCACAGGGAGAGAAAGGGCGATTGAGCAAACGTGGTGACACGCTGACATCGGGGGGATGTGGATGAAAGGTACATGGGAATTCTTTGTATTATCCTCACAACTTTTAAGTCAAAATAAAAAGTTAAAAAAAAAAAAAGGAAACCAGTTTGGAGTGTTGGTTACGGTCAGCCAACAGCACTACAACTTCCAGGAGAGCTGAAGTCAGAGCAAGGGGAAGCAAGTAAGCTCGGCGAGATCTACTTTCCATAAACCCCAAGAGTGGAAGGGTTCAAGGTAAGAAAGAACACAAAAAAAGGGAACACTTGATATAACCAATAGAAGAAGAGCAAGAAGAATAACACACAAAAGGGACTTCATAGTAAGAAAAAGTTGAATGTTTATTCGGCAACATGTGTGATGTACGAAATGCATTAAACAGCCTGGTCCTATTTCACAAACACATTACATTTCTATATCGAGGACATATTACTACACGGCTGCTAGATAACACAATGTTTGTTTACCTGATGTACAGAGAGCTCTCTGAAAGTGCATCCATTAATGGTCCAATAATAAACTAAAACAAAACAAAACAAAAATGTAACTGATGTTAAGTTACAGTTGCAACTTTGAAAAGTCGGCTTGCCTTAGCTGCATATCCCAGCAGGGCTGCAGACGAGCTGTGCTGAGCAAAGTGGAGCTCTTCCACTGTGGGCTAACTCAGGGCTAATAATGGAGGGTACCTTAACTCCACCGCTACAACAAAATGCGTACAGAATCTTCCCACCTGATAAAAACTGAGGAAGAGAGATCATATAGGGCCAGCAAGGAAGGAAAGGAGCCCAAAGAAGAAATACATGGTGGAAAATAAGCGTAGTTACAAGGACAAACCAAAAGAGATAGATACGCAAGAGAAAATGTGAGCCCCTGTGCCTGGAAAATAAAACGGGAAAAAATTGTATCTTCAAAAATATTACAAGACACTGGGTCAAAAAAGCATGTGTCTAGGAAGTGCAGGAAGGAGAATGTGGAAAATGATACATATCAAAACGCGACAGCATGTCATCAGTTAGGAAGGTTTCATAGGGTCCCTCTAAATGCGGGTAAATTACCCTAAGTGATCATGTGACTCACTGGCACTACAAGACTTAAAATCCCAGCTGTAATTCTCAGTCTCTGCTTTGTGTGATTTCTGACAAATGGAAGTACAGATGCTAATAAATGTAGCTCAAAAGGCAATCTCTGCTTAATATAGTAGCTAACAATAATTCATTGGCTCAGAACTGGGGGAGGAGCATCACTCAACAAACAGCAGCAATTCAGAGATTCAGACCTGTGAAAACAGCATCATTATGCAAATCCATAAAATGTCACTTGCTCTGAGAGCCCTAGTATGTATTTTTTGAAGATCACATTATGACGCAACAAATGTCTTTACCTCTCATCTCTTGACAAAGAGAGTAAGGGGGAAGAAAAAGGCCTCATTACCTCAGAAAATTCTGGTGAAAATGGAAGAATCTTTGTTTCATACAGCTCCAAAAAATGGATGACACCTTCTTTGGTCAGGATTTTATTTTCACTTTCAAACATTCTTTTATAAATACACATATGCCAGGACGGGTGAAAGAGCCAACACCCTGTGGAGATAGAGCACGTGACGCTGACACTGGTTCTCACGCTCTGTTGCTCCACATCAACTTCAGTCACACAAGAACACGCTGACTTCGTTCTAACATACAGTGAGTTTACAGCTCAATGAGACCCAGGCAGTCTCATTTAGAAAGACAGCAAGCCACTTTACCGCTACCACAGCGCACACAAGTTAACTGTTGCCCCATGCACACGGGTTGGACCTTCAGATTTGGGGTGATTTCAAACAACCCTTCTGTCACCCTACTTCCATCCATTTTTCCCACAGAAATCTGAGACTGTCACTCCTCTGCTTAAAACCCTTGAATGGCTCCTCATACTCTCAGAAGAAAATCTGAACAAGGCATGAAGCGACCCCGAGAACAATGCCAACGCCACCCCAGCCTCCCACAGCCACCACCCTGTGCCACGCTGGTCCTTTGGGTCCTCCGCCCCACCTCAGGCTTCTCACATGCTGCCATCTCAACTCTGAGCTCCAACGTCACTCCTGAGGTGGGCCTTCCCTGACCACCCTAAGGGATGGCCTCACTCACAGTATATTCTATTTCAGTCCCTTGTTTGGTACCTTCATAGAACTTATCATTACAACTTTTTTTTTTCATGGAAGAGACAAAAATTAAGTGAAAAGTAGTACATCTGTCTCCCCACTTTATCCCTAGCACTTAGCATATACTGGACACTAAATGAATTTCTATTAAATTTATAAATGAGTGGGAAAAAAAAAAAACCCAAACAAAATAAATATGTACCTCAGAGATATTTTTTAACTCTTTTGAAATATCTTTTAATTCTTCTAGAAAAAAATTATTCAGCATTTTTAACTCATGGCATTCTAGAAATGAATTGGTCCATTATTTGGAATTTACACCAAGATGCTTGCTTGTTCAATGCTTTGGCAATGGTAATTTTTCCAAACCTGTCACTGCTATTTGATTTGGTTTGCCAAGAGCTGTGGGCAAAACGTGGTAATAAGAGAATCATCTTAATAGTAAATGCATAAGTGAAGTCACAACAGGATTCAATTAAATTCTAGCCCCAGGTGACTATAGATTCTTACAGTCCGTGAAAAATCCCAGTGTATCAGAAAACAACAACAGCACTCGACTGGATAAAGCTCAACTCCTAGGGGTCGAACTATTAAAGTTGTAATTATCTGGAGTAGGCACTAAAACCCATTTACCCAGGTTAATTCTCACGGGTAAACACGATAATACAGCAGTTTATCATTCATATGCATACAAAACACTGTCAGCCTGCATTTAGCTGTTTTGTTGATAGAAACAGAGTCTCACAAAATAATCTTAGGAAGCTCCAGTTTCTTTCTATCTCTCCTAAAAAACTCTCAAAACACAGTGCCGATTAAAGGCTTAAAAACCATACTTAAAACTATACCTTGGAATCTTCCTAAAAAGTCCAAGATACAGAATAATAACTGAAATCCCAAAAAAGTAACAATGAAACAGAAAGAGAATAAGAATGGAAAGCAGTAAAATATATAATACCAAAGAGCCATTATTAACAATGTAGAGCACACCATCATTAAAACATTCCTAAAGAGGCCTTATCTCTTAAAGAGTGTATACTCATATACTCAAATGATTTCAGACAACAGGATCTACTGTGGTGGGTGGTGGGGGCGGCGGGGGGGGGGGGGGTGCTTCACGGTCAATGGCGGGGGGGAGGCAGTGGGGGAGGCTACAGAGGGTTGAGGGGCACAGGCTGGCCACGTGCCGGTCACTGCTGACGCTGGGTGGTGAGGCTCACTTTACATATTCCTCTCCTTCTGTAAATGTTTGAAATGTTCCGTGAGCAGAAGTTTACAACGTTAACCATACCGCTAAATTACAGAACACTCCGCAACCATTTAAAGGTATGTTCTCAAAGATCAAGGATACAGGTAAGCGCATTTGGACACACTGCTCAGTAAAACAGAACCTTACGAACGATCAGTCCAGAAGGCATGTATCTGGAATGTTAACAGCTGTTCTCTTGGTGGCAGCAGATGCATATTTTCTGTTACACTTTGATGGTTTTTCCAAATTCTCTATAATGCCTAAAAGTTAGTTATAAAATCAAGCGGGGAGGAAAAAAGCTCTAAATGTATAAAAATCAAAATACAAGTAACCATTACCGTTTTCTTCTGACACTGCATATTCAAACAGACTGTTTAGCTTTGGTAAAACTGGCTTTATAACGTGGATCTGAAAACAAAAACAGAAAACCACATGAAATAAAAACTCACCTTTAAAAATTAAGATGAACTTTAAAACTTTAAAAATTCAGATGAAACTTACTTTCATCTATTGTACAATAGCAGCCCTACCACACAGAAGCTACCTGATTCTCCCAGTTTTTATATCCTATAAATTCTGGTCTATGAGACTGAGTGTCACAAAGCTAATGAATACGACCTAGGACACAGTGACAAGAATGTCACATTTGTACAGTGAGTATCAAAAATCATGTCATGTAATCCTCAACTGTCCTGGGAAATAGGTAGGGCTGATAATACCAACAGATTACAAAGAGGGCAAAAAAAAAAATAATCCCTTGAGGCACTCAAGTGATGTTCAAGGCCACACATGTAGAGTAAGGCCAGACTACTGTAGGTAAAATAGGTAAATTAGAGTTTCTAAATAAATTATAGGGGTCTTAGGTATCTGATTAAGGAAAACCATAAAAGCGTATTTGAATTTGGAAATGCTTTCTTTGTTCCTCATGCACATTTAGCACATCGTAATTATTTCAGTCCACGAACAATGCCTGATGCACACTTGGGGTGATAGCTAACAACGAGTACCCGGACAGCCAGCCCCTCAGAGGTCTGCAGCAGACACACTGGGAGGCCCTACACCACCACGGGTTCTCCACGAGTGATCCCAGGGCAGCAGAGGCATCATCCGGGAACTGGAGAAACACCCGCATTCTCAGGCCCCGCCCCCAGACCTACTGAATCAGGAACTCTGGGGACCAGACCCAGCAATCCGTACTTTAACAAGCCATCTAGGTAATTCTAAGGAATGTTAAAGTTTGAGAACCACTGCACTAGATTAGGTCATCTTAAGAGATTCCGCTCAACTTAAAAATTCTACAAAAGCAAATTCAAAGTTAAATAAAAATGATTTTTCACGTTTCCACTTGCAGGACCAGTACACACAGCTCTAAGAACGAAAATAGGAAGGGAGGGAGGGAGGGAAGGAGGGAGGGAGGCAGACAGGGCAATTATTTACTTAACAACTTACCTCAAATTGCCTTAAGTAACATTTTCCTAAGTCTGTATTTCTTTGAAGATTATTCATAATGCTGAGAAACTAAAAACTAACACTTCAGAAGTAAATGTCAAGGGAAGAACAAGTAAGACTAAAACTTTTTGAGTGACAATTTAAGTCAATTAGAAGTATGCTTTAATTTCCTGAGTTAACATTCAGTTTTAAATTGCATTTATGCCAGAAAACAAAGTACATTTGTATCCTATTATGCTTTATCCAAATTGGTCTTTCTGCATTGCTTTTATAGACTGATTAAAAAAAATTAAAACTGCATCTACACAGGATTTGTTAAAATATGAAAACACTTACCTGATTTCCTTCTAGAGTTTCCATAATTAAAATATAGTTTTCCCAAAACTTTAGAAGCTCATCTTTCTTCTTCTCAGACCACCAAAACAGACTTGGGCCTGATACGGTTTAAAAAGGAAAATTAGTTCCTCTTTTGTAGATTTCATAAGTTTCTTAATGACAATCATTTTTAAAATAATGCCAGTATTACCAAATACTGTATTCTCTAATAATGGAGAGTGTCCCTGTACCAAAGCCTAGATAGGAGGCTTGGGCTAACAAGAATCTCAAAAGGTTTTTTTTTTCCTTTTAATTAAGATTACTGTTTTAGAGTTGTTGGTAAGAATCATGGATTTGAACACATAAACCCCACTTTCTCTCCCTAAGAACCTCATTATAACAGTCGAGGACGTTTCAAAGGCAAAAACCCAAAAGAATGGCGAAAACAGGGGAGCTGACAACAGCAGTGAAACTTAGTTTGAAAATCAGAGAAAAGCCAAGCAGACTCAAGAAAAGTGAATATAAAGTGGCACATGGAAAGCCAAGAAAAAACCGGATTTACACTGGAACCAGACCTAAGGAACTGGCAGCAAAAGTTACTCTGTAAGTGGAGGTGAACAGCAAGGCTAAACTAAAAAGAATTTTGTTTGGTGTGTTTAAGAAACAGATCTTCAGTGCCCTTTCCTATGCTCTGAGCAGGAAAAATACTGGAATTTATTCTCTGGAGAAGGTAAAATTGTGGGTCTCTGGATTGAGATGCACTGGACCCTACCAGGGTCGGGAGTAAGTGAACCCCTTCCACCTGCCCCTTCCACCACAGGAACCCCTCAGGTCCCAGAATGCTGGCCAGGCCTTCACTATGTGGCAGCAGACTGGAAGGTCTCCGTTGAATCTGGCCAGCCCAAGAAAATACTGCCATCAGAGATTACCCAATACTGTGCGGCTTGGCCAGATCACCTTGCAGTGAAGTTCACAGTCAGCAAGCACCACTTATGTGTTCAGAGCTTTAAACTTGATTTTGGGTTCATTATTTTTTTTTAATTAAAGATTTATTTATTTATTTGAGAGAAAGAGAGAGAGCTCATGAGCGAGCAAGGGGAGGGGCAGAGGGAGAGGAAGAGAAATCCTCAAGCAAATTCCCTACCAAGCACAGAGCCTGAAGCGGGGCTCGAACCCACGACCCTGAGATCATGACCTGAGGAGAAAATGAGTCAAAACTCAACCGACTGAGCCACCCAGGTGCCCCATTGATTCCTTATTCTTAAATATAAACAGTTATCTAAGGATCACCAGCCATCTGGGGAAACATCCACATTGAAGATCAAGACCAAAACAAACAGGAAATTTGGAGAACAAAACTAAGCCAGAGGTAGAAAACCTCATGCTGTCATAAGAACAGGATACGATTAATAAGGGGACATTACAAGAACAAAAAAGATCTCACGAGAATAAAAATTGGATAGCAAAAACCAGAAACTCAAAGGACTGGAAATAAAGTTGAGGGAGTCACCCAAGAAATAGAACCAAGAGACAAAATCATAGGAAACAGGACAGAAAAGACGCTTTGATAAACCAGTCTAGGAGCTTCACTATCCAACAAGAGAACAGAAAGCAGAGAGGAAGGGAGCAAAGAAAGTAACTCAGGAAAAGTTCCCAGAACCGAAGAACATGATTTCCAGATGGACCAGGTCCACGAAGTGCCCAGCGGAAGGATGAAAACTGACCAGTACCAAAACTGTGAAACTTGAGAATGATGGGGCACAGTCCCCACTGACTTCCATGCAGAAGAAACAGAGCACATATAAACAAACACGATTCGCAACGGTTTCTCACACGGCTGGACAGCAAGACTGGAAGCTCGAGCTTCTAAGACAATAGATCGGAGCCTTCAAAGTTCTGAACGGAAACGTTTTCCACGCTAGATTTCTATCCCCCATCAGACCATAAATCAAATGGGATGGGAAAACAAAGGCATTTAGACACGCTTGGTCTCAGTTTCCACTTAGGAGAGAGAAAGCTACAGAAGAACACTCCTGCCATACTGACAAAGAGAAAAGCCTGGACAATACACACAGTCCTAACCCCCTGACAGCTGAGACTACAATGCCTCCAGGGGATGGGAACTCCAAAGGGCAGAAAGCCTCTCTCCGAGAACACACAGGACACACGAACTGAATCTACCTCTGGCCAAGTGCAGGAAGAAGACGTGGTCACCAAAAAGTAGTTTAAAAAAATCAAGGAGCAGCACCTGGGTGGCGCAGTTGGTTAAGTGTCCGTCTCTTGGTTTCAGCTCAGGTCATGATCTCAGGGTCCTGGGATCAAGCCCCATGTTGGGCTCCATGCTCAGTGCGGAGTCTGATTCTCTCCCCCTCCCCCTGCTCACTCTCTCTCTCTTACTCTAAAATATAATTTAAAAAAAAAAAAAAAGGAAAGAAAAGAAAAGAAAAAAACAATGAACGTTTGTTGAGTTTTTCAAGGTGAGCTGTGGGCTAGTTTTGACAGCCTAGAACCCTGGGAACCCCAAGGGAGTCTGCAACCACTCACCAGCTCGTTTCCTTAGGCATCCCCCAGGTGATCTGAGAAAGACTGTGGGAAAGGCAAGAAACTTTGGAGCACATGCATGCAGGGCCCACATAGGTCTGAGAGGACAGCGGGACTAACTGGGGCAGCCCAGCCCAGCCCTACAGGAGTACAAGGTGGTGGTCAACTGCTGAAGCCTGTCTGCACCCAGGACCCTCCTCAAACAGGAGACAAAAGCTGTCTGCCCCTGGAGGAAACCCTGCCACATCCCCAAACCTGTCCCGGCCCCGACACCAGGCAAACGTTGGCCACCCGAGGGGATGGAGAGAAAACCTGCTCGCCCAACCCTGCACCGACAGGAGGAAACCCCCTCATGCCCAGAGTCCTGCACTGATACAAAGCAGTGGGGGGAGGGCAGGAAACCAGCAGTCAAGACCTACCACAGATAGGAGCAGAATGCAGCCACCACAGGAGAGGGTGAGGGAACTCTGTGGTGTTAGCATGAACGGCTTCAGAAAACAACAACACTGAGGAAAAACCTTTAGGGACTCCTGGGTTCCCACTGAACACGAGGTAGCAACACCCCACAACCACAGCAGCAACAAGATCCAAATCCAGCTTCACCATAAACTAGTGTGACCCAAGCCCCAATACCAACGGCCTCACAGAAGAGGAGCGCTCATCTCTAGACATAAAGATCTACTTCATGCTACTAAAGAGTGACCCCCTTGCCCAGAGAGAAAAAAAAACCAAACTCCGAGATGGCCCATGCAGAGGACTAATACAGGACTACGATTCACATGTTAAAGGATCTACGGGAAAAGGTAGACAACCTGTATGAACGAACAGATGGGAATGGAAGGGAATGGAAATTAAGGGTCAGATGGAAATAAAAGAAATAGAAACGTATCAGGGGCGCCTGGGTGGCTCAGTCGTTAAGCATCTGCCTTCGGCTCAGGTCATGATCCCAGGGTCCTGGGATCGAGTCCGGCATCGGGCTACTTGCTCTGTGGGGAGCCCACTTCTCCTTCTTCCCACTTGTACTCTCTCATTGTCTCTCTTTCTCTCTCAAATAAATAAATAAAATCTTAAAAAAAAAAAAGAAAGATTTAGACTACTAGCTAACACTTTAAGGCTGAATTACTGATAAATAGAGAGAGAACCAAACAAATCTGTAAATGACGTAATTCCAGGAAAGACCTGCAAGAAGGAAAAAAAATCACCATAATGTACAACACAGGTCACCTGTGAAGAACATCTTCAGTCATAAGTTTGTAAACACTGAACTCACATTTAACCGAAGTATAACTATGGCAATTGATGTTGATTTACCCAGATTATTGGAAGACAAGTACCAAAATAATCAGCTAAAAGAGGTACAAGTGGTCGCTCTCTGCGGGGGCAAACCAGGGGTGGGCAGGGAACAAAGACTATTGCTCATCTTTAAAACTCTGCAGAATGACTCTTTGAAATAAATGACTTTAATTTCGGTCATTTAAAATGTGTGCTCCAGGGGTGCCTGGGTGGCTCAGTCGTTAAGCGTCTGCCTTCGGCTCAAGTCATGATCCCAGGGTCCAGTGAAAACTCGCTGGATAATCACCAATTTGAGGACTGACAAAATATTTACTATCTAACGTTTTAGACAAACATGAAAATCTACTCACAACTTCAACCAAACAAAAATCCCTTACCAGTAAGAGGCGGCTACAGTTGAAAAGGTAGAAATTTTCTATGTATTGGGACAATTTTGAATCATTCTATTTTGGTCTTGGACAGCTCAGAAAGATGACTGAAGCGCCCTTTCACACATTGCAGTGAACAAACCAATCAACAGTTAAGTACCAAGTTGAAGGGAGTCCTTGCTAGTTCGGCCACTCTTGTTTTGTAATAAAGGAGGAAACATAGTCTCAAAAGGTTTAAAAAAAACTATTTAAAATCGGACTCAACCTATTAAATCAATAGCAAAAATACCCTCAAAAGGTCGACTTAAGGACCCTACATTTAACAAATTTTAGTCCCGAATGAGAGAATTGCCAAGGGAAATTTCCAAAGAATGTGATGATCTCTAGGACAGAGTTCTAACGTTCAAAACTCAATCCACTGGTCAATACAAGTAAATAATTTTTCTTGCAATTTGATGGAAGCTAACCATTCCTTCCTATTAGGATGAACCTACCACGAGATCGCTCAAATTTGGGCTGTAAAATCCTGCTTGGGCTCAGTCACGTTCCTAATTATTCCACAGGTGCAGGGTTCCGCCCTGCTTTGGGTCAGAAAGAAATGCTGACTGTTCTCAGCTGCAGTGATTTGGGTCACTTGCAGAACACCCTCGAGGCGAGGTTCCCAAGGTTTCCAGGCTTTAAGGTTAACGGATACCCACTAGGCATGGATGGCGGAGAGCTGGTTTTTGGAAGCAGGAGCCCCCGTCCCCCGTCCCCCGTAACCACCACCACAACCACCCAAAGCCAAGTGGGGCTGGGCCGGAAGCCAAGAGGCAAGTACCGTTTCCTGCCTGGGGGCCGCAGGTGCAGTGGGCCCCCAGCTCCGCCGACACCTCCACCGCCCTCTGCAGCAGGTAGCGCGCTCGCTTGCGCGTCAGGGCGTCCTGGGCCTGCCCCAGCCCCGCCTGCACCGTCCTCCAGAAGCGCCAGCAGCGCCGCGCGTCGGGGTCCTCCTCGCTCGCTCCGGGACCGCGGTCGGCGCGGGGCTCGGGCAGCAGCCTCTCGGCCAGGGCGCTCAGCACCAGCAGCTGCGGCCCGACGCAGTCCGGTTCCGAGGGCGCCCCGGCCGCGACCAGCCCGCTCCATACGACCCGCAGCACCGCCCCACCGCACTGGCCCAGCGCCGGCAGCAGCCTCCCGGCCGCCAGCGCCGCCGCGTCCTCCGCGGGCCCCGCCTCATCCCGGTCCCTGTCGGCGCCCAGCGCCAGGGCGAGGGCGGCCTGCGCCACCCGCTCCAGCAGCGGCCCGTCCTCGCGGGGCCGCAGGCAGGGCCCGACGGCCGCCAGCACCTCCACGGCCGTCTCGGCTCCGGACGCGGGCCCCCCGGCGAGCAGGTCGCGCAGCGCCTCCTCCGCCAGGGCGGCCGCCAGCTGCGGGCCCCCGGAGAGGCGGGCGCACGAGCGCAAAGCGGCGCTCGCCGCCCTCAGCACGCGCCGGTGGTGGCGGGCCGGCGGGCCGGGGTCCGAGGCGCCCGCCGGGCGCCCGCGCAGGCCCCGCAGCAGCGGCACCAGGTACCCGACTGCGACCTCGCGCGCCGCCTCCGGGAGCGCGCCCGCGCCCCCGCCGCCCCCGCGCGCCTCCTCGTCTTCGAGTCGCTGCAGCAGAAAGCGCAGCGTCTCCACGCGCTCCGCGGACGCCTCCCCGCGGCACAGCGCCCCAAGCAGGACCCGGGGGTCCCGGCTCTGCGATAGCAGCGTTTCCGCGAGGACCCACTCCATTTGCCGTGCGCGCGCCGCCGACACCCGGCGCCCAAATGAGGTGCCGGCGTGCGCGAGTGCGTGCGCGTGCGCGGCTGGCCCGGGCGCACGCCTGCAGGGAGGGGGCCTGCAGCCGGGCCCTGGTACGGCTCAGCGCGCCCTGGGTTTCTGCCCATTTCACGGCCTGCAAGCTGATCCCTCTTTGCCCCTCCCTTACTATTTTTACAAGAAAGGTGCCCCTTGTTAAACGTTACTGTAGCATGTGCATCAACTCCATCAATTCCTAATTGGAGATTGGCCTGCCCCAAGGCCCTAAATCAAGTAGGCGTGCCTGTGAGCGGGGGAGGGGGAGAGCCGAGGTACACCTAGGTGCACTTCACAGCCACCTAGAAGCTTATTTTCAAAAAGGCACAGGCCGGCACCCCCAACAAAGAGCTTGACACAGTGGGTCTGAAATGGATTCCGGACACTTGCAAAAAAAAAAAAAAAAAAAAAAACCGAAAACGTGAGAATGGTTCAGAGGCGCTGAAAAATACTTTAGCTATGTGTTAGGGGCAGGGCTGAAAAGAAGAGGCCCACCTCAGCCTTTGCAGTCAGTGCCCAAAGCGGACTGTAACATGCAGGTGTTTCTTTATACAGTGGTTGTGTTCCCCTGTGCAATCTCAAAAATTGTCCATCCCTGTATTTTCTGTTTGTGACATCATCTACTGCTACATACAAAACCGAAGCCTCACACTAGCATGGTTTGGTTCCTGGCTTAATCCCAGGCAAACTGAATCTGTGACATGGGTTTTCTTTGCCTTCTAACCATAAAGATGTCTCCCGTAGTCAATGGAGAAGACACTATCCTACCTTCAAAGAGTCTGACATGTAATAAACATATTTGATAAGGTATAATTTAAAGTTATTTAAAGTTAAGGTTACTTTTATATAATTTAAAGTCATTTTTATATTTTGGATTTTATATAAAGGTATTTAAATTTAAAGTTACCGGACATCACAGATGCCAAGATTTTTTTCCCCATCTTTCATTCAGTTTTTCATTGACGAATGCATAAATGGTTCTATTGTAAACCCACTCAGAATAAATATCAATTGCCTTCAACATATAATATGCCAGTAAATATCAATTTCCCTCAGCATACATTTTCATGTACCTATCAAACAAAAATGGACAAAACTCTCGGAGCAGACACTTATCAAATGAAGACACGCAAAAGCAGACCTCTGAAAAGGTGTTCAATATTTGTTGTTAGAGAAATGCAAATTAAACCATCAAAGAGATACCACTTCACACTTGGTAGAAAGGCTAAAATTTTAAGGATTGAAAAGAGCCAAGGATGTGGAACATTGGAACTCTCATACATTACTGGTGGGTGTGTAAATGGTACACTCACTTTGGAAAGCTGTTTCTAATGAAGTTAAAGTGCATCTACTTTATGACTCGGCAGTTCCACTCCTAGATATTTGCCCAAAACAAATGAAAACATATTACGACAAAAATGCTTGTACAGGAATGTTTTTGCCAACATTAGTTGTTATAACCAAAAGTTTATTACAACCTAAATGTCCATCGATGGAGGAATAGATAAATTGTGATCTCGTCCTATAATGCTTGCTATTCAGCGATAGTGAATTACTAATCCGTGCAACAATATAAATAAATCTCAAAAACATTATGTTGAACAAAAGAAGCCAGAGAACAAAGTTTACATACTGCATGATTCCATGTATGTGAATTTCAAGAATAGACACAAGTAATCTTTTGGGTAGAAATGAGAATGGTACTTGCCTATAGAAGTGGAGATTAAAACAGAACAGGACACAAGGGAACTTTCTGAGGTAATGGAAATATCTTTCTTGATTAGGGTGTTAGTCACACAGGTTTCACACTTGTCAAAAGTCCTTGAAATGAATCCTTGAAATCTAGGTATTTCAGTGCATGTAAGCTTTACCTCAGTTTTAAAAAATGACTTATTAAAAACATACTCATTGCATTCCCCGTTACCTACAGAATAAAGCCCAGCTCTGGAGCATGTGCTGAAGGCTTCTCAGCATCTGGTGAAAGCCAACCAGCCTCCTAACGAATTCCCCCTACTCTACCCTGTGTTCCAGCCACACGGAACAAGGTGGGCACGTGGTCTCCTAACCACAAAGCTGCCTTTTCCGTCCTTGATAGTTGAGGATTTCCTTTTTCTGAAGCGCTGTCTTCCTCCAGGTCTCATTTTCTCATGACGCAGCTTCTTCCTGTTTTCTTTTCCCAGCTGTTTCTTCTCCACCTCTTTGGAGGAAGACTCCTCTTCCTCTTCCTGACCTGTTTCCAGAGTCACATCTTCAGACCCCTGTTCTCACTGTATAAATTTTACCGGAGTAACTTCATTAAAACTATAGATTGCAGGGGCGCCTGGGTGGCTCAGTTGTTAAGCGTCTGCCTTCGGCTCAGGTCACTGGATCGAGCCCCGCCTCGGGCTCCCTGCTCAGTGGGAAGCCTGCTTCTCCCTCTCCCACTCCCCCTGCTTGTGTTCCCTCTCTGGCTGTGTCTCTCTGTCAAATAAATAAATAAAATCTTAAAAAAAAAAACAAACTATAGATTGGGCTACCATTTACATGCTAATGATGGGGGAAAAAATTGGTATCTCCCGCCCAGATCTCTCTCCCAAGCCCCCAACATGTCTACCCAACTGCCTACCAGATGTCTCCATTGGCATACCACTCAGGGCCTCAGTCTCACTTTACACTTTTACAAACTTAAGCCCATTGTCCTCATTCCTCCAGCATCCTAACTTCTTCCCAAGTATTTCTAAAATTCTAGTGTCCCCCCCTCCTTTGTTCCCAACCAATACCTTAGTTTTCGACTGTTCTCTTTTCTTACTAAGATAACAGAACAACCTCCCGCCTGAATCACTCTCCTCTCCAATACACACTCCATGTTGCTACCAGGATGATCTCCCTAAAATCAAACCACCGGCACCCATAGCCCTCAGAATAATGTTTTGATTTTTTAATGTGACATCCAAATACCTTGTGAGGTGGCCCCTGCCGACTTCTCCAGCCCCATCTCCCACCTGCCCCATATACACCTGGATTTCAAAGTCCCTAAGATGTGCCACCTGTTCTCACTTTGTCCTATCAAAAGCCCTTCCATCATCCAGAAAGCCCTTACCTCTACTCCACCTGATTAGATACAGTTCCTTTCGAGGCAGTTCAAATGTCACCTCTCTGGAAAGTCATTTCTTAATACCTCATTCCCACCAACAACACCCACCCCCACCTAAGGCGGTGACCCTCTTCCAAATTCCCAAAACATCCTAGCATATCACCAACACTGCATTTGTCATCCTATGATGTAATTGCAGGTTCACCTTTCTGCCTGCCTCCCCACCATGAGCAATTTGAGGGCTGGGGGTGGTGGGGAGGAGGTATTCAGTTATTGTCTTTAATCACACTGATCCCAGCACTTGCACGCTCAAGAAATGCATATGAGAGGCGCCTGGGTGGCTCAGTCAGTTAAGTGTCCAACTCTTGATTTCAGCTCAGGTCATGATATCATGGGTTGTGAGAGCGAGCCCGGAGTTGGGCTCCATGCTGAGCAGGGAGTCTGCTTAAGATTCTCTCTCCCTCTACCCTCCCCCACCCCGCACACACGTGCTCTCGCTCTCTCTCTCTCTCTCTGAAATAAATAAATCTTTCAGAAAAGAGAGACATGCTTACTGATGGACTAACCATCTCTAATTCCTCCATGAAGACCCAAATTACAAGGCATTTCCAGGAAGCCACTCCCAATGCCCCGAATCATAGTAGCTTCTACTTCTGCATTCTCCAAACCTTCAGTTGTAGTAATGAGTGGCTAACAGTTACCCATCATACTTGCTGTAAAGAAGACGAGGTAATATGTTTCTATATATATTAATACATTTAACCCTCAAAACAACTCATAAAGGAAGTGCTATTATTTTTCTCGTTTTATAGAAGAGGAAACCAAGAATGGGGGAGGTTAAGTAACTTGCCCCAAAGTCACATGACAAAAAAGCAGCAGACCTGACTCAAAGCCATGAACCCTGCTATGTGTTACCTCTAAAACATCAAGAGAGAAAGGTACACAATTAACATGTCAGGTTTACTGCCTCATAATCTCTGCACTTCCTGTGTCTAGCACAGAGTAACTACTCGCTAAATTATTGTCGTATGAATGGACGAATGTGTATGTTTCTGCCACAGCTTATGAGCCCCTTAAGAATTAGGATTTTGCTTTAATTCATTTTGTATCCTACACACCAAACAAAGTACCAGAAACATGGTGGCCATGCAGTAAGTTCTTGAACCTGGATAAATAAGAATCCAGTATTTTGTGGTGACAGTATGATAAATTCATCAGTCAGAAAATTTGCAGTGACACAATTACTCTTGAGACAAGAACACTCGAAAGCTGACATCCTTGTCGTCTGGATCAACATGTAATAATACGCTGCTTTGATAGAGGAGACCCAGAGTCTCCGGCTACCCCTCCTCATCCTTGCAAAGGTGAATGGTTCATTGCAAGTGGTAGAATGGGGTTTAGAATCGTTTGCTGTCCCTAATCCTTGCAATTTCCCTGCTTCATCCATAAATGAATAGAGCTTATGACTAGCGGTTATTTTAACAGCAAAAGCAGGTGTCAGTACAGGCAAGTGTTAGAGTCTCTCCTGCTTTCTTAGCTACTTTGGCTCAAGGATTCATGTATTCAGCATTCTCTCTTGCATCCTTTACACCCAAAGCCTGTCACAGGCTGTTTCCTCTAGCCAGGAACGTGTCTGTTTCCGAGAAAGAGGCTCTGCCTGTGCTTTGTCTGGCAATGGCCCCCGGGATGCGCTCCCTGTTCCACCTCTGGCTCTCACAGCTGAACGACCCCCTTGCTTAGGCTCTCACGACACAGCTTGCAACATACAAATAATTCAAATTTATGGGCGTTAGTTGCCTACGCCATGTATTTTAAATCTTCCCATGAGATCTCTCAAGATGGATATCCTGGATTCCCTTCTAAGCTGAACCACTTATAAATGTGATGGTCTGGCAGCGCCTCTGAATTTTAATCCTGACTCTTCTCACATTTCCAATTTACAAGGAGTACTGCTTCCTCTTTGGAAGGGCAAAGAAGAGAGGTGAATGGGGAAGAGGAAGTGTAAGTTAGGGAAAGTCGAACAGGTCAATGTTTTCTGAAATGTCTCTTACTTAGAGGAGCGTTTGTACAAATAGACTCCCTGTTTGCTGTTGCTAAGGCTCCCTGCAGGTACTTAACTGGATCTTTCCGGATGCTGCTGGGAATGAGTGAGCAAGAACACCACAAATCTGTGGATAATAGAGAGCCGCAGAAAATAGTGAATGATGAACACCCATTCAGAGATAGGTACACAGGGCTCAAAATGCACTGGAAAAGTCTTTTATGAAATGCCTGCATCCTGTATGCACGCGCCCTCTGGAACGGATGTGCAGATCTGGTTAGAAGCTGACGTTTCTCTGGATAGAAGATGGTGCTGTTGTCAATGCGGTGTGCTTTTCCATCCTCGATGTTCACGGTTGCAAAGTGGAAGACACGTATAGAAGGAAAGAAGAGCAACTACTAGCAAGATTTCAGCTGGAGCCTTCAGCTGTTTACCTCTGAGGGTCTAAGAATGGGATGGAGCTGCTTGATAGGTTCTATCTGAGATTTTTGCCTTGTAATGTCTCCCATGAAAGCCCTCAGAGAATCTCCGTGGAGAAAACTGCTGTAGCCGAATCAGGATATCCAGAAGCCTCAAATTTCCTTTGGGGATCTGTGGCAGACAGCATTAGCTGTTAATCGAATATCTATCCTCCCTTCTCCCTTGCTCATAAAACCTTGATTTTGTTCCAGGTGACGGTGTGTTAACCACCACCCCCCACCCCCAGACAATGGCTTATGCTTAGGCAGCCAGCAGGACAATCTCGTTCCCTACTTTCCTTTCCTTAGAGTTAGGGAATGGGGGCTGGCTGTGTGTCCCAGTCCTTGACAAAGAGACCTCAGAGAAGTCTGCTAGCTATATGTCTGGGAAAGCTTTTGCTTTCTTTGAAGATTATATTTATTTATTTGTGAGAGAGAAAACGAGAGAGAGAGAGCACAAGCAAGGGGAGGGGCAGGTAGAGGGAGAAGCAGGCTCTCCACTGAGCAGGGAGCCCAATGCAGGACTCAGTTCCAGGACCCTGAGATCATGACCTGAGCAGAAGGCAGACACTTAGCCGACTGAGCCACCCAGGAGTCCCAAAGCTTTTGCTTTCTGGTAGAAGAAGAGAAACCGTCATAGCCCCAGCCTGCCTCTACTCCTTCTTGCCAGAACACAGTGTGTGCCCTGGACCAGGGGCAGCCGTCTCAAGCCCATCAGAGAACACGTGCAAGGTGACAAACTCCACATTAAAGGTGTCAGGGAAGAAACCCTGGGAAGAACCTGGTTTCCTCGGAGCTGCTCAAACACTGCTAGAAAGTATCTATTTTGGGACTTACTGTTAAGTGAGAAAAAATAAGCTCCTGTTTGCTTGAGCATCTCTCGTTGAGTTTTCCATACTTAACAGTCAAGTATTCCTACGCGATACAGAACTCCTGCCCCGCTGCACATTATTTCATATTATTGCCTCAATTAGTTCTGAGCATCTCACTCTTTCTGGGCTGAGGAGCCTCTTTCTGACCAATTGTCACCATCATTTCTGCCTTGAAGCCCGACATTCACTGTTGCTAAGCCCTGTGACTCATGGCCCCATTCAAAAGGAGGTGACATGATTCATTCTAGGCACCCATTCTTCCTTTCTCTGTTTCTCAGCTCGTACTCAAGTGGGTGGTCACAGTGAAGTTCATAAGGGACTGCCATTAGCGTCCCATGAATACAAACCTTTCTAGGAAGTAAGATCTTCACTTGTGTTGGTGTCACCCAGAATCTGTTGGCTTTCAACTTGGTGCCGAGGAGAATCACCAGGCATCTTGAACCCCCAGAGCAGACTGCTCATTACAGAATGTCTGGTCTCCCTCATGCATTTCCCACTCTCATGGTAGATATTCACAGTAAATTAGGGGAGGAAGGGGGACAAAGAAAATGTAAATATTTGGGGACAAGCCATCCTTTGGACACTCAGCAAATCAGCCTATTAGAGACAGACACTGTCTTACCTCTGCCCCAGACTGCCTCGTTCATTTGAAGATGCAGAGAAAGAGAAGCGTGAAGAACCGAGAAAGCCAGTGGCCTAACTAAGAGGGGGGAAGGAGGTGTGACCGTGTTCACAGCAGTGCCCAGGAAGGACACGTTCATTCCCAGTATGCCATGTGTTGTCTCCCCTGAGATCCCAAGGAACACTGGGATGCTATGAGGGCCGTGAAATTTTCCATCAGTTTATCTTTTAAACACAATCCAAGAGCTTTTAAAAAAGAGGAAAAAAAAATTGTCTTTGCTCCTACCACTAGATCCTTGCCTCTCCTTTTTTGGTTTTCTGCAAACAGAAGGGGTTCTGCATAAGCATCCTTCCCTGCTCTAGAGAGTGCAGAGTGCCCCACTGAGGCTGCTCTCACCCCAGGGCCTGCATCCCTCGGAGTTTGGCAGACAGAAGGAGCAGGATGAAGCCTGCTCATCCTGTCTCTGAGGCAAAAATCAGAATTCCCAAGCTTTGCTTTTGCTGTCCGCCTTTCTCCTTCTGTTGCTGCTGTTCCCTGGGGAGGTGATGGCCAGATCTACCGCGGCACAAGGATCCTGTTAAATGGTGAATCGCAGCACGTCACCGCAGGGAGAATCTGAAGCAGAGGGAGTTCTCGCCAACGCCAAGGCCAACATGAGCGCGTGGGAGGGGCTTTCAGGGCTGCATTTGCAGTAAGGAAGGAAGTGAAATCCATTATGGACTCTCTTTATTTTGCTAGCCTGCTGATGAGCATTGAAAGGCTGCATTCAGCCAAACTTGGATATACCAGGCCAATCAAATTCTCCCCAATAGCAGCTGCTACCCAAGGAGCTTCTTCTCAAAATACTGGCAATTTCCTTTCCCTGATAGATAAGTAGGTGGCCTTAGAGATGGTTTAGCATATGGATTTAAATTTTTGCACCTGGGCTCAGAGCCAGAGGGCATTAAGTAGATATTGCTAATTCCTCACCGGGGGCAGGACAAGGCTTTTAAGGTGAGCTATTGAGACAGTTTTCAAGATTCTAGGCAAAGATATTGTGTGGTTTATTATTTTTTTTCCTGTTGGTTAAGGCAGGAGTGGCTTACGGCCCACGAGGTGTCACTCACCTCCATGAGGGAGCTTCCAGCCTTGGTCCTGGTCCTTGTGCAGTGGGGCACTACAATTTTTTTTTTCACTGAAATATGTCCTCTGCTGGGTTCTCTTTCTTTGTCAATGTGCACATACAACACGTGATGGTTAATTTGATGTGTCAACTTGAAGGATGTTTTTGGTTGAGATTAATATTATGTGGACGAACTTGGAGTAAAGCAGATTGTGGGTGGGCCTCATCAAATCAGTTGATGGCCTGAATAGAACAAAAAGCCTCTCTAAGCAGGAGGAAATGCTGCAGCAGGTGGCCTTCAGACTACATCTGCACACTGGCCCTCTTGAGTCTCCAACCTGCTGACCCACACTGCAGACTTGGACTTTTCAGCTTCCATAATCATGTGAACAAACTTTTAATAAATCTCTTTCTCTGGGGGCGCCTGGGTGGCACAGTCGGTTAAGCGTCTGCCTTCAGCTCAGGTCATGATCCCAGGGTCCTGAGATCAAACCCTGCATTGGGCTTCCTGCTTGGCAGGGAAACCTCTTCTCCTCTTCTGTCCTCCTTGTGCTCTTTCTCGCTTGCTCTCTCTCTCAAATAAATAAATAAAATCTTTAAAAAAATTCCTTTCTCTAGTATATATCATACATATATCCTATTGGTTCTGTTTCTCTGGAGAACTCTGACTGATACACAGGAGTTCCCAAACACTTAAGTACTTATGAAAACATTGTTTACAAAATGCTGTGCTAAGTTAAAAAAAAAAGTCTTTGCTAAATGTTAGAAATTCATTTTAAAGATTGCTGTGTTTTTAAATTGATAATCTTGTATCTTTCTAATGATAGGTAGTTTCATTTTTTAAGTTCAACATTGCTCTCGTTGGCTAATAAATACTACAGTGTTTCTGAGTCTGTAAGAAATAGGTATTATGTAACTGTTTAACTTTTCTCAATCAACCACTCAACTGAGATAAATTTATTCAGCATCCATCCACTATATACTCCCTTAAATGGTTTGTAAAAGTCAGTGTGGTTTATCTCTCAGGTGTATCTTCCTCTCCTTTCTCTGTGCCTAAAAGAAGGGAGCCTTTGTAAGGCAAGGCACAGGTGGAAGGAGACAGACAGCTACTTAACACAAGAGCAAATGGGAGAGATGCTAGCAGGAGGGGTGATTTTTCGGTGAATTGTTTTTAAGATACTCTATCCAGAGACCTGACTTTGGAGGCCGTCTTCCTGCTTCCTTCCTCATCTTCAGAATTGAAGACCACCCTACCCTTCACACACACTCACACACACACACACACACACACACACACACAAACACACACACACACACACACAGAGCATTCCACCTCTTACCCAGCAGCAGATGGTGAGAACAGAAAAAGACTGAATGTTCTAACTTCAGGAGACCAGATCCAAGAGGAAGAAAACTTTGCGAGCAGGTGGATTGGGGCGGAAAGGAGAGGAGAGGTGTGAGCCAAAGTGGTAAAAAGGACAAAGAAATAGTGGGAGCAAAACACAGTAAGTTGTTCCAGAATGTTCCGCCCCATCACCAACACCCAGTTCCTTTTGTGAAGAGGAGCAGAGTGCCGGTGTTTCCTGGAGGGGAGGTAGAAGACATAGTCCTTGATCTTGTTTGCGATCAATGTGAAAATCTAGATATCGGTAAACTAACGTGCCATCTCGTCTGTGGGCAATTTCTTTTTATATCTAGAGCTGACGTTGTGAAAAATATTAATGTCCGTGTGAATAAGCAGGGCCGTGCGTTGAACACCTGACCACAGTTGTCTGTAAATATTGATCCCCCTCGGTTAGGAATGATGGCAGAGCTTGCGACTTTGACCTTTTTTGCATTAGGGGATGACCCAGGACTGCACATGAAATGACTCTACTTTGCCTGGGGTCTTAGCATGTGTCACACCCCTGATGATGGGGCTGGCAGAAATTGTCCACATCACAAAGGACAATGTGACATCAGGCTCGTTCATCCAGCAAATGTCTGAGTGCCTGTGACAGGCCATGGGGACAGTCCGTGTCTCTGTCCTCATGGGGCTTACAGTCTGAATGATTTTGTGAACGATTAACAACTGGTATGCTAAGTACTATGCAAGACCAAGCAAAGAGCACGCAGACAGCCCGCAGCCAGAGGCCCCAGCTGGCCTGGGTGGTAGGACTGGCTTCCCTGATAAAGGGTGTGTTAGCCGATACTGAAAGAATGAGGGGAATTAGCCAGATAAGAGCTGATGGAAGCTTTCCCCAGGGGAAACTACGGGGAAACCGTGAGACCGGAGGGAGCAGGAGGAAAGACAGAAGAATGAGGGAGGCATGTGTGAGATGAGGCAGGCCAGGAAGGCCAGACCAGGCCAGGCAGGCCAATAGGTTGTGCTAAGAATTTCAGACTTGATTCCAGGTGGGAAGCCACTGGAGGGCTTTTCAGGGGGAGGAGGGAATACTGATCATCGATATCGAATATGATTCACATGTTGCAGAAGTGTGAGCCTGTTGAGAGAGCAGGACTGCACAGGTGCAGCAGAAATCACTCACGAGCTCCCTAATTCGACATTTAACAAAGTATTTCTTTTTCTGTTTTAATTGTGGCAAAACACACAAACATAAAATGTACCATTTTAACCATTTCACTGGCATGAAGCACATCCCCGCTGTTGTGCAAAAAATCACCACCAGGACCCTTTTCTTCTTGCAAAACTGAAACTCTGTCCCCATCAAACAATAACTCGCCTCTCAGCCCCCAGCTCCTGGCAGCCACCATTTCACCTTCTGTCTCTCTGAATTTGACTCCCGTCGGAACCTCCTGTGAGTGAGATCATGCAGCGTTTGTCCTAGTGACTGGCTTATTTCCCTTCGCAGAATAGCCTCAAGGTCCCTCCAGGTTGTAGCCTGGGTCAGGATTTCCTTCCTCTTAAAGGCTGAATAATATTCCATTGTATGGATAGACCACCTTTCCCGGTCCACTAATCCAGCGAGCGCCAGGACCGCTTCCTCCCCTTGGCCCCTGTGAACAATGCTGTTGTGAAGACAGATGTGCAGGTAGCTCTTTGAGTCCCTGCCTTTGAGGGACTACATGCCCTCAAATATTCTTTTGAGTATATACACTCAAAGTCTACTTCCTTTTTTTTTATTAAAGATTTTTTATTTATTTGACAGAGAGAGAGAGAGCATGAGCAGGGGGAGGATCAGAGGGAGAAGCAGGCTCCCCACTGAGCAGAGATGCAGGACTCCATCCCAGGACCCTGGGATCATGACCTGAGCCGAAGGCAGACGCTTCACCGACTCAGCCACCCAGGCGCCCCTCAAAGTCTATTTCTGGAACCCCCTCTCCAGGAATGACACTACACTAAACACTGTGGAGGTTTAGACAAATGAATATCCCAGGGCCTCGGCCATCCCAGCACAGACAGGAAAATTTAAAAACAGAACAATCTGAACTGAAATGGGCTACAGAAAAAGGATTGGGGAGTCCATAAGTAAGACTCACTGCAGTGGGCAGAACTGGATCCAAAGGACCCGGATATGGTGATAACCCAGATAAGAAAAATCCATGTCTTAAACAGCATGCTTCTGGTGGGGACGGAAGAGAAAAGGCAGTTTTTTTCAGCGTGAGTGTTGGTCATGGCCAAAGCCCATTCACTCTTGTTGATTTCACGGTGGTCGGATCTCTGAGCCTGCACTGCGCCTCTCCCTTCAGGACCATCAGCTTTGTCAGAGGTAGAAAGTCTCCTCCTCTAGGGCCTCCTTCAATTAAGGAGCATCTCCGTCCACTCCAGCCCCTGCTTCCTTGTGACCAGATGAAAGGCAGCCCAGGAGAACCCCGTGACTCACACACACTCTCAGGGCTGTTCGGAGGAGCAGCTTTGAAGGACAGATTCCCCAAGCAGGAACTCCCACTGGGCAGCTCAGGAAGCCTCTGGGCAGCGCTGTCCCATGAGCTATTTTTAGTGTGCCTTTTAGATTTAGAAACAGGCAGCATTCTGTAAAACCTCATTTTTTCTGCTTCCCTCGGGCAGAAAATTTCAATCCCAAACCTTCACGCTAAATGACACAGTGTTTGAGAATGTAGCTTACTTTCTTCCCTCATTGTTACCTGGCCGTTCATACCTCTAAGTATGCTAACCGCTCCAAATCTCATAGTCCCAACTCAAGCAGCAGACACATGACAATTAATGGGGCTCCTTAACTGCGTTAAGGCCATGATGTCATTCTGGAGGGGGCGGGTTAATATAATATCTGTGCAGCAATTGAGAGACACAAACCTCAATGCCCACCCTCAAAAGTTGTACCCTAAGCTTGAACATGAACGTCCTCTAAGCGGTCCTCAGATCCTGGGCTCATTTGAAAATATTTATTTTTTAATTTAATTTTATTTATTTATGATTATTTATTTACATATTTCAGAGGGAGAGAGAGAACACAGAGGGAGAGGTAGAAGCAGACTCCCCACTGAGCAGAGAGCCCAGCGCGGGGCTTGATCCCAGGAACCCGAGATCATGACCCCAGCTGAAGGCAGACACTTAACCGACTGAGTCACCCAGGTGCCCTAATATTTATTTATTTCAAAAGAATTCTTTGGGAATATGAGAAATCTAGTTTAAAAAATTCTACCTTAATATCTTGTTCACTTGGTACCATTAAAGACTCTAAAAAAAATGAGCCACATGACAATAGAAACATCAATGTTTCATTTGCTTATTCTTCTTTGTGGCACGGACTCCGAAGAGTCAGAGAGCTAACAAAGGTCCGTAATTGGCTGCTCTCAGAAGTACTGGAGAGACACCCACAGATATAGGTCATGGGGTTGGCTCCATGCTGAGCTGGGAATGTGACATAATCTTATCCCTCCCATTTTTTATTTTGAAAATTGTCAAACCTACAGAAAAGTTGAATGAGTAGTACACCATTCCAGTGCATCATGTGGCTTTCACCTAGATTCACTGGCTGTTAATATTTTATCATATGCCCTTTCTCTTTCTCTCTGTCTTCCCCTACATACACCTTATATGTGTGTAAGTATGTATGCACACACGTGTATCTGTACATATATGCCGAAGCATTTGGAAGTAAATTGTAGGCGTCATGACACTCCCCCCTAAATGTTTCAGTATGCATCTTCTGAGAACAAAACCATTGTCCTTCATAATCCCAATGCCATTATCACACCCAAGCATAATCACATTGACATGTTAAAGGAAAATTTTCAAAAAGGTAAAATTATGACTCTCATCCAGATATAAAATGACCATGTGTTAAAGATTTTATTTAACTCATGATTAATAAGGGCACTGCAAGATGTCACAACCAGTTCAAAAGATGTCACAACCAGTTCAAAAGAGAATCCACGTTTATAGGTGAGGAATATTGAAAGGAATGAGGAAGTGGAGACAGAACTGGCTTGTTTGTGTCCATAAGCAAAGATTATTTTGCATTGCTATCTATTATCTACAACTTACTGAGTTGTAAAATAGCTCAAAACCAATGAAAAGGGCAGAGTCCCTACAGAATTGGAATTAGATAGCCCTGAGGGATGTGCTCCAGACCAGGCATTGCTAAGCGTTTTCTATAAAGGGCCAGACAATAAATATTTCTGGTTTTTGCAAGCCATATATGGTATTTGAACATGAAAGTAACCACAGACAATCTGTGAAGGAATGAGCATAGCTTTGTGCCAATAAAACTTTATTTATAAACACAGGTGGCAGTCCCTATCTGGCCCCCTGGCTATAGTTTGCTGGCCCTGCTCTGAAGAATGCATAATTTTCCATCGATGCACACATTTTCTCCAACAGATATAAAACGAAGATGCTATCATGAGTTGAATTGTGTCCCCCTTCAAAATTCATATACTAAAGTCCCAACCCCAGCACCTCAGAATGTGACTGTACTTGGAGATAGGATCTTTAAAGAAGTAATTAAGTTAAACTGAGATTGTGAAGCTGGACCCTAATTCAATAGGAATGGTGTCCTTATGAGAAGAGGAGATTAGGACACAGACACACACAGAAGGAAGACCATGTGAAGACACACAGAGGAGATGGCCACCTACAAGCCAAGGAGAGAGCCTCAGAAAAAACCAGCCCTGCCCACACCTTGATCTCCGACTTCCAGCCTCCAGGAATGTGAGAAAATAAATTTCTGTGGTGTAAGACCACCCCCCCCCACCCGTGTGTGGTACTTTTGTTATGGCAGCCAGAGGAGACTCACACAGTCTTTCACTTACGAAAAGATGGCTATCTAATCAAGTGAGTAGGTTAGACCATTTTCTCCCTAAAGTTATTTTGTCAAATGCAGTATGTCAAGAAGCACTTCAAAGGTCGAGGTGGGGAAAAGGCTTTGATGTCAAGTAAGTTTAGCAACTATAGCAAATTGTAGTTCCTTCTTAAAAATCTGCTATGATCTCAGAATGTTGAAGCTCTTGAGATGTCCCACAATAATATCTGTTTTAACTTGGTATAACCCAGAGTTTCCCAAGGTGGATGCCTTTTTTTAAAGGTACGATTCTTTTTTTTTTTAAGTTTATTTATTTTTTTAAGTAATCTCTACACCCAACATGGGGCTTGAACGCAACCAGGAGATCAGGAGTCGCATGCTCTTCCGACTGAACCAGCCAGGCGCTCCAAAGTTACAATTCTTAATAATAAATCCAGTATTCTTGGAATATGCTTTGGAAACACTAGGGTGAGCAAAAACTGAGACAGGTCTTCTGAGAATGTAAAGATGCTTGTGGACCGAGCCTGGGGAAATGTAGGATCCAGAAGGCTGGAGGGAGGACATAAGTGGGTTCCAGGCAGGGGCAAGAGGGGGACTCCTGTACCCAGACCCGGGCGATCATGACATAGGAAGGAGAACATGAAGGGCCAGACGGCTCAGAGATGATTGCTCACGGTGCTGTGTCCGAGGGAGGCTGCTGGTCCTAAAGGAAAGATAGTTATCTCTGTTTTCCAGGAGAACCCGGGGCCTCAGTATCCTGTTGTGGAATAAAGAATGGAATTCAGAACACTCGGCCTTTGGTGTCTTCCTTTGGGGCCGGGGCGATCACCTCCCAACAGAACTTCAGAGCCTACTTAGCGCTCCTTGTGTGAATGAGGCCTCAATGGGGTGAAAGCCCAGACGGTGCTTGCCATGTCAGCTCTGAGCCACCAGATGGCGCGCGGAATCCACAGTGCACGTGCATGGGGCTCTGGTTTGTCCCAGCCCTGGCCCAAGGCCCATAGGAAATGTGTTACTGTGTCTCCTTTTACTGAGTGTCCTGCAAGGTTTTTACTCTTTAGAAAGCTCATCCATAGAGGAGCATGTGAAACACCATCCTGCACAGCTGTGCTCTTCCTGTCCTTTCGCTCCTGGGCACATGTCAGCAGAATTTCCCCTGGTCTGAAGAGTCTCGCGTATTTGTTCTCGCTGGAACTAGCAGTAGGGAGTACTTAGCTTCCATTTTGAAATCCGCAATCCTGATGAAATGTAATCGCTGGGAAAAAATATCTCAAGGACTGTTTATTAGGGCAACCGCATTTCTGGCATGAAAAACAGACTGCAAACACTTTGTTACTCTGGTATTCGGACTGCTAACACAGCGGGGTGTAAGGTTTTTACGTAATCCCAAACCTCAGCCTCGAAGAGTTAATGATGTTACTCATGCCACTGGGGCATGAAAGAAAAGCTTGCATTTTTGGGTGGTTATTGCTTGCCCAGAGCGGTGGAATGAGCCATACGGCTGAAGGCCAAGGGACTCGGCCACCCATGCAGTGAAATAATCCCCAAGAAATGCACTGCTTGGAATGGAAATGAAAAGAAAGTGAACAGTCAGTCATTCCAGGGCATCTACTAAATATTACCGACAGTCATTCAGTCTAAAGTTTGCCTGATTCTTAACACTGCAAATCTCAGATTTGGGATGTATTACATAGATCACAGGAAACGATTGACAACAAGCAGTTGGAGCCCTGTTCCTGTCAAGCTCCGGGTCGTAAGCAGTGAGCTCTGTTCTTATTTCAGTTCCAATAGGAATGAATAATTAATAACCTAGTTTTTGAATGGAAAGTACATTTCAATGGATGGGTGATGCTTTCAGCAGAGCCTCTGAGGGTTATTGTTTATTTCCTTCTTTCCTTCTTTCTGAAGTGGGACCCTGGATGAGAAGAAAGAAGCAACATTCAAATGTACAATGGCCTACATTTTTTGACCCATCGGACACTCACGTGAATAAAGAAAAGAAGAATTTCGTGTTGGCCTCAGCATCTACTATATAGTAGGCCCTCTGTTCCATGTCTTGTAAGTACTTTCTTAATCTTCGTGGCAACAGTTTGGTAGTTGGCATTGGCCCAGTTTTTCAGATGAGGAAATCAGGCTCAGAGAGGTTAAATAGTTTGCCTGAAGTCACACAGCTAGTAGATTCGAGAGCTAAGAGCCGGGACCAGATATGCCTGCCTTCAAAGCCTGGGTTCGCTCTCTTTCCGCCGGGGCATTTCGTAAACTCACAGAAGCGCCACATTGGGAATGATCTGGGGGGTCATTTAGGTGAACCCTCGAAATAACGGAGGCATGATTCTGGTCGTCTCCATTAAGTCGAAAGCCAAACAAGTATAAATGTGCCTGAAATCCAAGCCGAAGCCTAAAAGAAATAAGAGCAACGCTTCAGAACGCAGACAGAGGGCAACATATAAATGTTGATGTGGGTGGGACGGCCATAGCATCCTGACGTGTGTGTGTGCTGTAAGTAAGACTCAGGGGGATGCTCCTACCTCAAAGTCCTCCGCCCTGTAGCCCCCACAGGCCCCAGAAGGAAAAGTCGAGGTCAAAAGCACCCTCTCACCACTAGAGAAAGTTACCTAAGGGGAGTGAGGGTGGGTGACGGGCTTCAGGCCACACACGTTGGTGGCAGAGCCCGAAATAGAACTTGAGGCCGTGCGTCTCAGTTGAGCCTCAGTGCTGCTTGTCCTAGCTACCTCACACGTCTCTTGCCATGACTAGCTCTGTGTGAATTTGGGGAGGAAACCCAAAACCAGGTTTCAGTTTTCATTACATACCGGAAACTTGGCCTCAGATCACTAAGAAGTTGACTGTGGTTTGTGAACCTTTTAAGCAGAGGGAGCCAGGCTCCTGCCATGCTCCTGCCCCTTGCAGAGGCCGGCAGGGATTTATGGGTGTGAGCGGGAAGGTGGGCACCGTGGTGCCCGTCTAGCCATGTTCCAGGTCCACGCTGGCCTGGCGGGCCACGGGCCACCAGGGAGCCTCTGCAAATCACAGCTGCCTTGGAGTTTCCCTGAGCACCCATCGGTTGGGGAATGGCTTCTGGGAGAGAGAGAAAAGGAGGGGATGATTTAGGGGTGTGCATATTCATTTGCAAATGAAGTTATGGAAGTTGCTAGTGAGATTTATATTGGTAATTAAGTGATAATGGCTGTGTAAGGCTGCTGGAGTTGGATTTCCTATAAAATAATGAAGGGACCCAGGCCCTTTGGAGCAATGTCTTATTGTTTAGCATTTTCGGAAACAATTTCGGTTTCTACGGTACTTTAGACCCACTAACTAGTAACTCCTCAAAGCACCCTTGGAGGGCAGACCACGGGCTGGCCCCCTTGCGCATCCCCTAAAGATTGTTGGTCTCCATGCAGGGCAAGGGGTAGGTAGCCCCACTCCGGCCCCAGGCTAGCAGAGGAAGAACAAGACGACATCCTTCCAATGGGCATGGCCAAGTAGATAATGCTTTGTTGTGTTTTGTTTTAAATCATCCAGATCCTCTGAACAACCAGCCTGAAGTGATGTGGTTTAATTAAGGGTACCAAGGAAACTATGAAGAAACCAGGTACAAACATCATGCAAGGATCTTGCAAGAATTCGAGTCCAAACTACTATGTCAAAGAGTAATGGCTGTCTTCACATGCAGGCTGTCCGTGGGGGCTGAGATATCCACGAGCGTGGGGAAGAAAAACGTACATATATGACCAAGAGTCTGGGTCAGATCCAGACTGGATAATCAGTCCTCGATTAATTAATAGCTGCACCCCCTCTATATATTATTTTATATTTCAAAAGACAGAAAGACACTTATCTACATAGGTGTGCTGGAATGAGGTACATCTCTTAGAAAGGAATGGGTTGTGGTTTTCTGATTTCTTATTTTCTCCTTTCCTTTAATGGTGGAAGTCGAAATAAATATTCAGACCTAGGACTCAGCATGTAGAAAACACTTTAGGAAATAATTTACTGTTTTGAACATTCAAGGTGCAGCCTGCTTCATGGGAAGTGCTGAAAAGCTCAGCTTCTTTTCATGTTTTTCCTCTTTCGGGGTTTTAAAATACTCTTTCAATTCTTTCGGTTATAGGAGAGAGGGCTCGAGGGCTTAAACGTCTGTAAGCTGAGAGACAGGTTTTTAAAATTATGGTGCACCTTGATTCAGTGAAAGAAGTAAGTGCTGACTTTTCCCTTTTGCGTCTTTAGGATTGGTATCTGCAGCCAACATCTATAAATAAACCTCGTTGTAGGAGATTCAGCGAGGCACAAAAGCACGGCGGTGGTCCATATCAGACGCTCGCTCGATATCTATCTAGTTGGAATAGAAAAGAAAGTGCCAAACAAGAAGCACCATCAGGAGTTCAGAGGGGGCCTCTTTTGGAGGCTGTGGCAAGATGAGGGAAGTTGAAAGAGAAGAGGAGGTGGTCTTGCTGGTCCTGAAGCAAACCTGTGACGAAGGTCACAGGAGAAAGAAGAAAGGGGGATCCAGGAATCAAAGCTCAGCTGGGTCTGCTGATGCCCCGTCAATACTGAGAGGTCGCTGGGAGAGGCAAATCAGAGGGGTGAATGCCAAATAAGGAATTCCAAACGTGCTCATTTACTCAAGAGGAGACTTTATTGTCCTCAGAATCAGGGAAGGAAAGAAGCTAAATTAATAAAAGTTTCATCAAATGTCTAAAAGTGTCACATGCTAACGCAGCATCACAACTGAACTCAGCCCTGATGTAGTGATCGATTACCGTAGAGGGTGGGGGGCCGGTATTTGAACATGCTTGACATAATGGGGGACGGGGCACCTCCAAAAGTAAGAGTGTCTGGGATCCAGCCCTGGGCTATGCGGGAGGAGAACGGGAGGAATGATGACACTGGTGTCAGAAAAGGAAAGGGAGAGAAAACTGGGGAACTGGGAAGACATTTTGTGGGAAGCACCTAATTGCTGGAGATTTGTGCTTCATCCAGAATGTTACAACACATACCTCCTCTTTCTGGGGGGGAGGGAGTCCCTAGATTCTGCCCCCTACAAATATCATTGGTCTTCTAAGCCCAAATGGTGTAACATCTATGTTCCCAGGGCATTTCCTGGTTGTCAATTTGTTGTCTTGAGACTAAAGTGACATTGGAGATCTTGAAGGTGGGAGACATTTAACCAAGGCCTGTTAATTAGAATCTGAAGTGTGTGTGTGTGTGTATATATGTATATATATATATAGTATGTATGTGTATATATATAAATACACACACGTACCATTATATACATATATAAATACATACATATGTACATATGTATACATACACTTAGGGCCTACACATATGCACACACACATAAATACACTTATATATACACACACATACTATCTACATATACATATACACATATGCCAAATATATATATGCACAAATAAATACATATATTCTTAGAGCCTGCATACACACACACATTTAAACACACGCACACACACATATACATATATATACACCCGTACATACCGTACATATACACATATGAATGTATATACACACTTAGGGCCTACGTATATATTATATATATGTATACACACACATACTCATGCACATACCATATATCTACTCACTTAGGGCCTAAATACACATACATTCACACACACACACACACACACACAGGACACACGATACGTAAAGTTACTCTGAGACACATGCTTAGGGCCTATGGTATATATAATATTATATATATATAAGAGCAAGATCTTTATTAGTGCAGAATAGTATCTCAAGTATATTTCGAAGATGACTGTTTGCTCAGGGTTTCCAGAGATGAATTAAATTGTTGTATTATGGTTAGTATAATTCGTCACATTCTTCTTCTCTTGCTTGGCTAATTCTGGTTGTTCCCCAAAGATGTTGGTTTTAAAAATTTACTACCAATCTCCAAAACTAAGGAGCAGGCCAAAATCTTGGGTCTTAAAAGACTGTAAAGCACAGTGATCTTTCAGAATTACCCAGAGACACATAACAGAAGACAGGAGGAAAAGAGGTCAAGTGGGCATCTCAATGCACAGACGCATTTGTAACGGGGAGCCTCCTCTCGTAAGCTGACTGTGTGGCAGACACGTCCTCATGTACCTCGCACATGCGAGTCCCTTAATATGGAATAAATGAACGGCCGCCGTGATCTCATTGCCGGCTCCTTTTTTCCCTTACCCCTGGCCCCCACTCAGCTTTTCACTTCATCATCGAGGATTTAAATATCTGCTTTTGGCTCACTCCTCCCCAGTTTACATTATTTTCTGTGTCTTTTTTCCTGCGGCTGCAAGACAGCTTTACCTGTAACATGAAAGAGGGGAGAGAGTTCCCAGCACCAGCTCCCTGTGGGCTGACGGCCTGGAGGCCTGGGTCAATCCCCAAATCACTTGGGCCTCGGCTCCCTCACCAACCAGATCTCATTCTCTGGAGGAGGGCTACGGGTTGAATTGTGTCCCTGAAGAAGATGCGTTGAAGGCGACTTGAGGTGGAAATAGGGCCTTTGCAGATGGAATCAAGTTAAGGCGAGCTCCTGCTGGACTAGGGTGGGCCCTGAATCCAGTAGGACTGGTGTCCTTTGAAGGGACAAAGAAACACCCACCAAGAAGTATGGCCGCCATGAGGCAAGGGTTGCTCGCATCACCAGAAGCCAGACGAGAGTGCAGGGTCCTGGCAACACCTTGATTTCAGACTTCTAGCTTCCAGAACCACAAGATGGTAAGTTTCCATTGTCAAAGCCACCGAGTCTGTGGTACTTTGTTAGTGCAACCCTAGCCAACTAACACAGGACGCTGTGGGGAGAGCGGCTGAGGACCCCCGGCTTTGAAATCAGACAGATCTGAGTCCAGGTTTCATGAATTCCTAGCTGATGATTTGGGGCAAAATTTCTCACTGAGCCTCATTCTTTCCTGAGACCTAAGTGGCTTATGAAGGGGAGCCATGGGCCCGCTCCCCCGGAATCTGTGCACACCAGCTTCTTCCTCATTCCCCCTTTCCCTCCTCTCCCTTCAGACCTTCTACTTTCCTCGTCTTCCAAATGTTATCTCTTACAGCTTCAGCCACTGGGAAGAAACTCATTGGAACCACTCTGGGTTTCCAAATCCAAAAGTCCAACCTCAGGGTCTGGTGCCCTTGCCCTTCACCCCAATCAGCAGTGCTCGGAGAACGGGGCCATATCTTCCTAAACTTGTCAAGAAAGCCTGACAAGTTGTGGTATGTGGTGAAGTCAGAGGACACACGATACGTAAAGTTACTCTGAGACCTGTGATAAATGTAAAGTAGCGCTGTTTTTTGTTTTGATTCGTCACATCCTGATGAGGACTTCCCCGTCCTTCTGGCTCTTACACCCTCAACTCTCACCTCGCCCTCCCCATGTCCTTCCTCCCACCTCCCCACTCTCCACCCAGATCCATCCCAGACTTCACGGCCTTATTCAGGACCCTCTTCTTGCCAGAAGCTCCTCCAGCTACCCGCGTCCACACCTGTCTCTTCCTTTTTAAATTCCTACTGCCTTTATGGTTATTGTCACATAGCTTAGCCCCTAAGTGTCTTCTCATTGGTCCCTGGCCTAGATTCGAAGCCACCTGAGGGTAAACAGAACAAAAGCCCTTGTATCTGCAAACCACGAGGTTTGGACAGAGTTGTGGCTCTTCTAGGCCCCAGAGCGGTCTCCCCACAAATACTTGGCCAAGTAACTGATTCACCTCTCTGCATCCCATTTCAACTCCACGCTCTTGGAGTTTCTGTCTCCCCAAGGTACCAGATCCAGGAAGCTACTAGCTCTTATCTAAACCAGCTGTGGGACTGCCCGTGGCCCGTTTCCTACTTTCTTCCCTGGGCTTGGCCTCACTCACGAAGCCTGGGCAGGTGGGATGGGGCCCCCTGGGCTGCTACTGATGTGGGGTCAAACTGGGGGATGTGAGAAAAAAGCTCCATGATGAGGGCAGCAAATTAGGACCTTTGTCAAGAGGAGACAAAGCATCGCCTGGGAAGAAGAGAGCACATCTCGGAGGCCAGGACAAAGCTTCGCAGGCCAGGACCACCCGAGACTTCCAGCCCCAAGCAGGCGACGGGGCCCCTCTCCAAATGTAACTGGATACAAGAACAACACTAAACATAATGTACAAACTGTTCAGGTATACTGAAATTAAAACAGCTTCCTGCTAGCCTTTTCTGTCAATGAAATTCTAAATATGTTCATTGAAGCTGGACTTTGGTTTCCTCCCTCCCTGCCTCTCCCTCTCTCTCTCTCTCTCGCTCCCTTTTTCCTTGCCTTCCTTCTCCCCTCTTTCTTTTTTTCTTTGTTTGCAATTTCCCGGAGCAAGAGCATATGCAATTTATGCAGAATGCTGGAAAAGGATTCCTGCCTCACTCAGAGGGCTCCTCCATAGGATCTTCCATATCCCTTCCAGCTTGGAGGTTTTGTGAGTCTAGAAATGCCTTGATGAAGGAGAACAAATCCAGGCTTTGAAGTCAGACATACCTGTTTCCAGCTCCAAGCTCTCATGTTTACTTTCTGTGTGACTTTGGGCAAGCTACTGAACCTCTCTGAGCCTAGGTTCGTCATCTGAAAAACCGGGCCAATGCCGACCGCCAAATCACGGCTGTGAGGATGAAATGGAAAAATATTTATCAAACACACAGCAAGGATGGAAATGGAAGAATGGCTCAGAAAATCTCCTGCTGGGGAAGCTGGGAGGAGGCCTGCCTGAACAGAGAAGACGGGCTGCGGGGCGTGGTGTGTGGGGACGCAGAGACGGAACTGCACATTCCCTCGGCTGGTGCCCAGGGGATTCAGCGCTGTTGCTGAGAGGAGCTACTTGGGTCCGCTCCTTCCCCAGGGCCTGGCCCTCCTTCTGTTCTCTCTGTCCTTTGTGGCCCCGGATTCTTGTGACCAACCCAGGTCTGCCCCTGGGCCCTCTGCCACCATTGTGCTATTCCTTCCAGGCCGCACACCCCGTCATACAATGATTTCTCCTGGGCTTCGCTGCCTCTAACTGGACTGAATTTATCCCATCCCCTCCTTGGACTTTCTAACTGTTGTTCCTTCTTATTCACAGAGTTCATTCATTCCATGAACATTTGGAGGGGTTCCACCGGGCATCAGGGCCTGTGCTAGGCTCCTGGACCCCCAGCCGTTGTCCATCTGCCCCAGGATCCTGCTGCTTGCTCTCCTCGGGCTCTGGAATAACCCCTACCCTCAGAATCCTTCCTCCCTTCCCTTCCCGGAGGCTGGCTGCACTGCAAGGTACCTTCACCCCCCGCCAGGAGCAAATCCTGACACTCTGCCGATATTTGTTGATTAAATGAACACATAGAAAAGGATTTTTTTTTTAATTACCACCCCTTCCAGATCCCCAGCCTCCTTTCAGACTGATGTAATCCAAATTACTGTGCACAGTGATGAGTTAAATGCTAGCAGCTTGGTGATTGTGCATAAGCGAGTTCTAGCTCTCAGGCGGCCGTTATCAGCACCTCTGTGAGTTTCTGATTGTCAAGTATCCCTAGGGCTTAAAAATGCTAATGGTGGCTCTCTTCCTATTACTGTAATAATACTTAGCACTTATGTCCTGCTACATAAAATCAGTTCAAGTGCACCCACACCCCCTGGTGAGCTGGGTCCCTTATTAGCACGCTGTTGTCAGTGAGCAGCTGAGGGGTGATGGGGTTTGGCTAGGGTGTACTGGGCTTTGATCTGAAATTGTCCTCCCCACTCCTGCCCTAGAGGTCTGTGCTATCCCCCGAGAGTATAAACAGGCGGCACCTTTCCAGGACCCCAGCCCCCCACCCCCTCCTCAGAGGTCTGAGCGGGAGGGTGGCTCTTACTTCCAGAGGCAGAAACCCTGTCAGAGCTGTGACAGCACGATCCTCTGTACATGAAATTAGCCATGGAGATCGTGCTGATTAAGTTACAGTTACAATGACTGTCAAAACAGGGACTTCTCCAACAGGCTTGAAAAAGTTAATGACCTGTGGGAGAAGGATGAACAGGGCGCCCCATCGTCCCAGGTTAGGAAAGCAACTTGTCAGGAGAGGCATGGGTCCAAATCACCCAGAACAGTCCAGAGGATTACAAAGCTGACAACCCCTTCCCTGGCATGCCCTGAAGAAAACGAGAAAATCTGTGTGCCCCAAAGCATCCCCACATTGCCTCACCAGGAGGGTGGGCTCGACTCCCTGTGGCCCCCTCTTCCCCGAAGCCTGCCTGTGGGTCTGAGCTCTTGGCCTGGGGCAGCAGAGCCCTGAAAGGCTGGGAGGTAAGCAACGAAGGATAGCTGGAAGAGAAATTAGGAGAGGAGGGGGAAGGAGGCTCTTGGGGGGTAAGGCAGAGTCCGCAGAGGGATCCTGAGGCATCCTCAGGTATGAAGTTCTGCCCCAGGCCAATCCAGGCACACTTCAGGACCACAGATTTTTTTTTTTTTTTTCCATTTTAAGGAACTAGAAACATTCTAGCCCCATCGCCTCCTTTTACAGTTGGGAGATCTGAAGTTCAAAGCCTTTAAGTGACTTCTGAGAGGTCACAGGCCACATTAGAGCCAGAGTTAACTTTTTAATATGAGGAAGATTGTCAAGATTATTAATAAAGTTGCCATGCGTATCATGTGACAGTAGAATCGGAAAACGTTATTTCGCTCAAGTAAAAGAGACGGGAAAGGATAATCGCAAAAAGGAACACAATTTGTTTAAAAGCAAAAATATGAAAACCGCAGTAAGGAAAAAGAGGGGTTGCAGTCAGGTCAGCATTTTGACCCAAAAAGCAAATCAGTTGATTGTCCCCACATTAGTCGACAGGGTTTAAGGCAATTCGACATCATGGGAGCAATATGCGGTTTTTGGCCAAACAGGATTTAGGATTCCCGGTCCCCAAAAACTTTTCGCACCATCTTCTGTAAAAAAAAAAAAAAAAAAAAAAAAAACCAGAAAAAAAACACAACAAACTTTATGCCACTTGAATTTGCACTGTCTGATTTATTTGCCTGCAAACTGGAAACTTCACCTCATTATAAAGATGTGAGTCAGAGCTAGGAAATGCCAAAACCAGTGTGCAGAACAGAAGATTCTGGAGAGGTGGGCTTGGGGTTGGGCAGGGGCTCTTTCCTGGTCGCGGCAGCTTTCCGTGGTGTCTCCGTGGTTGGGAAGGCGGGGGTCTCTGTGTCCCAACAAGGATCAGCCATGCAGCCCGCTCGAAGCATGCCTCCACCTCTGTCAAAAATCCTCCAATGGCAAAAACGAGGTGCTCGGTGTGACTGAGCAACGAGAAAAATAGATGTTCCTATTCTGAAGCTGCCTGCTAATTATTCCAGGGACATTCTTCCTGTCAATCTTTTATTAATTATCCAGGGGAAGTGATTCTGTAAAGCAACACACAGTGAAATGATTCATCTGACATAACTTCCTTCATTTTCTGTCCAACTGAAACAGGTCCAGAAGCCTCAACGAGGAATGGAGGGGAGAGAAAACGAAACTGAATGTCCTCCAAACACAGGGCCGTGTCCTGAGCTGAGATCCCCAGCATCAGCCCTGGCGCGAGCTCAGGCACCGGGGAAGGTCTGTGTACCTTCCCTTCCCCAGATGTTTATAATGAATAATGGATTCCGTGAATAAATTCTAATAGATGCCTGAATACATTTTAATAACTAATGACTAAAATTAGGAGTGAGAACACCGCAGAGTCTTAAATATATATTTAAAGTGCTACAAATTATAAGCATTTAAATTATAAGCTTTCAAATATTATAGAGGAAATTTTTAAAAATTAAAAAAAAATTGCTGTACTGTTAAGCGCGATGATGTGATGAACATGAACATTGTAAAAGGAATCCCACAATTGAGTTAATGAACATGGCCAACACCTCAGATAGTAACTTGGTTTTTAGCGAGAATACATAAATTCTGTCTTAGCAAATTTCAATTATACAATACAATATTATTAGCTATAGTCACTGCGATACACGAGATCCTCATATCTTGTTCATCTTATCACTGAAAGGCTGTACCCTTTTACCAACCCCTCCCCATTCCTCCCATCTCCCCTAGCCCCTGGAAATCGCCATTCGCCATTCTACTCTCTGTTTCTGAGACGCAGTTTTTGTGTCGGCTTTTTTTTTTTTAAGATTCCGAATATAAGTGATCCCATGCATTATTTGTGCCTGTCTGGCTTGTTTTGCTTAGCATAATACCCTCCATGGGTGAACGCCCATGCCGCAAATGGCAGGATTCTTTTAAGGCTGAATAATATTCCATTGTGCTATCTGTATCTATGTCTATATATGGATATCACATTGTCTTCAGTCACATTTATCTGTCAAAGGACGTGTAGGTTGTTTCCATACCTTGGCTATTGTAAACAATGCTGCCATGCACATGGGAGTACAGATATTCTTTTGAGATGATAATTTTGTTTCCTTTGGATATATATACAGAAGTGGTATTGCTGGATCCTAAGGTAGCTCTATTTTTAATTTTTTGAGGAACTTCCATACTATTTTCCACAGTGGCTGCACCAGTTTGCATTCCCACCAACAGGGCACAGGGGTCCCTTTTCTCCACATCTTTGCCAACATCTGTTATCTCTTGTCTTTTTTTTTTCAGGTCTCCTAAATTTTATGAGCTCTCCTCTTTTTTTTATTTTAATTTTTTAATTCCAGTATAATTAACGTACAGTGTTATATTAGTTTCAGGTGTACAGCATAGTGATTCAACGATTCTATACACTCCTTGGTGCTCAATGTGATACGTGTATTCTTAATCACCTATTTCACCCAGCCGCATGCCCCCATAACTTCCAGTTTGTTCTCTATATTTAAGAGTCTAATTTTTTGTCTCTCATTTTCTTTCTTTTGTTTCTTAAATTACACAGAGGAATGAAATCATATGGTATTTGTCCGTCTCTGACTAACTTATTTCACTTAGCATTATATCCTCTAGATCTATCCTTGTTGAAAATGGCAACATTTCATTCTTTTTATGGCTGAATAATATTCCATCATATATATATATATATATATATATATATATATATATATATATACTCACATCTTCTTTATCCATTCATCTATTGACGGACACTCAGGCTGCTTCCATACTTTGGCTATTGTAAATAATGCTGCAATAAACATAGGGGTGCATGTATCTTTTTGAATTAGTGTTTTTGTATTCTTTGGGTAATTACCCAGTAGTGGAATTACTAGATCATATGGTAATTCTATTTTTAGTTTTTTGAGGACCCTCCATACTGTTTTCCACAGTGGCTGCACCAGTTTGCATTCCCACCAACAGTGCACGAGGCTTCCTTTTTCTGTACATCCTTGCCAACACTTGTTATTTCTTGTGTTTTAGCCGTTCTGACAGGTGCCAGGTGATCTCTCCTTGTGGTTTTGGTTTGCATTTTCCTAAGGATGAGTGATGTTGAGCACCTTTTCATGTACCTGTTGGCCATTTGTATGTCTTCTTTGGAAAAATGTCTGTTCAAGTCCTTTGCCATTTTTAAAGTTGGGTTATTATTATTATTATTTTGCTATTATGTTGTATGGGTTCATTGTCTATTTTAGATATTAACCCCCTATCAGGCATACAGTTTGCAAATATTTTCTCCCATTCTATAGGTGCCTTTTCATTTTGTTGATGGTTCCTTTGTCATGCAGAAGCTCCTTAGCTTGATGGATCCCACTTGTTTATTTTTGCTTTTGTTGCCTTTGCTTTCAGTGTCAAATAAAAAAAAAAATCATTGCCAAGACGAATATTAAGGATATTTTTCTTCAATGAGTTTTATGTTTTCAGGTCTTATATTCGTGTCTTTAATACATTTTGAGTTGATTTTTGTGTTTGGTGGAAGATAAAGGTCCAGGTTCATTCTTTTGAATGCGGATATTTAGTTTTCCCCCTACTGTTTATTGAAGAGACTATTCTTTCCCCTGTGTACATCCTTGGTCTCTTTGTTGAATAATAATTGATCATATAAGTGTGGGTTTATTTCTGAGCTGTCTATTCTGTTCCATTGATCTGTCTGTTTTTATGCCAACACCATACTGTTTTGATTACTGTAGCTTTGTTTAAAATCAGGAAATGTAGTACCTGCAGCTTCGTTCTTCTTTCTCAGGATTGCTTTGGCTATTCAAGGTCTTTTGTAGTTCCATACCAATTTTAGGATTGCTTTTCCTATCTCTGTGAAAAATGCCATTGGAATTTTGATAGGAATAACCCTGAATCTGTAGATTGCTATGGGTGGTATAGACATTTTAACAATACTAATAGTAGGTTCCAATCCATGAACACAGAATATCTTTCCATTTATTTGTGTCTTCTTCAATTTCTTTTATCAGTGTTTTCTAGTTTTCAGTGTACAGATCTTTCGCCTTGTTGGTTAAATTTATCCCTATGTATTTTATCCTTTTTGATGTTATTGTAAATGAGATTTTCTTAATTTCTCTTTCTGACAGATTGTGGCTAGTGTATAGAAATGCAACTGATTTCTGTACATTGATTTTGTATCCTGCAAATTTACTGAATCTGTTTATTAGTTCTAACGGTTTTTTTTTGGGGGGGGGAGTAGAGTCTTTAGGGTTTTCTAAATGTAATATCATGTCACCTGCAAATAGAGACAACTTTACTTCTTCCTTTTTGACAAAAGTATTCTTTTCAATTCAGAGACTGAATTCAAGGAAGGGACATGGGTGAAAGAGGATGGAGCTGTGCCCACAGTACGAGACTAAAAATACGCTGCCCCTTAACCACAGTTGGTTGCTGGGTACATTGAGTTTCAGGAGCATTTAAAAAGAAGATTTCATCAGTCACTCAAAGGCATGGATTTTAAATGCAATTACTGTATGTAATTAGCTGTTTCATCTTCAGTGCCAGTGAATTTGGGATTTAATCTCTGACGGCACAAAATAGAATACTAAGCAGCTTCCCCCATAGAAGGGCTGGTGTGGTTGTTTACTGGGAGCTGGATAATGTGGCTAAATTCCTTATAGCCACCACGGACACACGTCAGACAGGAGAGGATAGAGACAAGGCACCGGCTCTTATAAGGTAATTATTTTTAAACTCATGTTAATGACCCAGTTTGAGTGTCCTCTCTCTGAAGACTTGCCCCGTGCTCGGTGAAGCCCATCACTCAAGGACAGCACATAGCACGTAGCTACCCGACTGTCTCTATATCTGCTTTTCTTACAGGATTTTGAGCTTCTTAGAGGCAGGGACCATGTCTTATTAAACTCTGTGCTTCTATCACAGAGCACAGTGCCTGGCCCACTGCAGCGTTCAATAAATAAATGAATGAGTGAGCCACCCATTAAAATCAGCAAGGGCCAGATTTACAAAAAGAAGCAGTTCTTTTAAACAGTTGTTTTCCTTTTTTTCCTGTCCTTCAACTAAAATCTCCCTTTCGTTAAGATTGTGCTTTTACTTTTATTTTTTTTTTTTTTCATTTTATTTTAAATTCCAGTGTAGTTAACATAAAGTGTTATATTAGCTTCAGGTCTACAACATAGTGATTCAACACTTCACCCGGTGCTCATCACGACAGGTGCACTCCTTAATCCCCATCACCTGTTTCACCCATCCCCCGCCCACCTCCCCTCTGGTGACCATCAGTTTGTTCTCTACAGCTAAGGGTCTTAGTTGTTTTCTATGTCCCTAAAGAAAAATGAACAATTTAGAACGTTTGTTAAAGCTTTATTTATTTATTTGAGAGAGAGAAAGAGAGAGCACAAGCGGGAGAGGCCAAGCAAGAGGGAGAGAATCTCAAGCAGACTCCACGCTGAGCGTGGAGCCCAACTCAGGGCTCGATCTCAGGACCCTGAGATCACAACCTGAGCCAAAACCAAGAGTCGAATACTTAAATGACTGTGCCACCCAGGTGCCCCGAGAGGTGAACCATTGAAATTATATTTATATAATTTATAAATTATATTTAATCCTTTTTAATCCAAATTATATTTAATCCTCTTCCAAGATAAACCTTCAGCAAAACCCAGTTTTTTCATAGGTCGGGTCGTGTCCTCTCGGCCCTCTAGCCAAGCTCCCCTAATCACCACAGGAGAATTCACAGAATCTTAGATTTGCTGTGATACAGCCTCCATCAACAAGCCGCCTGGTGGACATTTAAGGAGAGCCCAGACCAGCCAAGTCAGTAGATGAGCTCTGGGTTTCTGAATAGAAATGAAGTCTGAATCCTCAAGTTTAAATTTTATTTAATTAATTAATTAATTTTTTTGGAGAGAGAGAGAGAGAGCGTGCATGGGGGCAGGGAGGGGCAGAGAGAGAATCTCAAGCAGGCTCCGCGCTGAGCACAGATACTGATGTGGGGCTCAATCTCATGACCCTGACATCACGACCTGAGCCGAAATCAAGAGTTGGACACAACCTACTGAGCCACCCAGGCTCTCAAGTTTAAGTGAAGCTTCAGTGTGTTCACCTTAAGTCTAAGTTTGGTTTGTGGAATATCTATGAAGTTTTTTTAGTCGTTCAGTACAGCTTCCTAAGGACAAGAAGCGTGTCGGTGTTGTCCAGTGCGATATCCTCAGCTCCCTGAACGGTGCCTAAACCATAGAAGGTGCTCAAAAACTATTCCCGGGGCGCCTGGGTGGCTCAGTTGGTTAAGCGACTGCCTTCGGCTCAGGTCATGATCCTGGAGTCCTGGGATCGAGTCCCGCATCGGGCTCCCTGCTCAGCAGGGGGTCTGCTTCTCCCTCTCCCGCTCTCCCCTCTTGTGCTCTTTCTCTCTCTCACTCTCTCTCTCAAATAAATAAATAAAATCTTAAAAAAAAAAAAAAAAAAAAAAAAAAACTATTCCCGAGCGACAGAGTTTGTATGTGTGACAGTTGCTGGGACGGAAGATTGCTATTAAAAAATTATGGGCTAACTCTGGAAAACAGTATGGAGGTTCCTCAAAAAGTTGAAAATAGAGCTACCATATGATCCAACAATTGCACTACTGGGTATTTACCCCAAAGATACAAAAGTAGGGACCCGAAAGGCTACGTGCACCCCGATGTTTATAGCAGCAATGTCCACAATAGCC